>NW_023494788.1:7443732-7804657 GCF_904425465.1 Colossoma macropomum | reverse complement strand
ATTTAGTCGTGTCCAATTCCACCCGCTAGTTAGGACTCCCCCAATCACACGATGCTATCAACGCTAGGAGGGTGAAGGCTAACACAGGCTTCCTCCGAGACCTGTGAAGCCAACCACCGCTTCTTTTTGAGCTGCCGCTCACGCAACGTCACTGGACAGCCGAACGCGCGAACGTGTATCTAGACAGTAAGGGCATAAAGACTTATCGTTTATTACCATCTCGTTTAAGTTCTAGTTTAGTTTTGCTTTATCTAATAATTTTATTTGGCTACTTTTTGGCTTTAAAAAGACAAAGCTTTCAAATACTAAATAGAGAAACCAATGTAACAAAGGAATACTTGATTATTCAGATTATTAGGGCCAGTCCTACAAAAAATGTCCACAGAATTTGTTCAGTTTGGTTTACAAGTATGAAGTTTTGTGTAGCCACACCTTGAATTAACATCTAGGGTCAGTTTCCTGGACAGTCATTACACCTACTCCTGTACTACATTTTCCTTACAATGAAGGATGTTGTGTAGTCGAAGTCTAGACTTAATCCCTGTCCAGGAACCTGACACCCAGAGTCGGCTCCATTATTGTTGCCACAAAAGGTGATGAAGGTGATAAAGGTGTCTTTACGCAAACTAAAATATAATTTAACATTATAGGACACTTCACTGTCATATGCTTAACCCTTGTGTGGTGTTTGAGTCTGTGGGACCCATTTTCAATGATTACTAAAAGAAAAAATAATGCAATTTATTATTATTTCAACCTCAGATTTCTTGGCATTTGCTAATTTTATATGGATTTTAAATATATAATAACCCATTTTCAGTGTCTTCACATTGTAAACCCCCTGCACATTTATATTAAACATGTGGTGTTGGGTGAACCCGCAGGGAATGAAAGTGTGGAGGTGTTGTGTCCTTCACTCTGTTCTCCTCCTACATGGCCTGCTGTTAGTCTGTGTGTGTATGTGTTTGTATATGTGTGTGTGTGTGGGTGCACAATGTGTACAGACTGCTGACTGGCTACAGCTGCTAAAGGAGATCACAATTTAATTTTTTGTGGTATTTTTACATAAATTGTTATGGCTGTATTGATTTAAAAACCAATAATGTGGTGGGTCCAGCAGACCACTGAGTAACAAACACATCAACACCACACAAAGGTTAACTCGTAAGCAAAGCTGGGTTCTAATTTCATTTTTGATCATTCATATATGGGGTGTAAAAATCTTTAAAAGAATACCACAATATTTTGTAGTGGAAGCAACATCATTCAAAGAAAGCTATACTCCAGTTTCATTAGTGAAGTCCAAACTATTCTCAATCATTCCTACATGGGGTGAAATAATCTTTATTTTGCAGTAAAAGCAGAAGTTGGAAGAAACATGGGTTGAAAAGTGAACACAGAGACAGACATGATTCAGAGTGAACACACTTGAACATCATAAGAGACTTTATAATTACATTCTGCATTCAGAAACAATGTTGAGATGTAGTTTAATTTAACAAACAAATTTAATTTAAAGTGCAAAATGTACATGCAAATTATTCATATCTGCTACATCACTTACACTTATACATGAATCATACATAGTGTGGAAAAATATTTAATGGAATACTCATATTTCCAAAACATGTTGTACTGGAAGCTGAACTTAAAGGCGCTGTGGAAAGACATTCACGATACATGTAATGTAACACCATATGAGACTTTACCGTCATATAACAGTTACAGAAAACAAACATTTCCTCCCAGACTTGATGGGATTGGCTTACAACTTGCAAGGTGTGATATGATTGGCTGAGCTGGGGATTACACTTTTCCCCAAAACTACACAGCAGAGGATTGCTTTCTCCTCAGTTATGTTAGTAAATCTTGGAGCTCAATTGAGGAAGTGATGGGTTAGAGCAGCAGCAGCAGCAGCAACAGCGCCTCCCCCAGTTCTTACCTGGCTATCACAGTGTATTGTGATGTGAATTCAAGCACATGATGGCACAACTAAGTATGAGTAAAACTGTCATTTAGCATGCACCGGTGTAAATCACTACTCAGATATATATGTATGCATAAATATATATATATATACATATATATATATATATATATATATATATATATGTATGTATGTGTGTGTGTGTGTGTGTGTGTGTGTGTGTATATATATATATATGTATGTGTGTGTGTGTGTGTGTGTGTGTGTGTGTGTGTATATATATATATATATATATACAGTGGAGGAAATAAGTATTTGATCCTCCACTGACTTTAAAAGTTTAAATACAAAAAAATACATGAAACGTCTCATAATTTTATGCCAGCTTTATTTTAACAGTGACACACAGAATATCAAAAGAAAAACTGAGAAAATTACATGAAATGAGAAATAAAAATTAATTTGAATTTCATTGAAGGAAATAAGTATTTGACCCCCTAGTAAAACATCATTTAATACTTGGTGGCAAAACCCTTGTTGGCAAGCACAGCAGTCAGACGTTTCTTGTAGTTTTTTTATAAGGTTTGCACTTCAGGAGTAATTTTGGCCCACTCCTCTCTGCAGATCATCTCCAAATCCTTAAGGTTTTTAGGCATGCATTTGGAAACGCGAAGCTTCAGCTCTCTCCATAGATTTTTTATGGGATTGAGGTCAGGAGACTGGCTAGGCCATTCTATGACCTTGATATGCTTCTTATGGAGCCACTCCTTTGTTTCCTTGGCTGTATGTTTTGGGTCGTTGTCGTGCTGGAAGACCCATCCACGACCCATTTTCAGTGCCCTGGCGGAGGCAAGGAGGTTGTCACCCAGGATTTTGCGATACATGGCCCCGTTCATCTTCCCGTCGATGCGGTGAAGTTGGCCTGTGCCCTTAGAAGAAAAACACCCCCAAAACATAATACTTCCACCACCATGGGTTGAAAACTGAACATAGAGACAGACATGATTGATGGTGGGGATGGTGTTTTTAGGGTCATATTCTGTATTTTTCTTCCTCCAAACACGTTGAGTTGAGGCCAAAGAGCTCAATTTTGGTCTCATCTGACCACAGCACCTTCTCCCAGTCTCTCTCGGAGTCATTAATATGTTCATTGGCAAACTTGAGGTGGGCCTGGACGTGAGCCTTCTTGAGCAGAGGAACCTGGCATGCACTGCAGGATTTTAAACCGTTACGTCTCAGTGTATTACCAATGGTTTTTTTGGAGACTGTGGTCCCAGCTGCCTTGAGATCATTAACCAGCTCCTCCCGTGTAGTTCTTTGCTGATTTTTAGCCTTTCTCATGATCAGTGAGACTCCACGAGGTGATATCGTGCATGGAGCTCCAGGCCTAGGTCGATTGACAGTAATATTGTACTTCTTCCACTTCCAAATAATTGCACCAACAGTTGTCACCTTCTCATCCAGCTTCTTACTTATGGCTTTGTAGCCCATTCCAGCCTTGTATAGGTCAACAATTTTGTCCCTGACATCTTTAGACAGCTCTTTAGTCTTGCCCATGGTGGAGATGTTGGAGTGTCACTGAGTCTGTTGGCAGGTGGCCTTTTATACAGGTGACAATTTGGGACAGGTGTCTTTCATGCAGGTAATGACTTCACTGAGATTAGGGTGTGTCAGTGGTCTGTGGGAGCCAACATTAGTCATGGTTTTTAGGGGATCAAATACTTATTTCCCTCAATGAAATGCAAATTATTTTTTATTTAAATATTATTTAATTTTCTAGATTTTCTTTTTGATATTCCATCTCTCACTGTTAAAATAAAGCTACCATAAAAATCATAGACTGAGTACAAACTTTCAAAATCAGTGGGGGATCAAATACTTATTTCCTCCACTGTGTGTGTGTGTATATGCACTGCACTACTTTTTCTCACATAGTGCACTATTCATATCCGGTTCTGAGAGTGCAGGGCTGAGAGTGCGGGGCTGAGAGTGCGGGGCTGAGAGTGCGGGGCTTAGAGTGCGGGGCTGAGAGTGCGGGGCTGAGAGTGCGGGGCTGAGAGTGCGGGGCTTAGAGTGCGGGGCTGAGAGTGCGGGGCTGAGAGTGCGGGGCTGGAGTGCAGGTCTGAGAAACCAGGTAATTATGGTCCAATTATGTGCATTCTATTCTATTGGTGGCTGCTAAAATGCTTGGACTAGATAAGAATAAGCTCATGGTTAAATGAAGTGAAAATTAAATGTTTTTGCAATGATAGCAGCGCTATGCTGGTTAGAACAGCAGCCCTGAGAAGCAAATTATCAGTCTGAAGCAGAACAGTGGCATCTTCTCCACAGAGGAGCATTTGGGTTGGAGAAAAGAAGAAAATCAAGCAGAGGAGAAACCAAAGGAACCAGAGAAACCAAAAAAAGAGGAGAAACCAAAGGAACCGGAGAAACCAAAGGAACATAAAAGATTGTTCCCCAACTCATTTCTTTTCTCCAAGTGGGGTGGTGATCTCACAGAGGAGGAGCAGAAGGAGGCACAGCAGCTCTTTCAGGATTATGGCTACAATGTGTTCCTCAGTGACAGACTGCCCCTCAACAGGAGCATACCAGACACTCGAGACCCCAAGTAAGAAAATAAATACATAAATAAACCATAATAAATAAAGCTCCCAGCAGTTCAGCTCCTTTACTGTCTCCATGCAGATACGTCACACTTTTTAAATGAGACAACCAGAAAAAATCATTTTCAGATATACTTAGTGTATATATACATCGAATGAATTTTAATGGCTGATTCTACAGTTAAAGCTTTCTAAAGTTTTTCTCATCAGAAAATATTTTGAAAGTAATTTGTTCTGTAAATGTTAGATAATAGTGGCTCTAAACATTTTACTGTGCTTAGATAAAGAGTTTTTTACTATGTATGTGTTGAAAAGTAAGTACAGTTTTTATGTCTATGATAATATAATGAAAAGTTACATTTATTAAAGTTGCACCTTCTCACAGTAACTAAAAGGGGCGCCCTGGCCGAAATGATATAGTCTCTAGGGCAGGGGTTGGCAAAATGCAGATCTTTTACTGCTCTGTTGCGGTAAATGGTCTTAAATGCTGGAGTTAATGTAGAACTGCTAATTTACTCTTTAACCTTGAAGGTTGGCATGTAAACTGCTGGTCACCATAACAATGACAACAGTCTCACCTAGCTAGTAGCTAACAAAAAGGCAAAGATTTAAGATGCACATCGATAATTTGGAGACTATGGACTACATTTATAATCACTCCAGCTGCTTTCCTGATATGTTTAATCTACGACGAGAAACTGTCAAACACTAAATAGTTGTGAAGCTGAAGTCAGCTTCTCATTCGCCAGTTTCTTGTTCAGATTGTCCCGTTCCACCTTAAATCATGCAGCAGTTACATCCTGGCGTGTCAGGCACCGTTTAAGGTGGAACGGGAATATTCAAAGAAGAAGAGAATGAGAAGCGACTTCAGCCTCGTAAAAAGTCAAACGTTGGCAGACATTTTATAAGAAACTGTTCCACGTGAGCCGAACAGTTTCCTGCTGGAGATGCGAGAAAAGCGGCTATAGGTGAGCTGAAGCTTAAGGCAGAGCGATTTTTTGTTTAGATTATTTTGGCCTATACTAGGACATTAGCAAATACTGAGACATATTTACAACCAAGATGGTAAAATGGACATAAAATGTTGTGGTTTGATTTTTATTGAAAGGACAAAATGGCTCTTCTTAACATTTGGGTTGCCGACCCCTGTTCTAGAGTGAGATTCTCCTCTTTAAAGACTAGGAAAACCCCTTCTGATGATGCATGTTGAAGGTGGGAGAAACTATTCAGGGGCGAAGCTACAAAGGCTTTGGGGTCGATACTTGAGGGCAGGCGGTTTGAATTTTTTTCCACCCTGTCAGCAGTCAGGATTTCTTTATTTCAGTAGATAAGGCGGGGTGGGGGGATAATTCGTGCTGGTTAATGCTAATGATGAAAACACAAAAAAGGATACAGAATTGTGAGTTCTGTTAACCTGTTGAGGCTGAGGGATGCAATGCTGCGCTATTAAATATTAACATCATTATTTGATCATCCTAATATTAACCACAATACAGAAGCATGACTGAATATTGGCAGATTTTGGATTCAGATTAGACTAGATAACAAATTCTTGAATGCTGCCTAAAAAGGTTAAATGTGGCCCTAATTGAAGAGTCACCTAAACATGTGTTCTTCAGATGTCTAGGCCGACTTCCTGAAGACATTAACTGTGTTTCTGGTCACTCAGATGTGCTACTAAGGTTTATCCAAAGGAGCTCCCAACAATCAGTGTGGTTCTGATCTACATGGATGAGGCTCTGTCTGTCATAAAGAGAGCCATCCGCAGCATCATTGACAGAACACCTCCTCACCTGCTCAAGGACATCATACTGGTGGACGACCACAGCACTAAAGGTCTGTAACTTCACTCACAAGTCTTAATATCATATACAGTAGGAGCTGTGCGATTGTCTCTCCAAAGGTGCAAAGGTGACACCTGCGGTGCCTCTCCGTTCACTGACCACCTTATCTTTACCTGCTAAACAGTCTTGATAAACATCCACAGATCATGTACAGATCTGGGGGTCAGGGAATCATTGACGCAGTGCTGGGTTTAATCTGTTTTTAATCTGAAGTGTTTTTCTTCATAGAGAATCTCAAGGGCAAGCTGGATGAATATGTTGATTTAATTCATAAAGAGAAGCCTAATGTAATTAAGAGGGTGATACACAAAGATCGACAGGGTCTGGCACAAGCACGCGTTTCAGGATGGGAGGCAGCTACTGGTGATGTTGTGGCCATTTTTGATGCCCACATTGAGGTGCATGATCAATGGTAAAAGGAATTCTTACAAATCCATTGGAGATAATCTCTTTCTTTACGGTGGTGGTGACAGGAACTAGGGGTCGCAATGTCTACAACGCAAATATATCCATTTCATTTTCTGTTCAAAACATCCAGTGAACGTGTAATATTAAAAATAGTGGTTGATTTATTTTTCATTTTGCCTAAGAATGGCCTGCATGTACCTATCTGCTATGAATGGATTAAAGAAAAAGCATTTTAGGCCAAAATCTCATCTAAGAACAGTCCTAAAAGTCTCAGGCATTTGGCAGTGCATTTAGTGTAATAACTTCATGTGATTAAGCTTGCTATTAAATGCTTCAGACGTCTGGTTCCCATCACCACCACTGTGGACTTGGTAATTTTCTCTAAAATGAAGCTTATCACATCAAGCCACATCTTAACCATTTAATTATGCAGACAGTTTGACATATCAGTGGAATTCCCCTTTAAGTGTCTTGATTAAGGGAGCAGTAGGTGCAGCTACAAAAAGTATGTCATTTAGCGTGTTATCTGCTTGTTATCATTTTGTCATTACAGGTTAGTTTTGTGAAACTTAATCAAAATTTCATCCCACACTTTTTAGGGCAGAGCCACTGCTGGCCAGAATAAAAGAAGACAGGACAGTGGTGCTGAATCCAGTGTTTGACAGAGTGACCCCTGACACCCTCGAGGTGGTTAAATACAATGCAGCCACCCATGGTTTTGACTGGCAGCTCTGGTGCTTGTATGAGTCCTTCAGTCCAGAGTGGTACAAACTTAATGATGAGACAGTGCCAGGAAAGTAAGTGACACTCAGTGAATAGCATCGCTTTGCTTATACATGTGAAACATGTTGTGGATACCTGTAACACTTCAAGTGATGGTTTGGCCAAAAATTTAATTTACATAATTTTCCTCATACCTGAAACATAGTCAATCAGCCAAGACATGTTTTGTTGGTGTGGTGTAGTGGGTAACACCACTGCCTTTTATGTGACATACTGAGGTCCAATTTTCTGACTTGGCAAACATTCCGCACCACAAGACTCCTAACGCTACATTTGCCTACATCTGTAACATGATTAGAAATAAAATCATCTGACGTTTGCTTTTTTCCCTGGAGCTGCAAGGTTAATATAACTAACAAGTAACAGGCTTATACTCCACCAATTAGCATCATACAAACTACATGTTTGTAGAAAATTTGGTTTTCTTGTCTGAAAAGATTTTATCACAGGGAAGGGGTTTTAGACACATTGTGCGTAAGAACAATTCCTATGACAAAATCACAGTAACACATGCCCTCTTGTGGCTTATTGCTTAAATTTATTTCATTTTTTTTCTGGTTCTAGGAATACAATAAAACCAGTGTGTGAAAACTCCCCAGTAACACTTTTTGACATCTCTTAGCCTAATAATTCAGATGAATTTACTGCCACCATCACTCTCACTGGAGGTTTATTCTTAAGAGTTTTGTTGTTTTTCCTTCACTTGAGGGAGGAGGTGTCATTCAAACCTGCATAAATTTGATATTTAGCCAAACCATCGCTTTGAAAGAAAACATTGTAACATTGCTAATAGTAAATGACAGGTAATGTGGCTTCACTGGCATACTGCCACCCAAAGAAAAGAATACTTTTAGGAAAAATAACTCCAGTAAGCTATTTTAGGCGCATTTGCATCATTTTGGTTCTACATCTAAACATTACTGTGTCTCGTTTGTACATATGAATGCAAACATGCCCATGTAGGTCCGGTGTGGGGCCACTGTAGGCTAAATATTGGACCCACTGTGGGCTGCCCAAGGTGAGGCCTCAGACTGTTGTGAAACAGTGGGCACATATGGGCTCAAATTTGGCAGCCCACCGTAAGCCCTGACATGAGCTTTTAGTGTCGGCCACCAGCTCGGTTTCATGACAGACCAAGGCTCACACTGAGACATTGACCCTGAAATGATGTTGATATGTCGGATTATCTGTATCCTAGCTGCTGTCTACCGCCCATTCAAATCAGTTAAAGGCCCACAGTGGGCTAAATGATGTGGACCCAATGTGGGGTGACCCACTGTGTCAGGTTATCTGTGGGCTACCCCAACAATGTACTGCCTGTTTAAGGTTATCTGTGGGCTATCCCAGTGGTGTACTACCGACTCAAATCCATTAAGGGCCCACAGTGGGCTAGCTGATGTGGGCCCAGTGTAGAGTGACCCACAGTGGTCCTGTGTCAGGTTGTCTGTGGATTAACTCAATGGTGTACTGCCAACCCAAGTCTTTTAAGGGCCCACCGTGGACTAGCTGATGTGGGCCTAGTGTGAAATGACCCATAGTGGGCCTGTGTCAGGTTATCTGTGGACTAGCCCGGTGGCGTACTGCCCAAACAGAAACCCTTAAGGCCCATTGTGTGCTCAGTGATGTCGGCCCACTGTCAGCTGGAAAATACCGGCTTATCTGTTGGCTAGCCCTGTTCCACACAACCCACAGATAGCAGGAACACAGGCATGTTTTCGGGGTGGTAAAACTCATCCACTTCAGAGGCAAATGTGAATTCATTACTGCTGTTGTTGTCAGGAGTCCGTCCATCATGGGGATCATTGTGGTTGACCGGTTATTCTTTGGAGAGATTGGAAAACTGGACAAAGGAATGGAAGTTTACGGAGGCGAGAACGTAGAGTTCGGAATACGAGTAAGTTGTCCCACGTGTCTTGACACTACAATCCAAGCATATTAAAATATGTGAATCTGATGAGTCTGGTCTTTGCTTTACTGTAGGTTTGGCTGTGTGGAGGAAGCATTGAAGTGGTGCCGTGCTGCAGGCTTGCCCACATAGAGAGGCTCCATAAGCCATACGCACTAGATCTGAGCACGCCAATGAGAAGAAATGCACTAAGGGTGGCTGAAATCTGGATGGATGATTTTAAAGCTAATGTTTATGTTAGCTGGAATCTCCCCTTAAAGGTTTGTAACTGAAAGACCTGAGCATGTTGTACTTTTTACAGTACTGAATTTTGCTGCTAAGGATTGTGTTTCAGGTAGGCTTATAAACAGTTCTTGTTTTTACTGAGGTGTGTTTCTCTCTGTGCAGGCGATATATTATTGTAATTTGTTATAATATAAAATAATATTTAAAAATGTATTAATAAAAAACAAGGCTAGTCCAAATCCATGCAGCATGGGAGAATGGCTGATAAATAAGTTGTCACATTATTTAAGTTAAAAGTTATGCAAGACATGTTTGCTTCGCCTTCCCAAAAAGTAATAGTGAAATAATAATAATAATCATAATAATAACAATAATAATAATAATAATAATAAATCATTTTCTGGTGAAACTGCCATCTGAACCCAAGCTTGACATCATTGAAATTACACAAAGCATTTGTTTCCAGATGCACAGATAAGGTCTAGTCCAAAAAGTAATTTTTAATTATATTACACGATTTGTGTGTAAATCTTTATTCTCAGTTCCCATCACTGGAAAATTGTCACTCAGATTTATGGAGAACATCTGAGTGCTTTAAACAATGAGATATCACAGAAAGAGTTTGTTAGGAATATTGTAAGGTAATAAAATGATTTATTATGTTTCCATTAAGAGCTATACTGTATCTAAGAGTCATATAGATCCTCAGTTGTAGGTAAAGCTATATATAAAGTCTACAACTGATATAAATTTTTAAAAAAAATGATGGTGAGAGTCTATGTTAAACAAAACAGTAAGCTGAGGTGGAGATACAATAATCCTTTGATTTGAAACAGAGGCACAGTGAATTCTACATTAAAACAATTTCTGTTTGTTGCTGTTCAGGGTCATGGAATTGATATAGGGGACATAACAGAGAGAAAGAAGCTGAGGGAGACACTAAAATGTAAGCCTTTCAAGTGGTATTTAGACAATGTGTATAATCTGCTTGATTCCTGGGAGGACCTAGTCGGCTATGGCGTCGTAAGTAGCATTTATTTCTTTTATATTTTGTTCATTCTACGTATTTCAGAAATGAAAAGAGCATAAATTCTAGGTTGGCCTTTCTGGTAATATTTGGAACACTATTCAGTGCACTTCAGCGCCTGATTGGTTCTTTCTCTGCTGATCTTTGACAGATGAAGAACAAAGTAACAGACAAATTCTGCCTTGATCAGGGACCCGTTCCAGGGAGTGTTCCTATTATGTACGAGTGCCATTACCTTGGCCCTCAGGTATGTTTTCTGAAAACTTTTTGACAGTTGATGAACAAAATATCTCAGCATTTTTTTTGCATTCTGCATTTTGCATGTTTTGTACATCACAATATTTTGTTTTTTTTTTCCAAGGTTTGAACAGACAAAAATGGACCAGAAGGTCCATGTTTAAAAAAATACTATAAAAAATATGAATACAATGATGTTTCACACACTGCCCTGCACTAAATCCAATTAAAAAGCACTAATTATGCTCTATTTGTAACAAAGCAGGCAGTTCAGTATTCTTGTACTGACAATTTCAACAATATCAGAAAAGCATATTGTTGCCTAATTTATCACAATACCAAAAAAAATGTCATATCACCCACCTCTAATTACGGTTAAGATGAAACTGAGACTTGATACATTCAATCACTGCAGTATTTGTTGCTGTTTTATCTACCTTTTTTATACAGAACTGTTACTACAGGCTGAGTGGGGAGCTCTACATTGGAGGCATCAGATCTCGTAGGTACCATAATAATCGTTGCCTAGTGGATCCTGGTAATGGACAAATACCTGGACTGCATGACTGTAAATTCGCCAAGGAGAAAGGGTTCCACATGTACTGGGACTTTAAACAGGTATTTACTCTAAACAAATTTTAGCTACAGTGTTTTCAGTGGCCCTGCATTGCACTATTTCTTGTTTTCCTAGCTTAACACACAAACCACAGTGCTTCCTGAACAGAATGAGTTGTGTAAAGACAAGGTCTCCATCTGCATAGTTGAATGAAACTTCCTTTCCAATCTGCCATGATTTCACTTGATCTGCGGCTCATGGCCTCACTAAATTTATTGGTAGAGTTGACTCGCAGGAGGATCCACCTGGCTACTACATCAGGCAAAATCAAGGAAAGCATTTAAGATAAGATTAGATAAGATAATCCTTTATCAGTCCCACCACAGGGGAAATGTACAGTGCCACAGTAGCAAAGGGAGAGCAAGGCACTCAAAAAAGGGTAACAAGAAGAGAATTAATAAACATGGTATGAATCTTGTGGCACAGTGGGTAGTGCTGTTGTCTCACAGCAAGAAGGGCCTAGGTTCGATTCCTGGCTGGGTGATCAAGGTCCATTCTGTGTGGCGTTTGCATGTTTCCTCCCACAGTCCAAAGACATGGAGTCAGTTCAATTGGACATGCTAAATTGCCCCTAGGTGTGTGTGGGAGTGTGAATGTATATGTCTGTGTGTATATGTGTGCCCTGCGATGGACTGGTGACCTGTCCAGGGTGTTTCCTGCCTTCCGCCCAACGATCGCTGGGATAGGCTCCAGTTCCCCCCGTGACCAAGAAGGATAAGCAGGACATAACTGGCCCTCTTAATGAGTTTGTCCAGTCTCTTCCTGTCCGCACTTGAGATGCTGCTGCCCCAGCAGACCACTCCATAAAAGATGGCTGATGCCACCATGGTGTCGAAAGGAAAGGATGTTTCATTTGTCTATTCAGACACAGCCAGGGAAAGCACCAGAATGTCTAATTCAAAAGGAACATAAAAACAATACTAATCATGTTAAGGTGTAGTTATAAAGCCAGTACTTAAGCAGGGAAAGTTGAGCCCTGCAGTTGGAAAACAAATAAGCAGTAAGGCACATTGTGTGGTCTTAACTCCAAAGTTAAGTGATAAAATAACTTTTGTGATAAATAACTACTGTGTAAGGTGTCTGTCTTTGCTTTACCTACAGGGACAGCCAATAAGGAACAGAGACACAAACCGATGTCTTGAGGTTACCCAAGGACAGGATTCGCAATACCAGCTTGTCGTTCAGGCATGTAGTGGGCAATACTGGAAGATACATAATGTCATCAAAGACTTTTAACCGGTCCAAGGCCAAAAGAAATGGAATGTCTGCTACTGTTTTAACTTATCAATGGACTCTGATTGGAATCACAGGACTAATGACTAGTTACTGATACTGTTTTGTACTTCATATAAGGCTGTGCATCACTTTACAGTCTAATTCCTGCAGTACACCCAATGTTATAATTCACTGTACATCACATGCAGTTACAAAATGTTCCATGCAAATGTTAAAGTTCTCTATGCAAATGGATAGGTACTCTTTGGCTTTTATAAATGAACCAATATGTTACCATTTGGTGCTACTAGTAATGCCTGACTCTGGGTTTTCTGGAGTTGACCCTGACTCTTGTCAATACAGTTGAAGAAGTCTTCCTGCTTCCTTGCTGTTAGGACGCTTCTCTGCTTAGCTCTGCTATCTTTCATTTCTTTTAAGGTGACTAGATTTCTGAGATAAAAAAACGGGGACATTTTCAGGTCGGCGGTCAATATATCCTTAAAATATTCAATGTTTTTGTCTATGGAATAATATGTTTTTTCATGATGGTAACTGTGGCACTGTAATAAACTATGGTGAAGGTGGAGTGATAAAATTGGGTACTAAGTAACTTTGTAAACCTTGTATACTGACTACCCACATTTTCATACCAGCCCTACTGTCTCTCGCAAAAGAGAGTTTTATCTCAATGTGACATTAAATCAACATTATCCCAAAAGTATTGTGAATACACATCACACTTTAACTGTAGACATAAAGACTAACAGCCATAGCTTATGTGTGGTAGATGTAAGAGGAAGGTGGGAACACAGTGTCCCCATAACCGTAGTAACTCACCTTTCTAAATGTGACTGCCCAGTGTTTAATGGGCTGGCCTAATGTCTGTGTACCTGTGCGCAAGACATAAGAATTGATCCTCCAGACACAAGGCTGGTCCCCTGATGTGAAGGGTTTGGATTCTGCACCACAAAAAATTCAGTTGTTGTATGAGCCCATAATTCATATTCATATAAAACATTTTGACTGTAAAAAGAGACCAGTGGCTGCAGAAAAATGTGTGGCTATAGCTCAATATCCAGACCCTAAACACACCCCCAACCCCAAAATGCACACACAATCCCTTGGTTACCCTGTATCTTGAAGACATTTGTGGTGATGTTATCAACTCACTTGATACTGGCTAGCTTAGAGTTTTACACAGCAGTATTCTCTAAAATTAGGTGAGCAAGTGGTAGAAGTGGTCAGTAGACCACTGTTGGCAAAAACGAGCACAGTGCAAGACATCTGCCTGTCTGCTCTGCTCCCAGGTCTTTTTTAGGACTTTCCGGTGTGCTTTTAATTCACAGTTAAAAAGGGGGACATTTCAATGGACAGGCAACAAATTACGGGGGCTGTCCCCAAAAAGCAGGGACATCTGGTCACCCTAACTTCTTTTCTTTATGTTTCTTATGTTGTTTTGAGCTATAGTGTCTGGAGCTGCTATTGTAAGTACAGCTGGCATAAATGATCAATGTGTCTACATTGGTGCTAAACCAAACACTTTGCTACTAATAGCTTTGTAGTCTCATCTTCCATCCTCCACTAGCAAAGCATGTCCTGCTAATACTAATGCTAAAGCTGCTGCTCAGAGACCACAGTACAAAGCCGGAGCAGAACACTGGTCCCAGTCACATCATTTACTGAACAGATTTGAACCACTGCAAGGCCCCAGTAAGTTTCCTAAAGGCACTGAACATAATGCAGAAAGAACTGAAAGTGTCAGCCAATCAGAGTATTGGATCAAACACTTGGCTACATAAAAGCTGCAGGTCAAATGGACTGAATTTTATTGATAACTTTAACCTGCTTTCTTGGAAGAGAGAATTTTTTGGCAAGATGGACTATACACCAACAAGAGCAGTGACAAAACCCTGGCAGAGAACCTCATTTTCTCCATGTTTCTTATCCATCCTCACTGGTGTAGACACATCAGCACTAACACCCAAGGACTCTGTCGTCACTCCAGAGCCACCAACATCCTCCCCTCACTGAGAAAGCCCTGACGGAGCTGCATTTATGGGATGAGAGCCATGACAATGACCAAACTGTACCAGCTTCTGAAGACAGCAAACCCACATGAGCATCCATCTCCACCCCCTACCCCACCGGACTCTCCCAGCAGCCATGGAGAAGCTTGTATTATCTGGGATGAGGCCGTCACTTTACCTGTCAGCCAGCCCTGAAGCACCTCAAAGAAAGAGACAGGCTCTTCCCTCTCTATCCCATCATCAGCAGTTCCACCCACCTTCCTCCACTGAAAGGGAAGAGGTTACCCATTCCCTAGAAATATGATCAATTTATGTAGACATTTTACAGGTCTGTGCTGTTATGGTGATGATGTCAGCCATACATGTTTTCAAAATAAGTGCGGACCCTTTGTGCCAGTGATCTCTCCTATTCCAGTACTTATCAGAAACAGAAAAAACATGTCAGATAATTTGAACTTATCCAGTCTGCAGTATGTAAAATATGAGTCAAAGAGTTTAGAGCAAAGTGCACAGGTATTATATCAATATTAGATCCCTCACAAAGGAGTCTTATGTGATGCTTTTCACAAAAACTCGGTAAAATAATATACTGCTGAAACCATATTAATTGAGTCAGGCCCACGAAACTTTAAGTTTATAAATGTCTCATGTGCTGGCATGAAAGATGTGGTACAGCTGCTCTACTCGATGATTCTTTTTTAATGCAAACAATTATCATTTGATGAGTTCACATCCTTTGAGTATCTCTGTACTCTGTTCTGAAAGGGGCACCAAGAATATTACTAGTAATTGTTTACAGGCATCCAAAGTACAATGCCAAATTTATTGATGTTGTCTTTCAGTTCCACTGATTTTGATCATATTGCTGTTGCTGGTGATTTTAACACACATATTGACAATCCCAAAAAGAATTATGATAAGGTACCATATTGGACTCTTTTGGTCTCAGCACGTGACTCATTGTGAAGCCTCTCTTAAAAAAGAAAAATCTAGAAGCAACTCAATTAAGTAATTACAGACCTATTTCAAATCTACCTCTTATTGGAAAAATCATTGAGAAAATCATCCTTAAACAACTTACTGGTTTTCTGTTCTTAAATAGCTGTCTAGATAAATTTCAGTCAGGATTTTTGCCTAATCAAAGTACTGAGACTGCTCTAATTAAGAATGACATCCGTTTAAATACAGACTCTGTTCTACTGCTACTCAATCCATTAAATTCTCAGAGATACAATTAAATACTGGGTTGGACTCTCAGAAACTATCCTAAAATGGTTCAGTTCATACCTGCAAGACAGAAGCTACTTTGTTGAAATAGAAAACAATGTTTCTGAGAGAGTGCCAGTGACCTGTGGTGCCCCCCAGGGTTTGATTTGTGAGCTGCTCTCACTGTAGGATATCTTAACCTACAGCTATGCAGATGATACTCAGATATACTTGGCCTTCTTCCTAAACAACTATGGTCCCATTGACTCGCTTTGTACGTGCCTTGAGCACATCACTCACTTAATGGGACAAAACGTTCTGCAGCTGAATAAAAATAAAATTATCATAGAATTATTTTATTTGGGAATAGCACCAAGAGGCACAGACTAGCTGCCTAAATGAAATTGAGGACATGGATTTCAGTTTTAGCACTCATGTCAAAGCAGTTACTAAGAGATTTTCCAACTAAAGCAGGCCTGGAGAGACTCATACACACCTTTATTTCGAGCAGAATTGATTGCTGACTTGGTCTCTTAAGTGCACTCCCGAAAACAGCTTCCTTTGATTCAAAACGCAGCTGCCAGAGTTCTCACTGTTTTTCAAACACTGTTTCTGACAAGCTGGGCAAGCCTTGGCCTTTCTCCTCGATTGCTGCATCTAAGTCTGGCCACCAAAATTAGTTGCAAGCAATCTTCTTCATTCTCACTACTCCACAGTGCCCTGAGTAGACACCAGGCATCTTAAGGGTAGAGGTATTACAACTGGGTAGCCCCCCAGCAAGCAACCAGACTGAACTGTTCTGAGCTTGTTGTGAGCTTGTTCCTTCTGACCACGTAAGGATTTAGACATTTTGTCATCTCTCCTCTTCTTCCACGAAAGACACTGTTTTGCACCGATGTTATCGGGGCATTTAGCACTTCTCTGAAGTAGAAGATTTCAGCCTGCTAGTGTTCTGTAGGCCTGATGGGCTGAGGGAGCCTGGAAAGACCATTTGCATTGCAGTGGTGTTCAAACAAGTACTCAAAATGCTCCACAGACTCATCAAATGGTCCAATGCTTCTGACTAGACTCGCCATTTCCCCCTTTTTCCTCCAGTAAATGAAAACGTTTTTGGTTTCCTTAGTTTGGCTTTATGTGTTGGATTTGTATTTCCTACTCACTGCCTTTAGTACTGTGGCAACCTGCTACTGGCTTGGGCTGCCTTTAAGAAGCTAAGGAGGTGTAGCCATGTGAGCAGCTGCAGGCAGGGGCTCATGGTAGGCGCACACCCTCCTAAAAGTACTGTTTATTGTTGTTATAGGTGTGAGTTGGTTATATTTATTGTGTATGGTGCGGGTTGTTTGCGTATGAGGGGTCCCACAGGGATGGTTGTATGTTATGTGCCTTTTTGCTCTGGTGTTTAATAAAGAGAACTTTATTTGTCTGCAGTGTTTTCTCTTCAGTATTTCTATTTCAGTAGTTCTCTAACCAGTAATAAAACCCATGCTGTTAATGGTCAGTCTGTCTTTCTTCTTTTTTTGTATAACACTTGTCAGCAATAACAATGTGCCATTAAGAACTGAGGAAAACCATTGATAAATACAGTAATAGTTCTCCACAGAAATGAACATGTAGATCGTTGACATAACTGTAAAATGTGTTACTTGCAATTGCATCTACAGTAAAATACCCTGTGGCTGTGGCTGACCGCATAGCCTTGGGAAGACAGACCAAAACTCTGTAAAACACAAACATCAACAAAGACTAAACTTCTATGAGTGAATGAGCAGTCTACTTACTTTTAGTTCATCATTAGTCGGTAGCGCGTATGTTCTGAGTACTAAAGTACTACTGCAGCTCCCTGTCTTCTTATGGTTCACGATTCAGGCTGGATATCAGGCCTCTGCACACATCTACTTTCATACCACACCCCCTCCACAACACCTATGATCTAGAAGGGCCTGTTGGAACAAGTTTGGAACCAACCAAAAATAAAAACGTCAACCCACAAATTAAATTGCTCCATTTCTTATTTGTGCCACTAAATAACTATTATATAACTATTATCTGAAAGCTCTTCTATTACACGTGGATCAGTTTACTAGACCTACTGTAGTAAGTTCAGGAAGACTCCTTATCAATAGTATGATTTCCACTGTTCACTGATGTGGCACCAGGCTGGCAGTCAGTGATTTCATTCCAGCAGAGAACCTGTCAGTAAAGACTGAGGTGGGAAACAAATGAGCTAAACTGCCTGCAAGATGACACCTCATACATTTTAATGCAGGTCTTCTCCACGTAATAATTAATGAAGTTGTGAAATCAGTTCCTGTTGTCACACTTGTTAATGGTGCACCCATTTGTGCTGAGTGGAAATGCTGAGATATACTATAAATACAAAGACCTGTGTAAACAGAGGTCAGTGACTACAAAGGAAAAGAGAAGCCTAGAGCAGACTTTCATTGTTTGTTATGAATACGTTCACCATTATGGCCAGGAAAGGCACAGTACTGTTCAAGGCAGTTTTTTTTTAATCGATTTTGTGTACATTTTGATGTAACAAGGGTTGCCACTTAATGGAATAAAAGTATTGGGAATACGTTTTCAGAATACAGCAATTTGGTATCTGTGTTCAGTTCAAGTCACATTTAGCAAAGTTTTCAGAATACAGTTATCTTTTACATTTGTAGGAGAATATTTTTAGAATACGCACCCAGTAAAGTCACTACCCTTAAAATGAGCGCATAGCATGTAAAGTAGGGGTGCACAACTTTGGTCCTGGAGGGCCGGTGACCAGTGCAGCTGATTTACCTACTGAAACACACCTGATTACACTTACCTGTTACTTGCGAGGTTTAGTGGGTGTGTTAGTACAGAGAAACCTTCAACTTTGCTGGACACCGACCCTACAGGACTGAAGTTGAGCACCCCTGATGTAAAGACTTGCTCTAAAAAAGAACACAACATGGCTTCTCTACAAACACTGAAGTTCCTGCTAAAGCCTGAGTAGACTGATAAATCACTGTGATGATCCATTTATAACTAATCTGAGTGTTAGTAAGCTCTTCTGAGGGATGACTAAACTGAGTAGTGGACATATTCTCAAGTGATAAGCTTAGCTTTGGCATTGTACGGGACTTGTGCATGTGTTCCTTGGCAAGTTACACACCTATCACTAACTGAAAATCACATAGCTTCTGATTTTATAGTCAAATTTGCAAGATTTTGTTATTAAGATATGGTGAACTGGGTCATGAAAGGGCAGTGGGATTATGGGATCATTATTATTATAGAGCCAAAATAATGTTGAGAATTTCATATTCATTCTTGTATTAATTTGAATAATTTATTTTTTTATTAAACATATTATCAGAAGAATTACATGAACAAAACTGTCAACCAGTAACAATAAAGAAAAGTGTGAAATAAATAAAAATTTCCGCAGAGTTCTTCCCATGTACTTTATCAACAAATATATTCTATGCATTCTGAATACATTACTTTTTATGTATTGTAGAGGAATACATTACTGAACACATTTAGGGCAGTATATTCACTGTTCAGCCATCACTACTTTTGTCAAAGTATTTTGCCCAACCTGGGCAGTTGGATTACTAAACCGTGGGGACAGATTTCCCTCCTCACAATTTTTTCCTCATTAGTGACCCCTACCGGGCTCCGTACCTTTCTTTCTGCATGTCAAGTACTCCGCTTCTCAAATAAACTGAGAGTGAGCCATCTTGTTCTTTTTGTTGCATCTTTAGGATCTATACCGTACTTTCGCCACATATGTCACGGTTATCTACTTTTATCTTGCAATTTAGCAAGAACATTATCAGATAATAATAATAAAAAATCTCTAAGTATATTTAGTTTAGCAATTGTGCCAGGGTTCGTATAGCTATGTGTCAAAATACAAACCTAAAATATTTTGTTACCTATCGAAACTGCGGTTACGAATACTCAAGTAGGTGATCAGCTGTTTGGGACGATTGAATCAACCAGCGGTGAGTAGCTAACCAGATTTAAAATTTCAATTAAAACGATAAGACCGTGAATTAATAACCGTCATTATATTTAAAATAGGCGTCTATGTTTTAACGATCCTGCTGGCTTTGTAATATGGACGTGTGGAAGCTTATAGTTTGTTGGTTAGCCAGCAGGCTAACTATGCTAACCTGCTAGCAAGATCTAATTCTGTGAGTTCTCAGTCATATACAGTTAAACAGTAATGACGCCGTAGATAACAACTTTTTAACGTTTTTAGTGTATCTTACTTTTTTACAGAAATGCCAGAAAAAGTAGATTTAAACCTCAACGAGCTGACTTAACGTTACCAAAACAAACGGAACCTCAACTTCCTCTAGTTTAAGGAATAACAAACTGTTATCTTGTCAGGTGTCATCTGGTTTGTTTGCATGTTTGTTTGTTTGTTTGTGTGTTTAGCTCTTTGTAGAGACCAATAGGGTGTTTCACAAAGCAGGATTTCTCGTGTAAGATGATTTAAATCACAAGTCATGCCCGTCTAGTAGGAGCAGATATTGATATTGGACAGTCTGGTTGTCCAGTTAAACTGACATATATTTTGAAATACCCTCCAAAAGTCCCAGAGGTAAAGGAAACATGACAGCCTTGATGTGTGGCATTTGTCTGGTTCCCACTAACTAATGAGATACAGACAGATGACAAATAAAAGGAAAAGGTCTAAATAAATGAGTGGAGAAAATAAATAAGGGGATGGGAAGGGGAAAAGATATGAGTGACTTTGCTTAATTTTTAGGGCACGGATAGCAGGAGCCTCAGTCACAAAGACTGCTCAACTGACGAGTGTTTTAATAGGAACAGTGACAAAGAGGGTCCAGTGGCTCTCACTGGCATGGTTTGTGTCCTCTTGTCCCTTTAAACAAGAAGGTCACTGCAGATCAATACAAAGCTATTTTGCTTGATCTCCTATGATGAAACGTTTCTAAATTCCTGACAAGAGTCTCTTGCCCCATCCACAGGGCACAAGGGGTCACTGCAAGGTTTGTGTGAAAATGATGTAAATAAAGTGCTGTCATCCACTACCGTCATCAAAACACCAACTAAGTCAATCTCTTTTGGAAGAATGATTGTCCTCTAGAACCATTCCAGAGACCTAAAGAATCTGCCAAAGCACATTAAAGCCGTTCTGCCAGACTGTGGTGGTTCGACAGCTCACTAAGACACTTTGTAATTTCTCCTTTCATTTGTCACACGTCTGAAGTGTGTGTGTCTTTGTATGCATTTCGTAAATGTTTTAGGATTTGCATTTTTACAGGTTTTGTTCACTAATTTCATTATTTTCTTGACAAATATCAGTTGCATACATACAGTACTCAACATGTAGAAAGGAATCATAAATATTATCCTTATGTAGATGATATGTTACCTTCAACAAGTCTAATATGCATTTTTATTTCTCTGGTTATCTTTCTCGCAAAGGTGAAAATGAGGAAAAACAAAGGGAAAACAAACACAACTGAAAAAGAGTTTGTGTTTGAGTACAAGGCAGGCAGAAATCACTGTGTCCTCAAAGTGCCCCTTCAGTTTCCTGTTCAAGAAAATGTCAGTGATCTTCATGGGAGACTCATGCTGCTTCACAAAATCCCATGCTTTGTTGAAAATGGTAAGAATTCTGGATGAGTCACTGTTGTGTTATAAACTAAACATACATAGATATCGTGTAATGCTGATAGTATTGTTATAGTATGGTTTCAGTTAATATCCACTGATACAGAGTACATCACACTTTAATTTTTGCTGGAATTGATATTAAAAATCTTTTTTTATTGCATTGATTGCAGTGTTTCTGCTGTTGTGCTCATGCCAGAAAGATACTAATAGCGTTTTGCTTGTTTTCAGTGAAGAGAGTTGTAGCTGAAATGTTTGGTTTATTTCAGAATTGAAGAGCAGACTTCTGGCCTTCATTGAGAGAGAGACGTTAGAAGATTACGACCGGGAAGCTGAAGCAGCACTACAGAGGCTCACTAATGGAGAAGTTGATATCAATAAACTGGCCAACTCGTGGGCAAAGGCGTACACTGAGGTAAGGGCACTGCAGTTAGTCACACAGTTGTACCTCATTAAACCAATTGCCTCCACTGGTTTGGTCATTACTGTAGAGCATTTTAATGATGTCATTTAAAACCATAGTTAAGGATGGAAAAAACATTGTAATGTACATAGGATCAATGAGTGTGTTTAATCTGATCATAATTGGATTTCTGCAGTTATCTGATTATTAAAATGGTCATGTAAACAGCATACTCTGATTTTTAAGATTGGGGTAAGGTCTAGAAATCTTTAGCTCAGTAATCAGATTTCTCAGTGCATGTAAACTCTTACTCTGATTTCTTTCGGATTTCTCCGTCTGCGCATGTGTGAAAACAGACTGGCACCAGAAATAAGCAGCGTTGCCACAACCTGCAGCAAACATTTTTGGAGCGATGCTGAAACAAATATCTGCTTGATGAAATGAAGGATTTAAATTTTCTTCATCTTCTAGGTGAAAAAAAAAAAATGCAGCATGAAGTTTGAGTTTTACATTACGTTTACGTCACGTCTTTTTCTGTGAGTTTATTGGCTGGTTGTAAAGCAGAAATCTGATTACTGCCTGACTCATGTCAGAGTTTCCCCATTGTCTGATTACTCAAGTGCATATAAACGCATTGATCGGATTACTGACAAATTCTGATTTTCTGCAGTTATCAGATTATTAAGTGCATGTAAACGCACTCATTATTGTTTTGTTATTTAATTGATGTTAACCGTTGTAAATCGCTTTGAATAAGACCATCTACCAAAAATGTAATTGTAGGAGGAGGTTTTTTAAATATGTATTTTTCTACTTTTCTGTTTTACACCGGACAAAAAAAAAATTGCAAACTTTTTGTAGATAAAACTGAGAAAATGTTCTTTTGAAGGCGTCATTTGCAATCAATAGTAATACATTCCAAATTTAGGCTATAATATGCCATCATAAGATTTGTATCCATGCTCATGTAACCATCATCCATGTAAATACATCCATTTCTTAGAATACATCAAATAAATGGCCATTCAGACATCACTGTATACATGAGTGTCTGTTTAAATGTACGGTCAGTACATTGCTCTGTCAATATTTTGAGAACGCTGATGTGTTCCTGACATGCAAAGCACCAAAACACATGTGACACGATAAAAATAGTGACGTTTGAATGTTGGCTCTAGTGCTCCGCTCCACTTTAACTCATCCGTGGCTCTTCCCATCAATACTTAAGCCGTCAAACTGATGTCACGGAAACGTAATGTGATCTTTTATGAGATATATTGTGTGGGAGACGCTTCTGTCCGCTTTGAATCAATCAAAATTGACTGTGCACATGCAAGAAATTCCTTTGAAACAGAATATCCAAACCTGTATCCGCTTTTAAGGTCAAGGAGATCATCTGCATTTGAACTTCAGAGTGTTGGAGTTTAAATTCTGCTGCCGCTCGCTCTGGTACACTTATAAAAAGAAAGCAGAGTCCTGCGCTCCATTTCCTATAAAGCGCTGCTGGCTCATGACTGTGGGGAGCTACAGGATAACTGTTAGGCTCTGCTTTGCTGCAGCAGCACACAAATACACACTGACCCTCTCCAGCATATTTACAGATGCTCACAGAGACTTGTAATGGCCATAAAGTTCATCACAAAAATGGTTGGATTTGCATTAAGCTAACAGCAATTCGCATGAATGTTGTTTTGGCTGTTGTAGATCAAACACCAGACATTGGAAGCTTCTAAAAGACACTCCATGTTTTAGTTAATGCTTGTGCCAGACATATTACCCTGTGCCAGTTTCACAGTGACTCACTATTGAGCTCTAGTTTAGAGCTGCTGCCGCTGTTTTCTGTTTCTAACAATAATTGATTAGGTTGCCACTCATACTCGCAATCAGTTTTGTATCTAGAGCTTCTAAAATGCCTTGTGTGACATTTTCCTCGTAAAAAATCCCACCCATTGTAAATCAAAATGTGACTGGTTGATTCCTCTTTCACTTTGTAATTATGATGATTGTTAATCTAATGGGTTAGGGCTTCTCTTCAGCTCCTGAAGTCCTAAAAAAGAGAGCTATATCTGCCCAGATACCACCATGAAAAATAATTTCTGATTTGGCCATTTTTTTTTTCTGGCAGTTTTTTAGGAATTTAACTTTCCGTCCAAAACAACGAAACAAGCAAATCCATGTATTTTTGAGGTCTTAGAAATCAATAAACCTTCTCTGAATGCATAGATGGCTCTGAGGGTTCCTCACTGGTTTTCAGTAGTATTCAGAGTATCATTTGTCCTCATGTACTTGCAGGTTGGCACAGCTGCTCAATAGTTATATCTGATTGGAATGATCATGGTAGATTAACAAATAGCCAACTGACTTTTTGCAAAATAATGATTGACCTGCCTTCTCCTGATTAGACAGGGAAAGCTGACACTAATCCCTGGCTTGATTAAGGTAAACATGGTTTTTAAAATCCATTTTTTAAATTTACACTGACCTGCATTCATATTGTCAATTCTTAAACATGTATGACTCCAGTGAACATCCTTTAAATAATTTTTAAAATAACAATCAATTTTCCTGACTTTCCTGGCTGAGTTTTTTAGCCTTTTAGCACATGTGCTATGAATGCTACGAGGTAGCCTGACCTGAAAGTTTGATAGACATAACAACAGTAGCCAATGGAGGCGGGACTTGCCAGAATATTGCAAACAGTCAATAATTATAGTAGCTTCACAAACTGACCAGTCAGTTGTAAACACTGTGCTGCAATTATTCTCATATTAACTCTGAGTTTACTAATTTTCTGTTTTTTTCCAATTAATCAATAAAGAACAGCTTTTAATTTATAACTGTAGCATAACAATGAGGAGGCCTTTCTAAGGGCCCTTAGCATACATTTTTCTTGCATTTCTATTTTTTTAACTTATGACATTTGTGTCAAAAACAATCCGATTTTCATAAATTAATTTTTATTATTTATTTTTACATTACCATTTTCCAACCTCTCTGTATTCAAACAGGCTGTTTTTGTTACTATGGCTTTAAGACTGATGTAAATTTCCTCTCTTCTGATTGGCTGCTCTGTATTGTGCTTCATTCAAAAAACAGTCTGGGCTGAAACACTCCTTATAATTTCAGCATGAATGAGCGGGGCTAAATTGCTGTAGGCTGAATATATGTTTTTTTTATGTGTGTAAATGCATTGGTTTTCATGACATCACAAAAACTTGTGAAACTTCAACAGTGTTTACATACCACACCAAATTCTTTTATTTCGTAAAAATGAGGACCATTCAGTTGTCAATTTCAGTTTAAGCTTTAAACAGATGGGACAGACAGAAAAGGTGAAAAATATAATAAATATATTGTATATTGACCCCTAATGTGTACTCTCTATCATTAGACGACATTGGAGCATGCCCGGCCCGAAGAGCCTAGCTGGGATGAGGACTTTGCAGATGTTTACCATGAACTGATCCACTCTCCAGCCTCAGAAACACTGCTCAACCTGGAGCACAACTACTACGTCAGTGTGTCTGAGCTCATCAGCGAGAGGGACATGGAGCTGAAGAAACTTCAGGAGAGGTTAGTGGATCATGCACTTGTTTGGTAACTGCAGGTGTGTGTTGTGTATTGACTTTGTGTTTTGTATAATCAGTTCAGAGAGCTTTTCCCCACCAAATGTTAGAACAGGAATGGAAAAGCTTTTCATGTCCCTCTGTATACAGACAGGCAGTAGAAATGGACAAAGTCATGCAGGAGCTGGGAAAGACCTTGACTGACCATGATGTCAATACTGTGGCAGCGCAGCACTTTGATGCTCAGCAGGTAAGACCCTACAGGTTTTGCTGTGTTTTCTGTGTTAGAGGTAAAGTAGTGCCAATTTGATTCACTTATTTGTCTACAACAGTACAGAACATGTTAAAGCAGTGCTCCTTTAACATGTTCAGACATTCTGACATGACAAGCTATTAATGAAGTTAGTGGACACTATTAATTATAATAGTGGAGTACTAGTAAAGTAGAAGTACCAGTATTTCATTATTAGCAATAGTAATGGTGTCTTGCTGTAAGAGGTAATCACTTTTGGGTGTGGCTTTTAGGTATTGGAGAACAAGTGGGCCAGTGAGCTGAAGCAGGTGACGGGTATTCAGAAGCAGGAGTACCAGGAGTGGGTGATCAAACTGCACCAGGACCTCCACAACCCTAACAACAGCACAATCAAGTAAGGGCCAGCAGTGCACTCAGGTTAAAAGTGCATTTACATCTGAATTCTAGAGCCACTAAACTGAACCAGGATCTGATTCTGAAACCTGAAGGGTGATCATGATGCGAAGGGCCCGGTTACACTCCAATAGTGAAAAAGCACTTAGTGAATTCTGTCCATGAGCTTAACGTTTTAAGAATTAAAGGACTGTCGCTGGTCTAAGATATGTACTGCAATATCAATATACAGATACCCTTATGAACATATCGTCGCTATCGAAAGAAAAACAAGTATCTCCAAAATAGTAACTTTACAGGAGAGGGCAAAACCACTCCTGACTTTTAATGTAAGTTAATGTAAAGAGATTTTATTTTAATTGATTTTGGGGCATTTCTATTGGTCCAATCATCATGAATTTTTTACACGATGTAAAGGAGAACTTCGTGTTCAAATGATGTAGAAAAACAAAAATGGAGATACATGTTTTTCTTTGGACAGCGATGATATATACATACAATGGTAAAAAATGTTCATAAAAGGATTAAATGACTACGATTTTAATATTGAAATCCATTATCTAGAATTAGAAGCTGCATATTTTAAAACTGGTAATCATTCAAGCTCTTAGAGCATATTATTTCCAAGTGAAAGTTACTAGTGGAAGTGAATAAGTGTGAAATTTACTCCAAAATCTTCATCCAGAAATACCACTGTTCATGAGGCATAAAAGCCAGTTGACATCATGCTAAACTGTTTCTTTTTATCTTTTATCTATCGTTAGCCACATTAACATTTTTGAGTCAATTATTAAATGGAATTAGGTTCCTATCTTTCTGTCAGTGTGGAACTTGGCAGCTTTGTTGTCCTTTCAAGCCATCCATCCTGTCAGCTTTCTGTGGGAAGCAAAGATAACAAATGGCTGAGTCAGAAGATGCAGTGCTGAGATTATGAGTACAATGGAGCGGGCACACACAGCAGCCACTCACAAAGAGGCAAATGCAGGATGCTCCTCAAGACTGCGTAAAAGAAGTGTTTTACAGTCCACATAGAATAACAAGCACCCCTCTTCCAAACTCCATAATCTTCCAAATCTTATTTTAGGAAACCATCTGGAATATTTTTACTCCACTGGCTGGAGAATTACATTATACAGATGTTTAAGTAGGTCCTGTAGACAAGATATGTTTTTGTTTAATTTTATTCTAGCAAATAATGCGGGAAACAGGAATCTTTCCCATAATGCAGTTTTCTATTTTGGCAGCAAATATGCTTTAGAAGTATATAAGAGAAACTGGTTTTGTGTTGCAGTGAGGAGTTGAAGGGACAGTGCTCTGGTTTATGTTGCAGTGATGAGACCAAAGTATATTGGTCTTGTTTGTCTTGCAGTGAGGGGATTAAATGCAGTGCTGTGGTTTGTCTTGCATGCTTGGGTTAAGGTGCAGTGCTCTAGTTTGTCCTGCAATGAGGGGATTAAGGTGCAGTGCTTTGGTGTGTCCTGCAGTCAGAGGATTAAAGTACACTGCTCTGGTTTGTCCTGCAGTGAGATGATTAAAGTGCAGTGCTCTGGTTTGTCCTGGAGTCAGGGGATTAAGATACTCCACTCTGGTTCATGTTGCGGTGAGGAGATTGAGGTGCAGTACTCTTGTTATGTTGCAGTAAGGATATTAAAGTGCTATGCTCTGGTGCGTGTTGCAGTGAGGAGATTCAGGTACAGTGCTCTAGTTTTTCTTGCAGTGAGGAGATTAAGGTGCTGTGGTCTGCTTTATGTTGCAGTGAGGAGATTATGGTACAGTGCTCTAGTTTTTCTTGCAGTGAGGAGATTAAGGTGCAGTCTGGGCAGCTGGCGGAGGCCGGGGAGATGGGGGCCAGACTCTTCGAGGAGCAGCGACAGCTGGAGGAGAGCTTCACGATTCACTTAGGTATGGCATCTCCTTAGAAACGTTGGCCACTTCCACAAACCGCAATGTAAAAATATACGCTCTCTTCCAACCATTTTATATGTGCTGTCACAGTAATTTACTTTCACTTCCAATGGGTTTTCAACATGCCTGGATATGTTCTGCCAAGTCTCTCATACGTGCTTGCATGGGCATGACCTGATTTACTGTGACAATTGGTCATGCATAGGTGACGGTCTTGAGATCTTGAAAATAATATTGATCTTTAGAACTGTTATTCAGTGTATTCAGTGTCTCACTGCTGTTTCCAGTATTTTCTATTTGCTGACATTGGATGATTGGATAATGTATGTATTCTATCTCAAAGCATTCTGAACCATTTTGGATAAGATCTGATGAGTAATGTTATATGTGCGATGTAACCTATGCAGATAATCCTTAAAATAATACTTCACATAAGACTGCTAACATTGCCAATAGCGAATGAAAACTATTAGGTGGACCAGGGCCTTGCTCAGTAGCTGCATCATATTTGCTTAACACATCTCTTTAATGTTTCTCCATTTCATTCTTCATCAATATTCTGCACCTTCAGGAGCTCAGCTGAAGACCATGCACAATCTTCGGCTGGTACGTGCCAACGTGCTGGACTTCTGCAAACATCGCCGACATGGCAGTGGTGGCGCTAAGCTTCGGCGGCTGCAGACGGCTCTGTCACTGTACTCGGTTTCTCTCTGTGGCGTTGTCTTGCTCGTCGACAACAGGGTTAATTCCTACAGCGGCATTAAGAGAGGCATGACATCTCACTTACACAGTCACTACATATATTACACTGTTGTAAGAGTAGTTTAGTGAATATATGAATGCTTGTAAAGGGCACATTATTATTGTGGATTATACATACAGTAAACATAATATTTATAGGTGTAGTAGTCCATGAGTCAGTGGCCTGTAAGGCTTTCAATATGATCACAATTTTACCGCAGAGAAAATGTCAGGTGGTGCATCTACATGTAAATAAAAATGTTATATTTTAAAGTTATTTACCAAAACTGAAAATGTGTCTTTGTACAAATTTGTATAAAATTATCTTTGTACTTGGATAATCATGCAGACCTTTGTCCTTGAACTCATATTTATACATACATTTTTAAACTAAATAAATATTATAATAATTACACTTTTCATGTTTTTTTGTGGGTCACAGTACCTGACCTAGTAAACTGAACCAGTTAAATAAAGCATTTCAATATTTGTGATGAAAAGCTACTGACCTTGTCATTACACAATGAAGGACACTTGGAGTCTTCTTTAAGAGGCAATAAATACCCTGCTGACTCTTTCTTAAAATGCATATCAAAATAAAAGTCCTTTGTTGTTTGTGCTGCCTGACATTTAAGGAAATCAGAAATTACAAACCAACATTTTTCAAT
This sequence comes from Colossoma macropomum, assembly GCF_904425465.1. NCBI lineage: Eukaryota > Metazoa > Chordata > Actinopteri > Characiformes > Serrasalmidae > Colossoma > Colossoma macropomum. The sequence continues at coordinate 7,775,073 of NW_023494788.1, read as the reverse complement.
TATTTGAATACTTCAGAAATATTCAAATACAAAAAAAAAACATGTTTCAGTTTTAAAGGTTTCAAACATAAAATCATGCCAAAGTGTTTTATTTTTCATTTTCTATGACAAAAGTACCCTTTTTAATAGTTTCATAATCTTTTATGTGGTTGGACGGTCACACCATCTGACATTTTGCAGACTTTAGGATGCATATTTCCTAAAATTAATTTTATTTTAATAAGCTGAAAATGTATTCATGTAAATGAGGTATTGTAATGTTAATATGTGTGATGTATTTGTTTTTTTATGACACAAAAAATGTTTTACTAATGACACAAAAAAAAATCACATTGCGTCATTGACCCACATACAGAAATTTGTAAATACAGAACAAATTCCATAACTTTATCTTTAACATGCAGTTAACCTCCATCTTTGCCTGAAAATTGTCTTCCAGATTTTGCCACAGTGTCCAAGGAGTGCACAGATTTCCATTTCCCCCGGCTGTCTGAGCAGCTTGAAGTGGTCCAGCAGGTGGTGCTGTATGCACGGGCCCAGCGCAGCAGTAAGCAGAGGGAACAGCCGGGTGAGTGACACAGCAACTGTGTGCGAGTGTATGTGTGTGGGCGGTGGATCCCCCTGTCCGAAACACCCATCTCTGCAATGCACCATGCCGTATCCAACTTCAGTGGCTCCGCAGGGAAGTGTTGCGTTTCGTTTGCCTGGTGCCAGCAACAATGAAATGGGATCCAGCTCTTTTCTGGCTGTCTAAATATTTTGCCAGAATGTGGAATGCCCTGGTAGTCACTGCCTGAGATTAGATAGATTCGTTGTAGATAGATTAGTTTTGAATAGTTAATAGTTTTTGACAGTTCTGGTTTATCGGTCATACTGTGATTTTATATCTGTTAATTGAGTGAATGGTAAAGGATCTTATCATATACATCCACCATCCAACTGCTTTAGAAATATTCACACTTAAGGTGACATATGTTGCACACTTAACCACATCAGCAGGAAACCAGGGGTACATAAACTTTTTGTTTATGGTGGGTCGAAGTCTAAAAATACAAAACAATATACAAATAAAGAAAGCAGTTCGGTTTCAAATTAAGAATTTGAAAAAGTATTTTATAACATTTACACTTCATTTTCTACAATTTTGGAAAGGTAGATAAGAATTGAATAAATTTTTATAATAACAATATGTTCGTTCTCTCATTGAGTGAGAGGTGTGGGGTTAGGGTAACAGGCCACACTTTGGGCAGCCCTGTATATCTATATCTACATGTTGTTAATTAAAGCTGTATTTACTCTCTGACTTTGTTCCACAGAGATGCCGAGAAATGGAAGCAGTGATGATAAAAGCAAGAATTTAGAACGAAACTCTTCAAACATTCTTCCTGGTGAGCTTCCTATCTTTAAGTGTTTGTCTCTCTTATATTGACTGATATTCATCGTAAACGGAGATGCTTGTCTTTGTATAGGTGAATTTTACATCAGTCGGCATTCCAACCTGTCAGAGGTTCATATAGTCTTCCATCTGTGTGTGGATGACAATGTGCGTTCTGGGAACCTCACGGCCCGAGACCCAGCCATCATGGGTTTGCGCAACATCCTGAAAGTGTGCTGCACACACGATATCACCACCATCACCATCCCGCTGCTGCTCGTGCACGATATGTCCGAGGTGAGCCAGGCCTGACTTGCAGGGTCCCAAATCACTTACTGCTTGCCAAATTGCTTGAAGGATAGAGTGTGAAAGTTTTTGAATTGTGTTGGCCACCTACCTGCCTTGTATTTCCACTCACTGTCCACTGCAATAACTCTGACATACTGTTAGAAATGGTATGTTTGGGAGGAGGATCATGTCGATAGCTCCTCCTCCTACCATCCTAGAAATTTATACATGTATAAATCATATAATTTTCCATCTCTGCCTTCTGTTTCCTTAGTTAAAGTTTTCTGTTCATCAAAAAGGAAGGCTCCAGAAGCCATCCAGTACTCCAGCCAAGTTCTCTCCACTCCCTCAGGCACGCTCCTCTCCTACTACTGCCATATGTTGATGGCATGGCCCGCCCACACAGACTAGGAACAAAAAGTTCAGAGAGTAGTTGCTGGGGAACTTCTTTGGAGCCTGTCCTTTAGATTGTTGCTTCACCTTCTCCTAACTAATTTGCATATAGGTGAACAAATATCATCTTGATTTGTCGCTTGTCACCCTATTGCTGTGCTGCTTCTTACATGTTGCTAAACTGCAGCTACAGATCACCTTCTTCCATTGGAAATTACTGGTGACCTGTTACTGTCTAGATGTACAGTTAGAGATGATGGCTCATCTGCTGCTGCACAGTTTGTGTTAGTCATCCTGTAGTCTTTCATCAGTGATCAGTTTCCAGACTGAATAAAATAGACATTTATAGCGTTTTTCAGTGGGCAGTGCGGTATGGTTTGGTGTAGTTACAGCTGCGTTTATGCAGTTTGTAGTCAATTTCCTATTTCCTGTACCATACTTTAGTACACATGCTGAGTTTGATTAACCAAAATGTATAAGTGGAGCTAATAATGGTACAAACTACTGATTGAGCAAATGCAGTCACCACAGAATTGTCATGCAGTGTCACTGTTAAAAAGAACTCTATTTTCAGGTACTGTTGTGCAAAGGAAAATGGACACAGGTGCTCAAGCAGGGTATAGAGAGTTCTGGGTTCAGATTTGTAACTGTACCTTAGTGCCTGGTGGAAAAACAGCAACAGTGTAAATACAAGATAGGTGTTGTAATAAAGTGGCCAGTAAGTATATATGAAAAAAGGAGTCATTTTGGATTCAGTCCATATTACTTATGTGTTTTACCAATCTGTCAAACCAACCAGTATTCCCAGTATGTGATGCTGGCTTCCACATTTATGTATGTGGTCTAAGTGGAAAGAATATTGTAAAGTATCAAAATGTCAAATTCAAATTTGTAAAGTTTAATGAATGAACATAGAGCGGGCTTATTGGGGAAAATCAAATTGGGTGTCTTGATTAAAGATGTAAGATAGACTTAATATGGGGTGGACAGGTTTATTTTTATTTGAATGTTTTACATTTTCTAAAGCATATTCAAATCATCCAGTCGCTTTTTAACTTAATTGTTACAGTTTACTTTCCATTTTTTTTGTTTTTTTCTGTTTTGTCAAATTTTACACTTCACTAACTCAGTGTAGTGTGTTAATTCTCTCCTTGAACAGGTCACAGCAGTCATTATGTGACACACTTTCCTCTGCTAAACTAAAACAGGCCAGCTTGACCCAAAAAAAGCTAGCACACGTGCGCAGAGTTGATCACGCTGAGTCATCGGTGCTCAGAGTTAGCACTCAGCCTCACACTGTTCGCTTCATGTGTTGCTTATCTCTGTGATATATTTAATCTCATGGTGTTCCATTCAGTGCTTTTGCTATTGTGACAGAACAAAATTGCCCATCGTATTGTTTACACTCAGCAGCTGCAAGATCTTTCCGAAGACTAAGGGCTTTCAGTAATTAGTAAACAAGACTGCTCTGGATCCAAACCACTCCACGACATGTCCCAACATGTCTTATGTGATGTGACGTTTTGTTATGCTAAATATTATTTTACTCATGGTATTGTTCACTGAATGTACAGTAGCTGGCAAATTACAGATTTTTGCGTATTTATGAATTCCATCAAATAGTTTACCGAAGTTTATCAGTGTTTTCTTGATTTACTGCCAGAAAAACAGGATTTATCTAGCCTTTAAACCATAAATTCTGAAGAATATGGTGGTGGTACCATTGTAGAAGGAAAGTAGGCACATTCGCAACAGATGAAGCAGTGTTTGTTTATTTGCCTATTGTTAGCAACACCTTCAGAGGGCAGTGGCGAGTAATGTTTGTTTATTTGATGTTTGTTAACACTTTTAGGGGGCGGCAATGAGTAATGTTTGTTAACACCTTTAGAGGGCAGTGTTTGTTAATAAAACCTGTGGAGGGTGGCAGTAAGTAAGGTTTGTTTATTAAATGTGTGTCAACACCTTTAGAGGGTGGCGGTGAGTACTGTTTTGTTTATAATACCTTTAGAGGGCATTGGTGAGTAATGTTTAACACCTTTAGAGGGCAGCGGTAAGAAATGTTTGTTAATAGTACCTTTAGAGGGCGGCAGTGAGTAAGATTTGTTTATTCAATGTTTGTCAACACTTTTGGGGGTGGCAGTGAGTAATGTTTGTTTATAATATCTTTAGAGGGCGGCGGTGAGTAATGTTTGTTCATTTGATGTTTGTTAATAACACCTTTAGAGGGTGTTAGTGAGTAATGTTTGTTTGTTTGATGTTTGTGAGTAATGTTTGATAATAACACCTTTAGAGGGTGTTAGTGAGTAATGTTTGTTTATTTGATATTTTTCAGTAATGTTTGTTATTAATACCTTTAGAGGGCGGTGGTGAGTAATGTTTGTTTATTTGATATTTTTCAGTAATGTTTGTTATTAATACCTTTAGAGGGCGGTGGTGAGTAATGTTAGTTTATTCAATGTTTGTCAATACTGTTTTTAGAGGGCAGTGGTGAGTAATGTTTGTTTGATGTTTGTTATTAGCGAGTGACAGTGAGTAATGGTTATTTGATGTTAATAACACCTGTAGAGAGCAGTGATGAGTAATGTTTGTTAATTTGATGTTTGTTAATAGCACCTTTAGAGGGTGACGGTGAGTAATGTTTGTTTATTTGAGCTCCAGCAGTTTCTGTCATTAATTGGGAGTTACTGAGTATCGACAGTTGGAAAGCAAGATGCATAATCAGCAACTTTTGCTTATTTACTTGCATACAATGAGGAAAATGAACACAATTAAATTGTCAATTGCAATTATATTGGTAAATACTCATCTACGGTGTCATGACAGGTCTAATGGTTACATTCTTCATTTTGGCCATAGTGCTGTTTTAAATACAGGTTAAAATAAATGAACCCCACAGTTTATCAGAAGTAGCTTGAAATGTAATGTAAGTTCTTCTCATGCTCGCCTTTACTAGATACACTTTGAAGTCTTTTTTAGGAGCTACTAAATGTGGTCACTTAAAGAGCCCATAAAACCAGATTGATGCGTCATGTGCGCCTGCTGTGTATCGGAAGCATTTTGCTATGGAATGTTTTCAGAGGTGAACCTCATAATATTACCATGTAATTTAGAGGTTGTTGTTTTAGGCCAAACTGTGTGTAGTGACTGTAGTGAAGTTTTTGGGGAGCTTCAGTCCACCTGACCACAGACTGTTGCTAAGGAATGCTCAGTGTTCAGAAAATGGTTTTAATTCAGAGAAGAGCTGTGTGCTTTTTCAGACAGCAGTGACCAGTTCTAACTTTCTAATAAGCTAAATATCAGTTCAAAACAATGAAAATGGCAAATTCTCATATAACAAAATTCTGCCTCTAGGGCAGCAGTTAAAACATTTGATTTGCACAAGACTGACTACAGTTCTTAATCCTGCCTGGACTGGTGTATGGGCAGGTTCTATATACAGTACCAGGCAAAAATCCATATTTTATTTATTTAACTTTCAGTAATAAGTAAGTTGTTCATTTTTCAGGAGATGTAGAAAGAGATAAACAGGATAGGGAAACAGGGAGCAATGAGAGAAAATGGGACTGTGCAGGACATGATAGACCACCACAAGTGTCCCCATTAGATAAACAGTACTTTCATCTTTGAGAGAGAGGAGAAAATCCATGGGTGTTCTGTCTACCCTTTCAAAAGACAACTCAGCACTCAACACACTAAATACTGACTGTTTAATCGTTGAGACTTCTGTGTAATTTTCTGTTAAAAGTTTTGTTTTTTCTGTTGATGAAAAAGAACTACTTAATGGCCAGTTTGACTGGAAATGAAATAAATGAAGGGCAGTCTCTGACCTTTCTACAGTACTGTGTATATATATGGTATATGTGTAATGTTAGATGTATAGTAGTCATTCTCTCTCTCTCTCTCTCTCTCTCTCTCTCTCTCTCTCTCTCTCTCTCTCTCTCTCTCTCTCTCCAGGAGATGACCATTCCCTGGTGTCTAAAGCGAGCTGAGCTGGTCTTTAAATGTGTGAAAGGTGAGTGAGCAAAGAGCAGAAAGTGGAAATGCTGACTCTGTGCCACTAGGGGACTGCTAATGAGTATCAGCATGTCACAGAGAAACATTCAGTTTTGTTTGTACACCTGTTCCCAGCACATTTCATAAGAGTTACGTAGTTACACAGTTACAAGGAAGTGAGTGTTGCAATTTAAGGATTATTGGTGTAAATAAGTTACTGTATCTTAGTAATGCTTCTATATATAGTTACTGCGGACAGGTTGCGAGAGTTTAGGTCAGTTTTGCGTTTTTTTTTTCAGGTTAATTTCTTTTTGCGTAATGTAGTCAGTAGGTTTACATAGGTTTATTCCTTAAAAACATGCACTAATACATTTGTAACAGAACTAAATAAATGACCTAGTATATTAAATTTCTTATATGAATTGCTTTTGAAGTCTGTCCTTTACTCCACTGACCACTGTAGTGCTTTGATGTCACACTGAATTTGTCTTTGGCAGGATTCATGATGGAAATGGCTTCATGGGATGGAGGGATCTCACGGACTGTCCAGTTCCTCGTCCCACAGGTATGTTATTGTTGTCATTATACAAAGACTACAGGCCTTTTCTGTTTTTTTTTATTACATGACTATCTGTGTTGCTACATTAGTGTCAGCAGTGACCTCTTGCCTTCAGTCTTTTCCCAATGACAAAAACCTATATTCCTAAAATATATTATCCACTGATCTCATCCGTAGTGCAGCCTTTATGTTTAACCAGAAAATGTACATGTGACAGTGTCATCCACCATCAACCACTATGAAGAGTCTTTGCTATATTAAACATCGCTGTCAGTCAGTCTCTAATAGCCTGTGTGAACACACAGTTCGGGCTCTCTCGCTGACAGGCTAAGAGGATAAAACAAGCATCAAAGGGCTCTTTGACATTCACGACTGCCAGTTTTACACTTTGTCACCTTTCAAAATAGCTTCCATAAAAACATATTGTCTTCTTTGTGTCATCCAGTCGCATAGTCTTTTAGGACAGTGTGTACATGATATAAAAAGTTGCTAATGTGTGTTAACTCTTTATTTTGGCTAAGCAGTTTTTGGGGCATCATATTAAAGCCACAGCTAGTCTTTTTTAATGAGCTGGAAAGGATTCACATGCATAATGCATTAACTTGAGGAACGTAAAGGTCCCCTATCATTGAAAACTGAATTTATCCTTACTTTTTTTTAAATGAATTTGATGTAGTATGTAAACAGTGAAGTTTCAACTGTTCACTCTCCAGTCCGTTTTGAATTTCCTTTTTTTACCGTAATGTCATGAAAACTAACACATTTGCATATATGTGCCTATTTAGACAATAGCCACCTGGCCCCACCCACTCGCGCTGAACTTATAGAAAGTGTTTCATCCTGCGCTTCTTTTTGAATGAGGCACAGAAACAAAAATAGCCTGTTTCTAAGGGATAAAGAGAAGTTGAAAAATGTTCGTGTGATTAAGAGAATCGAGTACTGTGGTATGCAAATATCAAAACAAGTTAACACGTCCTTCACAGAGAACATACTGTACAGTTTAATGCACATTTACTGTTTATTTGCTGAATTTAACATATTGGGGAAAAATGTGAAACGTGGCCTATGGAAAAGTTATGGGAAATCTTTTTTTAATACGTTAAACTCCTGAAATAAACGGAAACCTACCATAAAAAGGTATATTCAAGTTTGTTCTGTCTAGAGATGTGTTAACGTAATTTCTTCAAATATTTCTATACGACTGTGTATTAAAGGAATTGTTAAGTTAAAAATCCTTTGGGTTATATAACCAGTGGTCACTATATCAGTATATATAGTTCCTTTTCATAACTTTCATGGTAGCCAATTTTTAGTCATTTTTTAAAGATGTAATTATGCTCAATGCAAATTTAGACAGTAGTATGGCAATTAAAAGCTAATAGCTGTACCTATTAGCACAGTGCAAACTGTACCATAATCTTTTTTTAAAGTCTTTTCTAATTGTGCTTTATTGACAGAGTATCTCAGAGGAAATGTTCTACCAGCTGAGCAACATGCTGCCTCAGATCTTCAGAGTCTCCTCCACGCTCACACTGACGTCCAAACGCTGACCATGCCAAACATTCAGCTCTGAGAAGATTCTCTTTGAGCAGCACTTCTTTTTGCCATACCTCAGAAAGACAGGCGGAGGATGTCTCATGATATTAAACTGGAGTGCCGGGGTAGGAGTTTTAGGTTGGCAAATGGTTTACAGTTTACAGTGGTTAAGGCTTGATAACCATCATTGTTCTGTAATTGTTATTGTGTCTAAAACAGCTTTTCAACTCCATCCTTTCATCCAAGCTCTGTCTAGCATGTTCCATCTTCTATTCTTACAATATCTTACTAAAGACCCAAACTGCTCTGAATGTGTTTGTATGGGTGGTTGAGAATGTCATTTCTGACCAGTGTGGATTATAAGAATAAGTTATCTTTGAGTATCCTTCTTGGCCATGCACATGCTGAAGGATTGACAGCAGCATTGGCCTCTGGATGCAAAAGCAAGGACCTGGGACCAAAGCTTTGATCATCTTGGTTTATTTGGCTCATTTTTTTTTATGTATATATGCATAGCATATAATTAAGGTAATGACATAAAAAGGACCTATTACCTTAGATGAAAAGGAATGGAGAAAAAAAGTGTATATATATTTGTATAAACACAGAACATTCAAATAAAAAAGCTAGAGGGGCCCATATAGAAACACTTTCTAATGCAACCATGACTCACTTAGTGCATCACAATCAATAAATAAACAAGGCGAAAGTCCAACAAACCTCACAAATAAACTACGTAATGTAATGAATTCCTGCAAGTCATCATTACTGTTAGAGAGGACTGAAATAATTCTCTCTGCTGTATAATAATGACTGACTCTTTTGTGCTTTTTGGAAAGCAGACTCTGATTCATGATTGAAATAACTTCCATGAATAACTTCATCAGGGCAGGAACTAGAACTTCGCTGTGGAGGGCCAGAGTCCAGCACGGTTTGGTCATTTTCCCTGCTCAAACATACCTGATTCAACTGGTTGCTTTATTACCAGGCTTCGTAGACGACCTGGACTTCAGTCTTGGATGGCTCGCCTGCTTTAGGGGTCTTTTCCTTCCCCCCAAGGAAGGTAATTAAAAATAAAATGTTAAAGCTGTCACTGAAGTGATGTAGAGTCTGTCATAATGATATGTCATTTAAAAAAGCGAGTGTCTGCCCCGAATTGCAGCACATGACCTGTCAGGAATATGTGAGCCTATATGTGAGTCTCTTCGACAGTCAAGCTGATGTCCAAGCGCTGACCAAACCCCACACACAGCTCTGAGAAGAGGCTCTTTGAGGCAGCATCTCAAAAAAACAGCATGCAGGGTGTCCCATTATATTTTGAACTGAAGTACAGTTTTAGGTTCAAATTTGACAATAATCACTTGCAGTTGTTAAGAGACTTTATGACCATCAGTAGTGACCGTTTACATGTTATTGTGTCTAAAGCAGCTGTTCAAAACTCAATCCAGCTCTTGTCCACTACATTTAATGCTGTATTCTTACATGATCTAACTAGAGACCCGACCTGCTCTGAATATGCTTGTAACGGTGGCCATTGCCGTATTGAGCTTGATAGAATGGATTATCTATGTTTACGTTTCTTTCTTTCTCGAAAATGAACTCCGCTGTGGAGGGCCAGCACAATTTGGTCATTTCCCTGCTCAATATTTCGCTATTCAATGTGTGAATGAATACATGGGCCTGTCTTTAACACACTAACTCATAAGCAAAGGGAAAATATGACGTTATGAGCTCATATAGTGAGTGACTCTTCAGTATCACTCTTTGCAAGAAGTGAGCCGTCTTGCACTCACTGTGATGACATACAGTTTTTCTGTGTGCTGCATTGCAGTCAATCACTCCTGGCACCCTGTGTCACCCCTCTGCCTGTCGACCACCAGAGGGTGCAGTTCTAGTATGCAGTAACAGTATCTCTGGATGGGAAGTCCAGTGTATCCAGAGTCGCTGAGCTCAAATGTCAAGTGACACCAACCATGTGAGAGGTCTAAGTGATTTACCATGTGTTTTTATAATATGTGCCAATTAAAGTCCTCACTCATTGTAATGGCTGACCTGCGTGCTTTTTGATGTTTTGTTTTTTTTTGGAGCTGCAGTTATAATTTATTTAGATTTAAAACTGAATTTTTATTTGCTTTTAACTGAAGCTGTGGTGTGGGCCAGTTTTCTTGTGGTGAATTGGTATAATCTCCATAGACAAGCACTGGACAATCGAATGGGACATTCAGTTCAATTTGAAAAAGCCAAAGGTCACCATGCTCAGTGCTGAGCATCCATTAGAGGGGTATAAAGCCCCCCAGCATTGGACTTAGGAGCAGGGGAACTGTGATCTCTGGAGTGATGGAGTAACATTGAATACATTTGGGATTAGTTTGTGATCCAGCACTGCTGTAACCTGACCTCAGTAGTGCTCTTGTGGCTGAATGCAAATCAAATCCTCACAGCAATGTTCTAACATCTAGTGTAAAGCCTTCCCAGAAGAGTAGAGGCTGTGATTGCAGCAAAGGGAGAACAAACTCTGTATTAATACCCTTGATTTCAGAAGAAATGTTCACTTTCAGAAAAAAGATGCTAAACTGCCACTGGGTTGTAAAGGCTACATTTTCAGGACCTCCTGTTAAAAGAGGAATTCCACAGATTTTTCAGTCATTGAGATCAGTCATTCAGAGTGGCTTGATGTGAAATGGTGCTTTGTACAGAAACTTACCAACTGTCTTTACAATCAGTAAAGAAATGTCACAATGTCTCCAACGCAAATATAGCTGTTTTATTCACTATCCAGAACAACCAGTGAACCAATTTGTATCTTTTAAGTTTTATTATGTAACGTTTGGTAAAATAGCAGTAAATCTGAAAAGATACACTTTCTTTGGGGACTATTTTGCCTTAAAACACCTTGCATGCACCTCTCTGCCATGAATATGTTTTAAAAATATGTTTTAGGCCAAAACCTGTAAAAGCTACTGCAAAAGAGTGTCTCAGACATCATATTTGTAACCATGTCATGTAATAACTTTCTGTAGAACAGCTTTTAGAAGCATTAAATTCTTCAGACTTCTGGTTCCTATCGCTAACTCCAGAACATTTAACATCAAACCACTCTGAATGACTTTGTTTACATCTTTGTTATTGCAGACATTTTGCAAGATCTGATGTATTCCCCTTGAAGAGAACATTTACATTTTTGGTATTTTGGGGGACCCAAATGTACCTCCACTGTTCCTTTTTTCTGACAGCGTTGGGTGAGCAGGTGTGTATACACCTTTGAACAAATGGCACACTCTTGTCAAGTCAAGTCAAGTCAAATTTATTTATATAGCGCCTTTTACAACAGATGTTGTCACAAAGCAGCTTTACAAAGAATCCGGGTCCAAGCCCCCAGTGAGCAAGCCTTGGCGACATCATCTTAGGGATGATTCTTCAGTGGAGGCAGTGGTTCTCTATAGACCCATGAACACTCATATAACCATTTGCATCCTTAAATGGTTCTTCAGATTAATGGAGAATGCATTGTGTATGGTTGTGTACAGAACCTTTTTTTTGGTGCTATTTTAAAAAAGGTTCTGTACACAACCATATACAATGCATTCTACATTAATAATGCATTCTGCTATTGTTAGCAATGTCAAGCTTGTGATAGAAGAAACGTACTTTTTGGTGCTATATAGAACCCTTCTCATTAACTTTCTATATAGAACCATATACAACACATTCTCCATCAATCTGAAGAACAGTTTCTCCATGCAAATAATCATTTAAGCATGAGTGTTCCTGGTTGTATATATAGTCTTTACTAAAGAACCCTTGAGGAACCATCCTTTTTAAGGGTGTTTATTTTGTTAAAAAAACTAGGTCTCTATTGATTCCTTTCATAAAAAAATCTCAAATTCCAAAAGACAAACATGACTGACTGCCTCACAATGAGCAGGTGTTGATGTATATATGTATTGCTCATAGTACTGTATTACAATAGTCTAAGTTGCTGTCTGCAATGCCCTCCTCCCACCACCACCCTCAGTTCAGCTCTGATCATTTTTCTTGGAGTATCTGAACACTTTGCGAACACAGTAACACATCTGACTCTTCATATTTGGTGTTCTGTTCTGTTAAAGTCTTTATGTAAATGTTTTACCTGTTAAGGATACTTTCTCTTGAGTAATGAGACGGCAAAGTTAAGCTGATAATTGACATTTCTCTCATCTGCATCTGTAGTCTGTAGCCAGTCAAAATTGTAATTAAATCTTGTTGACATAATCCATTTAGCCTTCCACGTCTGGACCGTTTTTTTTTTTTCTCACATTTATAAAGCTTCTCATTAACATTACATCAATACATACATACTTTCTTTTCACAGTGTTGTACTTGGGACCTGGCATGGAAAGCAGACTTCTGATCATTTATTTAGTTCTTTTTTTTCTTTCTGAGAAAAAAACAGAACAGGTGCAAAGTTCGGTCTGCTTCCAAACCTCTGCCTGAGCCCAGCGTTGTTCTCTGAGGAGAACTGTGAAATGGAGGAAGGAAACGTGTCACAGGTTTCTCGGGTTGTTGGTACGGGTCTGTCTCGGGTTGCTTGAGGTGGAGGGGGAGCTGTACGTGCGAACGCTGCGACAACCCCCTCTCCCTCCCTGCTCCTCTGCCATTGAGCCTGCGGGCCAGCCAGGCCTTCAGAGCTCACCCCATCCAACAGATGTTCCTGATGGGCCAATGTTCTTCACCCCAGGCTGAACCACTGAGCCTGCCTCTAACAGAACCCTCTCCAGATGCACTGCCTGTTCTCATTTAGATGATGTACATATAATGAATGTATTCAGTTTAATTAGAGCCCAAAAAATCATGCTTGGCCTGTCTGTTGTCAGTACAATGGAAAGAGTCATTCCAGCTTCAGTTCTGCTGCTGCTTATCCAGTTGAAAGCTGACGGGGAAACACAGGCAAATACAGTAATGTCTAACAGTTTCTGGTCAGTTAGCGTTTATTTGCTAATATTGCAACACATTGAAATAATTTTAATCCAATGTTTAGTGATTTTATGTATGTCAATATGTTCGTATATCCATTTTTTAAACTCTTTGAGGAAGCCCAGTATTGTTTGTAGATCCCATCCAATACCTAATTTATATAATCAGTCTTTCATTATGTTAAAGGGTGCTGGTGATTTGATGAATCCATGAAGGTAAAATTTGGAACCCAACTTTGTTCTTCAAACTAGGTCACAACATCTGAACTACTTTTTAAAAGTCAACAAATTCTTGTTACTTTTTACCGATTAATGTTATGATATTATATGCATTTATTCCAAAGCTATATGGTGTTTTTACAAGCATAAACAAGATATTACTGCCAAGATAAATAGTTGTGCACAGTAGTGTACATTCACTGATATAAGATTCATACTGCTGTCAAAACCTTTTTTTTATATCATCTTTTTAAAATCATTTGAAAATGTACACTTTCCTTTTCATTGTGTATACATTTTCTTTTCTCCATTTTTCATTACGAATGGACCATAGAAATGGTTCAAAAAAGGATGAAAACTGTGGTTATAATAAAATCTCTTTAAAGGAGTGTATAAAGCAGGTTCTTCCTTACTTAGTAAAGTTACAATTTCAGATATGATGATTTATCATGACAGTGATGATACTGTAATTCTACAGAGGTAAACTCTGTACTTTCCATATCTCTGCACATGCTTTTTATCATAAAGGCTACAGCAAACAAGCACTAGACTTAAACAAGAAACATGCGTTTACCATTTAGGCCTCTTTTGGGAAACTTCCATGGATGAAATCAGTCATCTTTGTTTTTTTAACATCTAAAAAGTATGAATATGTGTCCAAAAGTTTTAGACACCTGCTCATCAGTGTTTCTTCTGAAATGAAGGGTATTAATCGGGAGTTTGGTCCCCCAAACACAACTCTAAGTTATCCGAAATGAACTGGAAGAAGCTCTCTCACTTCAGAGAATGTGGCTGCACTACTCTACAGCCCAATTCTGGGTGGCTTTAAACCCCTCTAGATGATGCTCAGTATTGGGCACTGGGCTGCTCCAGAGTGTCCCACTTTAGTGGCAATGCTTTTCTATGGAGATAATACAAGCTGTGATTGAATACCTGTGTCAGCACTGGGTCCACCTTGAAGTAGTTTAATTCACTAATTAGTAGGGATGTCTGGATACTTATAGTGACATATAGTGATGTAAGAGTGTGCGTGTGTTGGGGGAAAGCTTACAGGTACACTACTGAAGAAGAAACGCTGGTGAACGTCACAGAATTCTGCCATATCTTACGAGTGCTCAGGAATGAAATGGCCTGATGCTTCAAAGACTTAGTAAAACGTACCAACCTGGATCAATAACACTGGATATTGACCCAGACACTTACATTTGAATTACTACTAGTTACTTACTAGAAACTAGTTAGTTACTAATTAGTTATGTTTTATTTTAAATGATAATCCTTCTGCTACAGTATTATTATGACTTACTTTTTCATCATTTCGTTTTTTAGTTATTCACATTGATTTCATGATTCCTTTTTTGGGTTTAATTGAATTCTGTTCTGTTGTTTTAGTGCCTGGGCTGCTGTGCTGTTGCTCACACCTCTCGCTTTACAGCTGTAACATTTTACATCGAGCCAAAAGGATCTCAAAAAAGAGAAGCCTAACAGACGTCAGTTCCTGATGCTGGAAGTACTATATATAGGGAGCTCAGTACTGGAGGAGAGTTTGTCACCCGAAACGTATTTGTTTTGGAGTTAGGTAACTTGTTATCTAGTTTCGACTTGAGTCATCTTCCTATTTCAGTCATTAATTCAGTGAAAAACACAATGTCTTCAGAAGCTCTACTCAGAAATAGCACAGGTTTCCAGCAAAGGAAAAACAAAAGTGGAGAAAAAAGACAGATGTAAGTTTAGAACCAGCCCACAGTAGCTAAACATATTTTTTAAAAATTGCCTTTTTATTTCTTGTTTTATTTTTGTCAAATATCTGACCTGTTATCTTGAAATAACTTACAATATCAAAATAATGGCTAGAAAAACCAGCACAGACCAACATGTGTTTTGGATGCTGACATGCTGGTCAGCCAGCATGACTATGTTGGGTGACTGAGGTGACCAGCTAAACCAGCAGCAGACCAGCATAAACCAGCTTAAAGGAGTTCAGGAGGGTTGTGAGTATCTCAAAATAATTACCTATTTTGTCGACATTTTAATTAGTATCTTAAAATAATGTCTTAGTATCCAAAAATTATGATTTATTATCCTGAAATAGTGACATTTATTGAAATTTAAAAACCACCTAGCAACCACTTGGCAACACCATAGCAACCACATAGCAACGTCAGAGCAACCACAATTAGTATCTCAATAATGTCTCAGTATCCAAAAATAGTGATTTATTATTCTGCAATAGTGACATTCATTGAAATTAAAATTTTTAAATTTTAATTTTGTCGATATAGTATGTCGATTTCAAGTCGAAAATTTGAGAAAAGTCGATATTTTGAGAAAGTAAGACATTATTCTAGATGCTAAGTCAAGATTTCGAGATACGTCATTATTTCGAGATACTGAGTCAGCGTTGTGAGGAAAAAATCGTAGCTGAAGCTGGCTTGCTATTCGCCAGCTTCTTGTTCGAACTTTCCCGTTCCACCTTAAATGGTGCAGCAGTTCCATTCTGGCGCCTCAGGCTTCTTGTTCGAATTTTCCCATTTAAGGTGGAACGGAAAAATTCGAACAACAAGGTGGCGAATAAGAAGCTGATTTGAGCTTTGAATAAAGTCATTGATTCGAGATTATGCACCCAATTTTGACACTGCTGCCAGAAACAGAGAACAGAAGGCGTTTTTTCCTCCTCTTTCTGGCGGGAATAGACCTCCATTCAGAAAACAATAACACAGCCCACAGTCCAGAGAGCTGGTGGAGGTTTGTGTCATACGCGCTCGTGCAGACTGATTCCCACTTTTTCCTCCTCCTCTGTCTCCTGGTGGGCTCAGAACGTCACAGCTCAGTCCTTCCCACAGACGGAGCAGCAGCAACTATTTACTCCACAACACAGAGAGAGAGAGAGAGAGAGAGAGAGAGCAGTACTGACAGACTACAGCTACCCGCCATTGCTCGTTATTTAGCGCTCAGCGGCTCCGCTTTACTGATTTCCTCGGACTCGGTGCTGCTTCGACCGCCGGCCGCCTGAAGAATGTGTAAGTAACGTGAAACTTCTTCCTAAAGCCTCTGTGAAATGAACTTCCGCTGCTAGGCTCACGGCTCCCACTCACTGCCTGCTGTAATGAAAGTCCTAAAAAAGCCAGTTCTCTTCCTAACTCCGCTGCTGGCGGCGTGTGTAATGTTCACTGACGCGCTCTTTCCACAGGAATCTTACTTATGTGGGCTGTGCAACAAAAGCGGGGTAGTTTTGGACCAGACTCCTGAAACCTGACCGCCTGCAGCGCTAAAGCCAGGAGATAAACTTCTGTTTGAGTCAGTTTTCCCTGCTCTGTGCTGAGGTTGGCACCAGTTGCTGTGCTGGTTACTGATTAGCGATTATTGAGGGTCTTATTCCGCTTGAGTCTTTATCTCTAAACGTTTGTCGCTGCTGGCTAGACCCCCACTGTGCTGACACATGGGCGAGGGGGAGGTGACTGAGGTATTTTCAGTCCTTCTAGAGATTTGTTCAGTGTTTCTTCCGTGGAATCTTCCGTGGAATCTGAACCTGAGAGCATCTACAAGAATAATAGTAAAAGTTGATGAAAACGTCATTTGGTGCCTTTAGGTTTTCATATAATCATCAGTGTGGATTAATGAAGCTACTCCAACGCAGGGTCCTCATTATGAGTCACTAGTCAGTCTTTATGGGGACGGCTAGACATGCATGCATTAATAGCCTCTTTGAAAAGATTATCCATTGTAACTTGAGCTGCTTTATAATAAGAAGACTTGTATAAATGTTAGGGTTTTGCATTCAGAGAGGAATGCATTCTGCTTTCATAGAAACAGTACAGTGTTTAATGTCTTAAAGGCGAGGACTTTTATTACATACTTAATAATAACTCAGTGTGCACTGTAGTGCATGTAGTTACTGGATTATAAGCCGTAGGATGTAAAAAAACTTAATTAATGCATTATGAATGATACTTGTCATTGTTTATTACAGTGCTTAAGGGTTTGAAATCTTTGCTTGCAGTTGGAAAAATACATTAATCTTTATATTGGCAGAGGCATGCAGCGCGTACACTGGATGGATTAATACATGTACTTGGTTTTCTCAAAATAACGACCTATTTTGTCGACATTTTTAATTAGTATCTGAAAATAATGTCTTAGTATCCGAAAATAATGACTTTTTATCCTGAAATAATGACATTTATTGAAATTTAAGAGCAACCTAGCATCCACTTAGTAACATGATAGTAACCACCTAACAACCACATAGCAACACCATAGCAACCACCTGGGATAGCATAGCAACACCATAGCAACCACCTAGCAACATCATAGCAGCCAATCTCAAAAAAAGTCTTAGTATCCAAAAATAATGATTTATTATCCTGAAATAATGACATTTATTGAAGTTTAAAAAGCATTTTTTCGACGTAGTATGTCTCAGTTTCAAAATCAAAAATTTGAGGAGTGTGCAAAAAGTCGACATTTCGAGAAAGTAAGTCATTACTTCTAGATACCATGTCAATTTTGAATAAGTCATTATTTCAAGATTCGAGATAAAATTGTGAGGAAGACAATCGTGGCTGAAGTTGGCTTCCTATTTGCCACCTTCTTGTACGAATTTTCCAGTTCCACCTTAAATAGTGCAGCAGGTACATTGTGGCACCTGAGGCTGCCTAACTGATGTCCTAATTGGCCAGGAGTTTTATTACACACTTCTATACCTTAATAAAAACTCAGTGCATTGTAGTCAATATAGTTACTGGATTATAAGCCTTAGGATTTAAAAAAGCTTTGGATTTTAAGGGGTTAGTTGATGCATTCTGAACATAGTTACTTTTCATTGTTACAGTGCTTAATAGTTCGAAATCTTTGCTTGCAATTGAAAAAATACAATAATCTTTTTACTGGCAGAGGTATTCAGTGTGTACATGGATGGATTAATACCTGTGCTTGGTTTTCTTGGAAATCAGAGGCCATGAGGGCTTCACTCCAGGGCTCATCTGCTCCATCCTTGAGAAATGCTTTTCACCCTGTTTGGCCTGAGCAAGCCAGCTGCACCCGGCTCCTCTAATGCTGCACATCAGAGGATCAGGACACGCAACCCACAGGGCAGTCAAGCTAGGCAACTCAGACTTTTTTCCTCTCCTTAATCACACGTGTCACACTCTGTATCAGCGCTCTCCGGACTGCATATATTCATCGATAAAATGATGTAACCGAGAAGAAACTCATCACTTTTATCTGAGAGTAGAGAACGAGGCGAGTCTTTACTTTGTGGGAGCTGGACGGAAACGTTAGCGGTGAATGTAAAACCAGTTTTCTCGAATTAGTTATCAGCCATCTTTATAAACATCTAGTGCAGTGGACAACCAATGGAAACTGCCATGCGCTAAACTGAATGAGCCTAAATTGCATTAATGGCCAAGATGAGAAGAATGTTTACATGGCTGCTCTACAGCTTCTGGTCTAATGGGGTTGAAACGTACATAGAACAAGTTCGCATCCCTTTTCTTCACAACTGCTTCCTTCTATCTCTGTCCTTTTTGTCTGGTCTGTCCATAGTGAAGGTCTGAAGAGAGTGTCTGGACTGCTTAAGTTGGCTGTAAATCTCAAAATCACTTGTAGTACACAAGAACAGCGTGCTTTAACACATTCAGCTGTCATTCAGTCTGCGCTACTCGTCCATCCGCCATTGTGGATAAAGTCCGTGTCCACTCAACAGACGAGAAACGGCCGGCTTCTGGAATTTGCCTAATTGAGTGACTATAACTCACAACAGGAACTCCTCTGCTCTCTTTATCTTCCTTACTGGAACTTTTGATGTGTCTGGGAAACACAAAGGCATTCCATAACCCTGCCGTGGCCTCAAGGTCAGGGTCCATGCAGCGTCTCTGTAATGGCAGGCCGGAGCCAGCTGGCCGCAGGTGAACGAGGTTCTCTGGAACGGGGAGACAGCCAGCCGGCTTTGGAATGTCACCTTCACGTCCTGCAGTGTCTCGGGTTGTTTCTTCCAAGTTACCCCAGCGCTTCTTAAGGATGTGATTAATACGGCTGTCACGATCATGACATTTTAGCTGGTGATTAATTGTCGTATAACTAATTGTGATTAACGATTTAACTGCCTTCTCTTGTTCATTGTATGTAGCTATTAAGATTAAGACAAGCCTAAAGTAGCTAATTGGCCAAATCTTGCTTCCTAGCAGTGTTTACTTAGTAGCTAACACTGTCAGTTTGAACATACAAGCTGCCCTTTACATTGGCCTTACACTGACTTCCATAACCTGCTAAGAATGTTTTTTCCTTCTTCTGTAAAGTGACCATTTTGGAGATATGATGTTTTTTCGACAGCAACAAGAAGCAAAACAGTAATTCTGTTAGCATACATGCTAAATATGTTAGAATTAGTTACATAGCTTTTTTATTTACATTTATTTGCATCAATCCCAATGCAAGCAATTTGTTTTTTGCTTGTTGCTGCATAAAATGATTGTGAAAATGAAAATGAATGCAGCTTAAACAATTGCAATAATCTCAAATAACTGGGATCATTTCAAATAATTGTGATTAGGTGGTTATGTAATAGTCATTAATACACTGGCGGTCATATACAGTACTGTGCAAAAGTCAGAGACCACCCTTCACTTCAATTTCCAGGTAAAAACTAAAAATATTCATATTTAGATATTTCTGAGAAGATCAGATGTAAAATACCAAGAGTTTCCAAAACTGGAGTTTCAAATAATGGTTTAAAGAAAGAGAAAATGGGCCTCCCAAGGACTGTTCAAAACATGGTAGACACCAAAACTGACCCCATCAGATAAACAGCACTTAAAGCTTTCATCTTTGAGAGAGAGGAGAAAACCAAGCTGCTTCAGATCTGAAAACATCCACAGGTGTTTCTGTCCATCCTTCCACTGTGAGAAGACAACTCAGCACTATGGGTCTGAAAGGATGTGTAGCTGTCAAGAAGAACCTCACTGAGAAAAGGAGGCAGACACATCAAACAAAGAAGCTGAATAATGGGCTGACCACCCCAGAGTCCAGACTTCAACATCACTGAATGCGTTTGGGATTACTTGGATTGTGAGAAGCAAAAAAAATGCAACCAACTTCTAAGACTGAGCTTTGGAAAAATACCCCTGCAGATTTGTGCAAAGACTGGATGCACTAAATACTGCAGAAAAAAGTATATTTAGGTGTCTAGGCTTCTGTGGAATTTTCAAATGTTTTAAATACATAAAAAAGGAACTTGTAATTAATGGCCATTTTGACAGGAAATTAAATAAATTAAGGGTGGTCTCTTACTTTTGCACAGTACGGTATGCACTAGTGAGAGACTTGTTGGTTTCCCACATGCAAGCTAGTCACTGAACTAGTCACAGCTCCCATGTGGATTAGAATGTTTAGACCACACTCATGGATTGAACAGCAATTTAAACGTATTTCTAACCACTTTAAGTGGGTTTTAGTCATGGATCAGGCCTAATTCATGTTCACAAAACCTTTTTTACATGCAGATTAGGCTTAATGGATTATGTAGGATTTTCAACAGAGAATAACCATTAACAAAGTGAGCCCACGACTTGTCATGTAACCAGCCTATAGAATAAGCGCAGGTCTTGAGTGGACTGACCACTGTTTGCGTGCCATTCAAAAGTGGCTGAAAAGCCTCTTCTGATTCAACTCACATGAGAAAGCGGAAAAGATTCAGAACACTTATGGAACATTCGGGCACACTGCAGTACTTTTTGAATGATGTCTCCACCCACCCAGTCCTAGACAGGCTCCATGGCAGGATGACAATGGTAATGATAGCCGCCAAAGGCAAGTGTGTGAGTGGGAACCCTGGCAGCCACTCTGTTCCACAGCGACTGGACCAACTGTTTATTTCCTGCCTCTACCTACGTAGTGCTTAAAGCACTTTCTCAGTGCCGTGTTGGAGTCAGGAAACATGCAGCAGCCGGTTTTGGTTGCTGTTTATCAATGTTGAGCTGCCGTGTTATTTACCTGGTGTTTGCAAAGAAAGTATGTGGAAATATCTGTAAGTATATCCACTGACAACCTACATTAATTACACTTTCTATTCAGCACCTTTTAGAGCATACACAGTGCTGGACAGCCCAGCAGTTATTAGTGAGAAGAGTACATAAAAAAAATGCGAGAACTATTTCTTGTAAAACATGAATTTGGAAATATTCAGAAATCATGATGAATTAAGTGAATAGGTTTTCTGGAGGGACACATTGGAGGGCTGTCGAGCATGTACTGCCCGTTTAAGGTCCTGCCACAGCATCTCAAAAGGGGTTCAAGACAGGACTTTGACTAGGCCAATTGGTTTTCACCCAGGGCCAGTTGGTGTTCAGTGAATGAAACGATCATTTAAAACTGCATTTTGTGTTTACTCTCAGGTCGTTTGTCTTACATTAGATTTTGTTCTGAAACATTTGTCAGCATGACAAAATAAAAAGAATAAGGAGGCGGGAGGGGGCAAATACTTTTTCACAGCACCATTCTTTCTTTAAAAATAATCAGCATTGGGCAGATATTTAGATTTGACTGATATTTCTAAACCAATATTTGATGATGTATTTATTTTACTCCAGAAGTGCAGAAGGTCAAGGCGACACTGGGTGTATATCTGTGTTATATTCATTTTGCTGCTTTTGTAATCCCATAATACCTTTCATATTTCTCTACAACGCTAATCTAGATAGATTTCTAATTTCTACATTTTAGAAATGTTTATATATTGGCACCTGCAGTTATGTACATAATAAATATCGGAAAATGGGTATCGGGCCACAATTATGGTTCTAGTCCGCATAAATAGTTTTCTGCTTTGGCCAAAACTATAAAGAGCATATAAAGAGTATAAAGGGAGCGGGCAGCGTTTAAAAACCTGTTATTATGAAAGCTCCTGAACTTAATGAGTCACCAATACCCACCCTGTAAGTAGGTGGACTGCGTGTCCTCATCCTCTATTCTTATGACTCTTTAAAGCCAGTCACTCCCATCTTGTGCATAATTGAATTTGGGAACATGACTCAGTTCTGGCCACTTTCTTTGTACGTTTTCATGCACGCCCCACTGTGGGCAGCAGCAAATGCCACGACGCAAAGCCAGCATCTTGGCAAGAAATGCCTCCATGTGAAGAGACTGGTCAAAATTACAGCCATTGCCGTCGTGGCGTATGGAGCGGGTAAAAGCAGGGATAAACCAGACTGGGCTCGAGTCATTTTCCCAGGGCGATAAGGCCAGATGGTTTAAAACGCACACAAAGAGAAGCTACATTGCCTAAAGGATGGGAGAAAAGCCTTCTAAGTAAACACTGACGCTTCGCTGAATAAACACTTTCTGTATGTGCCAGGAAGCTCAGTCTGAGCTTAAGAAGAAAAAGGGCATGGGATGAAATAAAAGTTTATGATTGACTGTCCTTTCAAGCAGCGCGCTGTCTGCATAGCAGTGAGAAATATGAGGGGGAGTGTGGGATTCACTTTCATGTTGCAGGCTGAAAGGGATGGAAGTGCATTATTTGAGGGCAATGGAAGACCTTTGATATCCGAGAAGCACGGAACCCAGTGAAAGGATCAAGTCTGTGATTTAAGGCAGCGCGACTGAGTGCTGTGATGGCTGTTTCAGCTCCGCTATTGTTCTGTCAGAAATGTTTCATGTACACAGTGGAGGGGGCTCAGTCGAGACTGTTGATTCAGTGAACTTGAAAGTTTGCTGTAACCCTTTGAAGACACCTGCTGTATTTGGAATGTCACATGTTCTATTTGTGATGTAACAATGGCTTTTGCTATTTTTAATTCTAGAACATTGGGAATTATAGAATCCCATCCAAATAAACGTCACATTTTCGGGGCTGCGACCTTCGAAGGTCCCATTTCTGAGCCACATAAATCGTAAGCACAGTCCCATTTCAAAAGAATGCGGAGGATTCTTGAAAGTGGCCGAGAAATGCAGCCTTCTTTCAGCTGAATTCTGAGGATGCATCAATGTATCCTTCTCAGCCCTCAGTTCCCATGAGGCTCTGCGGCTTTATCATAGTAGCTTATGACGCAGAGCCTCATGGGAACAGTTCGGAGGGACGCACATTATCTAAGCCGCTTATCCTTCTGGGTCGTGGGGCTGGAGGGACTGTGAATTTCTTTTTAAAGTATGTTGCCCCATTTGTTCGTGAAAATTAGTACCAGTTTATTACATAAATTGCTGTGTGAATGCTATGAACGATCATCCTGTCGTTTTATGGACAACTAGCTTTATTTTTACCATTGATGTATGAAGTTGTCAGCATATAAGATTCATCTGTATTAGGTATAAGGTAAAGGGGTAATATTTTAGTAAAGCTGAGGGAGGCAAAGCTACAGAGCTCAGAACGGAGCTATTAATTAAAATAAAACAGGGAAAAGCAGGCTAACATTATTAGCCAAAGCTAAATCTGAACTTGAACTAAGTCACACAGCTGAGTGTGGAGTGCCGGCAGATGGAGAAAGTCACTAACAGTAACTAATTTGTGTGGTGATAGTTCCGCTACAAAAATACTGCAGGCTGTGGATAATATCCACACACTGTGGCTGTGGATAGCAAGTCATGTTTCATTCGTTTAAGTTCACCTTGTGTTTTCAAAAAAATCCGCTTTCTTTCTATTACCTCGCTCCCTTCCTCACCTCTCACCACTCACTGTTCAAACACCTCAAACTCAGCCTCACAGCTAATGGGGGTCAGGAGTGATGATGCTGCTGCAGTTCTGAATCCTCTATAGGCTGTATCATTTGGCACTATAAAAGCAGAGGAAGGCGCCTCACAGAAAGCTTCTGCTAAGGCCGTTGCAAATGACGCACTCTACCTAGCAGCAGTCCTATTAATGAGACACACCGAATGTCACTCCTAAATAGGCCCCTGAAGTCGTGACGTTGTTCTATTAGTCGACATCATGCCTGTATCAGGAACTCAGGGTCTAAGCTGGTTCTCTCTATGGGAAAAATGAATCAAATAATTGCTGGTACCGCATCATGTGGTAAACAAAAATGTTCCAAACTTGATGCTTTTAGCCATATGTAAATTTTTCTCAGAATCGTGAGGTCATTAAAGCAGCACTATGTAGTATTTTTTTTGTTAAAACATTAAAAGAAGTAGTATTACTGAGTATGGAGACAAAAGAACATGCTAAAATACAGTACCGCTGCATGTCGCTGTCAGAGGTGCTGGGAAGGATTTGGAAGAAGTTTTTCAGACCACATTATATGTCTTTTCATTTTAACCTCACATGCACAGGCTCAAAAAAGGCTTGAGGTCTCAAATGCAAAATCAACATTATACTGATGAAGATATCATGACAATAGTAGATAATTCACTCTCATCCTCGGAAGACACGTCCTTCACTAAGTTTTGACTGAGTTCACTTCGAATACTCTTTCAATGTGCTCACAAAAGTCAGCTTCATTCCGTAGGGGAATGGGTCCAAGAGGTCTCCAAATTTTCTATTCCTACATAGTGTTGCTTTAAAGCATGTGTCAGGCTTCAGTCCTCGCAGGCCAAAACACTGCAGACTGCAGCACACTGCCTCATTACACACACCTGATTCAGCTCATCAGCTAATCAGCAAGGCCTTCATGAAGTGAATTCAGAGCCTTCGATAAGGGTAAACGCTAATCTCTGCAGCACTTTGGCCCAGAAGGTCCGCAGTTTGACACGCCTGCTTTAGAGTCGAAATAGGATTGCATTGCTGTGCATTGAACTGACATTATAACCCTGCCAAATGCTCCATGCAAACAAGCAAGCATTGCCAAATGTGGTGGTTAACATGCTTTAGCCTACAGTTTGAGTGACTGGTGTTGTTATATAATAATATTGAGGTTTAATAATAGACTTCATGCAATGTCATTTCACTGCGACGCCATTTCAACTCTTGCACTTCTTAGCTTGCAAGTAGCATGGATGTAGTAATATTCTTACTATGACTCCTTAACGAACTCATAATTCCAAAGATCCAGTGACATTGAGGGGAAAGATGTAGACATGACAAAACGTATCAGCTTTGGAACATTTTTGAAAGCACCATTTATTTTTACCATAGAGAAAAACTGCATAGACGCAGGTTCTAATATGTGCAACAGAATGATGACTTCAGAGCTCTATAGGTGGCAAAGCAAATGTGTACTCAAAGCATTATGTACTTTTTTTTTTTAAATCGAAGTAGCATTACTGAGTCAGTAGGAAAAAAGTACATTAAAATATAGTGTGCGTGTGAAGCTGCGGGTCGCCCTGTAAAGCCTGAAATAATAATTTAAAAGTTAGTGTGAGATTGTTTAAGTGTTGGATTGAATTGTGTTGGCACAGGCTCAAAAAGAAGGTCTGGCTTGATGTTTAGGTCTCAAATGCAAAATCAGCATTATACTGATGAAGATACACCGATCAGGCATAACATTATGACCACCTCCTTGTTTCTACGCTCATTGTCCATTTTATCAGCTCCACTTACTACATAGGTGCACTTTGTAGTTCTACAGTTACAGACTGTAGTCCATCTGTTTCTCTGCATACTTTGTTAGCCCCCTTTTACCCTGTTCTTCAGTGGTCAGGACCCCCATGGTGTGACATGGTGGTGTGTTAGTGTGTGTTGTGCTTGTACGAGTGGATTAGACACAGCAGTGCTGCTGGAGTTTTTAAACACTGTGTCCACTCACTGTCCACTCTATTAGACACTCCTACCTTGTCAGTCCACCTTGTTGATGTAAAGTCAGAGCCAATAGCTCATCTGCTGCTGCACAGTTTGTGTTGGTCATCCTCTAGTCCTTCATCGGTGGTCACAGGACGCTGTTGGCTGGATATTTTTGGTTGGTGGACTCTTCTCAGTCCAGCAGTGACACTGAGGTGTTTAAGAACTCCAGCAGCTCTGCTGTGTCTGATCCACTCAGACCAGCGCAACACACACTATCACACCCACCACCACGTCAGTGTTACCGCAGTGCTGAGAAGGATCCACCACCCAAATAGTACCTGCTCTTTGAGGGTCCATGGGGGTCCTGACCACTGAAGAACAGGGTAAAAGGGGGCTAACAAAGTATGCAGAGAAACAGATGGACTACAGTCTGTAATTGTAGAACTACAAAGTGCTCCTATATAGTAAGTGGAGCTGATAAAATGGACAATGAGCGTAGAAACAAGGAGGTGGTCATAATGTTATGCCTGATCAGTGTATGATGACAACAGCAGATAACTCACTCACATCTTTGCAAGTTTTGACCAAGTTCTCTTTGAATGCTCTTGCAACACACTCGCAATCATCAGATTCATCCACTCGGGGAAGGGAGCAGCTACCCACAGCTAATGTTTTGTGCAGTAATCTCATACTTTTACGATTTGTACATGGTGTGTACCTTATAGTATTAGCGTTTAGTGTACAACTGACTTGCAGCACCAACTGCTGACTGATTGTTATTGCCCCACGTTTCCAAATTGCCCCTCTCATGTGATGGAATTTTCCATTTGGCAATGGCTGGATGACTGCTTGGGTTCTTCTGGCAGGACTTCATTGCACCACCCAAATACTGCCCAGGTCAAGCACATGCACGCATACCTAACACAGTCCAGGATTAAACCTGGTTTTCCGTTGAGCTCTGCTGATAAAGTTGGGTTCTTTGCATGCTCTTTGCTTTTCTACCGCAGAGGGAGGCGCGCTCTGCACTTCTGGACTCGTATCTAACAACTGTATCAGAGTAGGAGTTCTGATATAGGATGTGGGATCAGACCCCCGCCTTCATCAAAGTATGAAAGAAAAACATTTGACAGTGTCCTGCTTTTCAAAGTCTGCTTGGCAACAGTGGGCTCAGCACCTGAATTCTTCATATTCGCCATCTGGTGAGGAGTTTGAGTGTCAGTGTCTACTTCTACCAGTCTGCTCCTCTGGTTAATGCTTAGCAGAGGGGGGTCATGACTTGTTATGTTTACACAGTCAAATGTACTCAAGTAACATTTGGATGGGTTTGTTCTTTCTGGGGTTTAAATGATAATACATTTACTTCTACTATATTTGTGATGCAAGAAATCTGATTTTCTCTCTCTGTTCCTTTTTAATCATTAACATTTAGTTACTTATTCCTTTTTTTGTGTTTAATTTTCTTTTGGTTTGTTGGTAACAGCATTGGTACTGCTTGGCAGTTGGCCATAGCTCTCTTTAATATTTTATTTTAGAACAAAAAGGTCCAAACTTCAGCTACTATGCTGGAACACAGCAGTGCTGCTGGATGTGCTAAGAGGCTCCAGCGTACTTTTACAAGCTACTCAGTACTCAGTAGTTTGTTCCACTGAAGCTATTTTTTAGAAAGATACTTTTTTCCATAGAAGTTACTATACTTTAACTGGAGTGTGGGTTTACTCTGCACACCCCTGAGCTTTTTATGAAACATTCATGCATTTTTTATCTCAGAATGATCATGCATGAAAAATTATGCACAAGTTATTGCTTACCAAAGGTGAATTTGACATGAACGTGTGTGTACATCAACGCAAGCTTCCAAGGCAAGGCAAGTTTATTTATGTAGCACCTTTCATACACTGCCGTCATTCAGAGTGCCTTACAAATACAGTTGTTTTAAAAAAGTAAAGGAGAATAGAAATTAAAAACATGATTATAACAATAGATTTAAAAGAGAAAATTATTAAATTAAAAGTTAAATTAAAAATTAAACGTTAAATTAGGATAAAAAAAAAAGTACCATTACAGAGGAGAAGGGCTAGAAACACTAACGTTACGTACTAGTTCTTTAGATTTTAGGGCACTTGAATCCAGATAGGCAGCTAGTCTTTGCCTCTCTTTGCTATTCCCAAATAAAATAATCTCTGTTTTATCTTTATTCAACTACAGAAAGTTTTATACGATCCAGTCAGTGATGAGCTCCAGTGATGTTCCAACCTGATGTACAAACCTTCGATAGTGGTACTGTGAGTGTGTTACGGTCCATCAACATGCGCTCCTATGAGTACATACTGACCTTTTAGAGATGACAAGTTTAATCACCATAACAAGAAGTTGCAATGATAGAGAATGCAAAATCTGCTGGATGAGTTATTTATTAATTTGTTTGTTTATTTATTTATCTATTTATTTGTATATGAAGGACAAGTTAGGGACAATGCTATAAAAAGGTTGCTCTTCTTGAGGACCTGGCAGACCAGACATTATGGAGAGAATGCACTGGGCTAATTTTGATGAGCCAATATCCCTGACCCTTGTCAGTATATCTACAGTGGTCCCAAAAATGCTTGGACATTTGTGCCATACTTATACATTAAGTTGATCGTGTTAGGAAACCCTTCCCCACACTCTTGCAGGTTTGTATCCAAAATGTCTTTGTACACATCTGAGTTCGTGATCCCATCAGTGAACACAAGCTCACCAACACCGCTGTAAGACAAACAGTCCCAGAACTGACCTTTCCACCTCTGTGCTTTATAGCAGCCTTAATGTAGTCTGGTTAAGATTCTTTCTTCACACAAAGAGTCTCCCGTCAGTTTGAAGCTTTCTATCTGAAACAAATGTCATTCTGTTAAACATTTTATGACGTGACATAAAGAGCTTCATCGAAGTTTACCGGCGAATATCTTATCCAAATACCTTTTGAGCTTGTTTTTGGATAATGAGCATTGCTGGTAACAGTTATATGCAAACCATTTAAAGAAGGGCGGAGCTTAAAAGTCAGCTTGTATTCTCAGGTCTAATATAATTTTGTGAGTTCAGATCATGCCTTCAACATGTGGTGGTAGTATGAGTGAAGACTGATTGAGGGAGGGGGGAATCTCTGAGAACTTTGGCTGGAGTTCTGGGCAGCTTCTGACTGTAGCTAGAAGGCCAGACCCTCCTCATAGGTGTTGTAGGACTGACGAAGGACTGAGGAACAGGAAGGAGGTGGGGTGGCGGTGGGGATTGCAAACACTTCGTCACGGGAACATGTGGTGGTAGTATGAGTGAAGACTGATTGAGGGAGGGGGGAATCTCTGAGAACTTTGGCTGGAGTTCTGGGCAGCTTCTGACTGTAGCTAGAAGGCCAGACCCTCCTCATAGGTGTTGTAGGATTGACGAAAGACTGAGGAACAGGAAGGAGGTGGGGTGGCGGTGGGGATTGCGAACACTTCGTCACGGGAACAGAGGGTGAGGATGTGAATTTATAGGGTGTTAGATTGAAATTATTTGTATGCAGATGCTGAGAACTTAAGAACATATTCAGTATGAAATTCAAGTTTGCTTATGTGCAAAAAATGTAAAATAAGTTAACACATCCTCCAGAGAGAACATGTCTGCACATTTTAATGCACAGTTACTGTTTATTTGCTGAATTTAACATAATGTGAAAAAATAAAACATAAAATGAGGCTTATGCAAAAGTTCTGGTGCATTTTTTTAGAATATGTTACACATTCTGAACTAAAATGAGTATAAAAATGCTATATTATAGTTTGTTGCTTGTAGAGAACTTATTTTTACTTAGAAAAGCAACAAAACATGTAATTTGACCAAACTTTTGCACTCGACTGTACATTTCACAAGTGAGGTTAGTTGTGCCACTTGACTCTTCCAGTTGTCAGTTGATGCTTATTCCATGTTCTTTGAATTTGGCCTTGTGTTTTGTGTTATTTTGTGTTTTAGAGTTACATATTATAGTAGAACAGTGGCCTATTTAGTGTCCCACCAGCTGTGAGTGAGGTGTTAATCACCCTGGCTCGGGGCAGTAGAGGCAGCTGCTCCAGCCAGACTCCAGCCTCTGTCTCCAGACAGATGTGCAGCCTGTGATACCCGACGCTCTGGTCTCACTTTACACCCACAGCTGGACACTGTATGTTTGCCTTTAGTAAAGTCTGTTCCTATAACAGGCATTGCAGCCCTGATGTTAATGTTAATTATAGTAAACGTCCGAATTGACCCTGCAGTTAAAAGCAGGAGCACTGTCATTATGTTCCTCGCAGTTTGGGCTGGGTGGACCTCACTGACTGAGATATCATATGGTTAGTGTCTTCTTTGTGGATGGGAGTTTCAACATTATCTTTCTTGTTTACTTTGGAACAGACTTTAGTGTAGATAATTAACCATTATTGCTACCATAAAAGCACTGAACAGGCTGCTTATTGTTTATTGTGTTGAAGCTAATCAATGGAGATTAGAGAATCTGGCCTTAACCGGACACACACGTGTTATAGCTTTGGGCAACGTATTTAATTAGAAGTTAATTTGTCATGGAAATAATAATAAAACCCCTAGATGTCAGTTTTAACCCTCTATTGCATGATGTTGCAATGTTGCAGTTTTAACCCATTTTCCTCACTTTACAATAACATTATACATATTCAACAACAATGACAGGGTTAACAATAAAAGACAAAGTTTGAGTAAGTCAGTAAAAAGCATGTGCTTGGTCATACCATCTCTTAGTGGACACTTTTAAATCTTTTTAACATTCAGTGTCATTTGTTTTTGTTATGAGAATTTGCAGAAATATGTTTGTTGCCTAGATGCAACGTTGTCCAACGGTGGAATGGATTTAGCCAGTCACAAGCCATGTTTCACCACTTCAGAGAACACGGCTCTATATCATTTCTTCCCATTATTGCACAATGTTGCCTCAAGGCAACATACACCAAAAGGACCGCTGCACACATTATTGTTTAAAAAATTAATCAAATATTTTTTTTTAAATTGCTCTCATAATGCCTGCAGTAGAGGGTTAATTAATGTTGGTTACATTATGATTGTACAACAATATGATTACTTAGTGATACTGCCAGTATTATTATGCTGAGTTATCATTGCTGTATTACCATATATACAGTACTGTGTACGGTGCAGTAGTCACATAACACCGTTCATTGATATTTCCAGTCAAAACAGGGATTAGGTACAGGTTATTCATTTTCAGCATGAAAAAACAAGCAGAAAACATATTTAGCAGATTTTATATTATAGAAGCCTCAACTGAACATAACATCACTTTTCTCAATACTTAGTTTGTGACTCTTTGTCTTCATTACAGCTTCCATTCTTTTCAAGAGACTCGCTTTCAGTTTTTTAAATAAATCTGCAGGAATATTTTTCCACACCTCCAAAGTTCAGTCTTAGAAGTTGTTTTTTCTGCTTCACACAATCCAAATAAAGCCAAACACAGTCAATGCTGTTGAGGTCTGGACTCTGGGGTGGTCAGTCCATTGTTCTGAGAACTCCAGCAGCTTGCACAGTCCTCTACATGGTGTGTGTGTGTATACTGAGTGGGTTTGCGCTGCTCTACACTGTATCTTTATTTAGATCTTCATTAGAAGTGGATTTTTTTTCATTTTCATTTTCTCTTGCACAGCATATGCTTAACCTTTATAGTTATCTGCTTGAGTTTGGATCCGCTGAGCTGAATGGTAACTGCCAAAAGCGAAAAATCACAATAATCCATCCGACACAACAGATTGAATCTTTATGGACACAGATGGCGTTTTTAAAAAGGTGGAAACTGCCAACATGTTTGAATCAGTACACTGAAAATGAACTTCTAAATGAGAACTTTCAGAAAAAAAGTTTGCTAACGTCTCGACTGGGCAGGTCTGTGTGTAAAAACAGGTGGTGTTGGGAGTTCACCTGAGCAGAGCATGGTCAGTGTGATGGGAAAGGTCAGTGTAGCCAGCAGCCGTGTCCTTGCTGACCTGGCTTTAGGCTGCAGAAACAGGAGATGGTTTAAAAATGAGGCGTGCTCTGATGAGGGCCTCAGTCTGCTGCGGGTCAGTCCAGCCTCATCTCTGTTCTCTTATCAAATTAGAGGAGGGGAGGGGGAGGGAGGGGGTTTGGGCTGCGAGTAGAGATGGCACTGTGTGTGTGTGTGTGTGTGTGTGTGTGTGTGTGTACAGTATATGGGTGTAAATCTGACTCTACCATGATTCCATCTGATTTCTGTTTGTTTAGGAAACTAGACAATGTCAAATCTAATATTCCGTGGAAGAGTGAGAGATAGAAAAGGATGATAAAGTGAGAGAAAATTAGGAAAGAGAAAAGGATAAGAAATATGGAGAGGGAGAGAGAGAGAAAGTTGAATGGGAGAGCAGGAAAAATCAAGGAAAAGAAAGAGAGAGAGAGGAGAAGAGGATGAGATAAAGAAAGAAAAGAAGAAAAAGATCGGAACCCAATGGGAGAGAAACGAGAGAGGGAGCAGGATTAGGGAAAGAAAGAGGGAGAAATTAGGGAAGAAAATGAGAGAGAGAGAGAGAGAGGGACTGGGAGAGAGAAAGAGGGAGGGAAGATGTGAGTGAGCGAGATAAAGAGAGAGAAAGGGAGGGAAGATGTGAATAAGAGAGATAAAGAGAGAGAGAGAAAGAGGGAGGGAAGATGTATGTGAGAAAGATAAAGAGAAAAAGAAAGGTAGGGAAGATGTGAGAGAAAGAGGGAGGGAAGATGTGAGTGAGAGAGAGAAAGAGGGAGGGAAGATGTGTGAGAGCGAGAAAGAGGGAGGGAAGATGTGAGAAAGAGGGAGGGAAGATGTGAGTGAGAGAGATAAAGAGAGAGAGAAAGAGGGAGGGAAGATGTGTGAGAGAGAGAGGGAAGATGAGAGAGAGAGAGTTTAAGGGGGGTTGGTTGGTGAGGAGGGGATAATCAGTGAGGATGGACTGAGCTTAAGAGCAGTTGTCACGTTTAGAGAAGTGCTATCGGAGGGAGAGGAGCGGTTCTGAGGATTTGATCACTGCAGGGGAATAAAAACAGCTTTTGAAGTTAAACTGGTGAGTTTTTTTTCTCTTTGGTGCTCCTTTACTTCATTTTCTTCTTCTCGTCTTGCTGTCTCGTCGCTGCTGCGCTGCGTTCTGCCACACGCCGTCTGACGCTGCTGTGAAGTTGTGAGTGTTTTGAATATTAAAGAGTGATAAAGTTTTAATCTGACTGCTTTGAACAGAGCAGTAGTGTCTTATGAATGATAATGTCCAGTTACCCTTCATAGAGCTGTGTGTGTCATGAAGGAGCAGCAGCGCTTCCCTTTTCCCAGTTATCGGAGTTAAATATTAGCCTCAGAGCACAACACTTACAGCCTGGGACGCACCGATCTGATTCACTGGGAAACAGACGATCCACATTTAATAGCTTGTCTTAGTCGCAGTTGTTTTGAAACCGTAACAGCACTTCATCCGTCAGCCTGTTGTGTCGTAGACTTGTTAGGTATTTATTTAGGATTGTAACATGTCACATATTTTCATGTTTAATTCAGTTATTAGTTCTGATTCAGTGTTTTATTGGTTAAGATGTTTTGATTGTACAGACAACTAATTGTATACTACACAGATTGGTGGTTTGACTCAAAAATTACATAAAAAGTAGGTGTAAATGAGGTAAAAACAAAAGCTTGCAAAGCAGCATGTTCTTATACGACACTGTGATCTTGACAACAGTGCAACTACAACATAAACAATACAAAAAACTAATCACATGAAACCTTATATAATATTTCATTTTAATCCCCCTTCCCAAAATTGAAAAGACAGCGTATCACAAAAGCATAATTAAGATATGCGCAAAAGCTTGACTGTCTGGCATTAACTATTAAATAAACTACTTTAAATGTTTTCATGTTAATGAAAGGTGACAATGAGGGACCCTCAGAAGAGACTGCACTGGTGATGGAGGGAGCAATATGTATTATAAGCAATAAGTATTGTTATACATTATGTTACTGTACGCCACAGCACACTTTTCTGAGCATACTGTGGATATTGTCAATACTTAAACTGATCAGCTGCATTATTCATTAAAATGGAGCATAATTATTATGTGAAACACTGAATAAAAATCATTATATTCATAATTACAGTGTTTTGAAATGGTTTATTTTCAGATTTCTATTTATTTTTCAGATTTTTGATTGAAACTGTCACTCCATTACAGCCTTAGTTTTTTATTTTAGTTGAAATGCAATAGTTACTCTGGTAACACTTTATTTGGAGCGGTCCTTTGTAGATGATTAATAAACTCTTAACTCTTAGCAGTCGTGAAGCCTCTGAATACATTGAAGTAAATATGTTGAAGACGTACTGCTGATGCATTACTTACACTAAGTAGATGTATTGTTGTGTAGCATGAAGCAAAGTAGACTTAATATGTTACTTCCATCAAGCAAAACCTAACCTTACTCAACCTTACCCAATCCTAACCCAAACCCTGGCCCTAATCTTAACTGTAATCTTAACATAAACCCAAAACCTAATCCTAACCCTCACTCTGGCCCTAATCATAACTGTAACCTTAACATAAACCCAAACCCTAAGCCTAAACCTCACTCTGCCCCTAATCCTAACTGTAACCTTAACCTCAACCCAAAACCTAATCCTAATCCTAATCCTAACACTGGCCCTAATCCTAACTCTAACCTTATCCTCAACCCAAAACGTAATCTTAAATCAAACTTTGGCCCTAATCCTAACCCTACCCTTAACCTCAATTTAAAACCTAATCCTAACCCTCTTCCTGGCCTAATCCTAACTGTAACCTTAACATTAACCCAAAATCTAATCCTAAATCTCACCCTGGCCCTAATCCTAACCTTATCCTCAACCCAAAACCTAATCCTAACCTTAACCTTAACCAAATCCTAATCCAGTGAAGCTCCAGGTACAGAATGGTGTCAGTGTGTCTTCAACAGCTTGTCACTATTAAACCTGTTAGATGTTCAGTTCCTCTCAGGTTAATATCTACAGATATGAAGTTGGACACTCCAAATAAAGTGAAAAACTGCTGAATTCAGCAGATTATAAACGTATTTTATTTACACAGTTAATTAAAAGTCTCTTGATAATCTACCGAATGAAACAGAAGAGACGTGGCTGAGCCTAATTGTGTGATTAACTTTTTCATCCCAACCCAAATGCATTCTAGTCTAAAGCGTCTGAGAGGTGGTGCCCTCCCCCAATGGTCAGCAGCAGTAGCATTTCTCTCTTTTTTGACCTGATAAGTGTCTTCCCGTATCGTGTGTCCATAGTAGAACCGAGGGCTCGTCTCCTGGGACGTCTGCGAAGCCTCAGGCCAAACAGTCCTGGCGGATCGAGTTCCTGAACCTGAATCTGATAGCAGAGGGACGGCGAGGTGTGGGAGAGAAAAGTCCCTTTTTAAAGCCAGAGTAGGAAGTAAAGACGAGGAAGGACACTTGCATATTCTTTTAAAAAGTTGATTAGACCACACATGGGGTCAGATGTTAAACTGGAGACTTGGAAGAGGAGGTCATCTACCGGTCCACACATGCTCAGTGCACAAGTGTACTCTAAATTGAATTGTTTCCTGCTTGTAATGGCAAAAATCTGAACCTTTTTGAAAAAAGTTTCCTCTATTGTTACAAGCTTGACATCGTCATAATAGCAGAACCCTTTTTGGTCCTATAAATCATTTAAGTATGCTAATGGTTCTTTTAGTGCTCATGATCCTATACAGAACCACTGTCTTTACCAAAGATCCCTTGAAGAACCATCTTTTTGAGAGTGTAGGGATTCAAATTTTGACAAATTCTTGTGAACGATAACCGTCCATCATTAGTTGATGAGTTATTGTTAACTGGCAAGCCTAAAATCAATAAATAAATAAATGCTTTGACCAGGTCTAGATTTGGCTCAGCAGTAGCTCTTGAAAGCTGTTGCCGTTCATCACGTCTTTCTGCAACAACCATGTGTGATTTCCTCACACCGCCTTGCATCACACTTTCTGTCAGAGAACATGACAAATACTCGTCTGTCTTATCGCTGGCGGATGTTTGCTTTTGATGTGGTGCGTTCGTCCTTTTGTAAAGTCCTGAGCATCACTATTTTTAGCTGCACTCTTCAGTTTTTTGCTAGGTTATGCAGTTAGAATCTGTTTCCCACTGTCCCTCACCTCATGTTTACAGTTCAGAAACGTTCCTCAAATATGAAATAAAACCAAATTATTAATATTTTAGGTTAATGGTTCTTCACATCATCTTTTACATAATTCATCAGCATATTTTGAAAACCTAATCTTTCACAGATATTGGGTGAATGTAAGTATAACCATTATAACGTTACTTTTAGCACACAAGAACAAACCGTCAAAGTGCTGCCTGCGTTTGAGGTGAGGTCTGTCACGAGTGGCACCGAAAGCTGAGGTCAGAGGTGACGCTAACAGACATTACGAGAAGATTAAGAGTGCTGGGTCAGGCTGTAGTCGTGTGACCTTGCTTAGGAAGGGACCTACACTAGAGCTCTTCTCCAGAATCCATCAGGACACTGCAACTTGAGTTGTCTTGGAGATTGCAACTGTGGACAGGTTGTTTCACTTAGCCTTTATTTCTAAATTCATGGCTTGAAAGTATGTTTTTAAGAAAAATCCCTGCATTATAAGTCTTCGCAGAACACAGAAGTATTTAGAAAAGTGATTTTTTGAAGAACCATCCATTGAGAGGCTTTTAAAGAAACCAAAAGGGGTTATTCTTTGATAGTCTTGCTCCAAAGAATCCTTTTTGGCACGAAGAAATGGTATTAAACGCTGTCGTCAAGTCTTTTTCTCTAATATATAACCAGATCCAGACATTCTTGTGGCACACAAGATAGCTGAAATCAAGTCTAGGAGAGCCTAAATCCCAACCGAAGTATTCGGTCGTCTCATGAATTCCTCTTGAGCCACCACTGTCACGTGGAGCTGCTTTGGAGGTTCTTGGATGCGTGTCCTAACTGTTTCTTGTGGTTCTGATGTCATTTTAGAGCTGTTCTGTGGTTTACTTCTTCAGCATAGACTCTCCAGACGCTTTAACGTTGTTTCTACATGCCCCCAACTTTAATAATACCTTAATTGAAAGGGCTTGATTCTTCAGTATATCACATTACTAACAGAGACTCAACGTACACAAAGCCTGTTTTGTGTGGTGATAATGCCCTTCAGAGCCATTAAAGCTTATCTGGGGGTGGTGGTGCTGGGTGTTGAATAGGTCTGGATATGCGGCATTGAAGAGTGGGGGAGAGCAGTGGTGTCAAAAGAACCCTTGCCCCCCCCTTCCCTTCCCCCTGTTCAGATGATTCAACAGCCACACCAAACCAATCTTGTGCAAAACCAAATGGAAGGCAAGAACTTTGTAAACTTGCAGAGGATATTGAACAGCGATCAATAGACCTGCCTGGAATATGCTGTGGGGCCTGCAGCGGTCAATGGAAAAAGTTCTGGAGGAATGTGAGTTTGCCTAGTGCTTGCATTCAAAGCTTTGGCTCCTGGGTACTATGAATTATTCCGCTCTAAAGCTATGCGCCAGGCACGCCAGTTTTAGAGACGGCACGTGGGCTTTACATGACGTATTATTCAGGGTCAGCCAGACATGCTGATAAATTCCACACAGTGTTTCCCCACCATCATCCAACACCCCTCTCCCCACCCCAACTGTGATTCAACACTTTGTGTGCCTTATGGGAGAAAAACATCTTGGATGTGTGCCACTGTATTATGCCTGATTGGAAGGGATTCCCCTGCCACGAAAGCAAGAGGCAATGGAAGAACTCTGTGTCTGAAGTGTCTAAAGTAAGCGTTCAGTTCCAGTGCTTGGGCCCCTTTGCACTGCATGATTTTTCCCAGTTTTCCCAGGAACTTGAAATTACTTGGAAGTTAGTTGAATTAGGTGTGGCAACTGCTTAAAATGCAGGCTTTCTATCCAGAGAATAATCGTAACTGACCTCATTTTCTCTGGGGTTCATATGTGATGTTTGTGTGGGTTTATGGTACCAAAAACAATGATTCATTTTTCCATGACCAATTCAAGCTCGTTTGTCCTTTAGAATTAAACAGTTTTTTACTATGCTGTTAAGACTGACATATGTAAATGATCTCTGCCCTGTGAATTGTGATGTCCGGGCTCATATTTTTTGTTTTATGTAAAATTACAAACAAATAGTAATTGTGCAGAAGTGCCTTCTCTGTAGAGGATGTGGTAACTTCTTTTTCACTTCAACACAATGTGTAATTTGATCTTGGCTGCCCAAAATTTGGTATATGACTGCTACCTCAAACTAAAAAAAAGGGGGAATTTAGTTTTCCTGGATATGTGACCATTAAGACCTTTTTAATTATGCACTTGATTCAGGGGTCAAGATTTGATTTTTAAAAAATATTTTATGCATTAAAAATGTCTTGCTTCTGCACAGCTCCAATTATACACTACCATGGTTGCAACATGTCATATTTGTGTGCAAATTTGTGGTCTTATAAAAGAGTACAACTGAGCTATAAAAATATAAAATGGGAAGAACCCATATGCCTACTTTTGAGTATTGACAGTAGTTTACACTTAAGATGGCAAATCAGAGATACCTGGATAAGACTGAGGGCCACATCTGCTATACAGTTTTAAATTTGCTTACACTGTTTTGAACATGAATTTATTCAATTTTTCAATATATATTGAAATTGTTGCACTCTTTGTAATTACTATGATTGATCTGGTACTAAGGCCCAATCCCATTTCTTATTTTTACCCCTATCCCTTGTTTTAAGTGTCACCTTGCCCCTTAAAACTGAGTTACAAGGGGCAGTGGTTGAAATCTTTCCTTACGAAATGAGACAACTGTCAAATAAAAAGGTGATTAGATCATCATCAGGCTACTAGCGCTGCTCTGTAGGTGACCCTGCCAGTCTGCAGTGATAGCAGAGGAGGGTGAAGTTCAGCTCCTCACTGATGATATTTAGTTAAATTTACGGAATCATATGCCTTCAAAAAGGGGGGATGTGACTATTATTTATTATGGCCCAACCCTAATTCTTCAGCAATATGAAGCTGAAGTCAGCTATTCGCCAGTTTCTTATTCGAATTTTCCCATTCCACCTTAAATGGAAATTTAGCTAGCTAGCTACCGAGACATCAGCGTACTGCTGGTGATTTTTTATGCTTATGAAGGAAAAGACCATAATACACTGAAATGACATTAAACTGAGATAATACAGTGGTTTTTGTCATTTTTAACTGAGAAAATTCTCACATTTGTGGGTTTTTTGGTCTCTTGTGCAGCCATCTTGCCAGTTTTTCTTTTCTTCTCATGACACTCCACTTGAAGTGTGTCTCTGAAAAACCTCCGTTTGGAGGGTCATGTAGCCCTAACACTTCGCCCTATCCCTCTATCTCAACAAAATTGGGACACCCTACCCCCTAGGCGTGAACATGCGAAACGGAGGGGTAAGGGCTAAGTGGTAGGAGCAAGGGGTGAAATGGGATTGGGCCTTAAAATATATGTAAGAGGCATTTGGAAGCAAAGTCAAGTCTTTTTGGCCAACATGATCATCACTTTGTTTGTTCTGAGTCCCCCTCTGACTATGGTTTGTTCTCATGTCACATGGTTGCTTGCATTAATGCATGGAGTGGTGTGTCTAGAGGTGCTAAGCTTACTTACAACAGCGTGTTTAGCGGCAGTTCAGTTTTGTTCAGCTCTTTTGTTGTCTGAAGTATACTGCCCTCTTTAATGTATGAGAGTGAGGCCTACATACAGGCCCTTAGAGGTTAAGGGGTCCTGCTGCAGATGCCATAAAGACTGGAGAGAGGAAGATGGTCTCAGATCCAGCTTATGTGTAAAATCATTACCATCAAAGTTCAGGGAAATAACCAGTTGCCTGCTAAAAGTCCTCTCAGAAAGCAGGTCAATGGGTCTGACCTTGGAACAGAGCATGTGGTGAAGAGGGTGTTATGAGTGGGGGGTTGTCTGGGTGTTGGGCAGCAGTGTGGTGACCAAGCAAAGTGGGACTGGGCTGGATCCCCTGATGAGGTCTTTTCAGGGTTGTAGGAAAGGGATTTGGGTGTGAAACAGCAGTGTTGTCCCAAAGAGGCGAGCTCCCCGCCAGTTCTTGTCTGAGGAGCTCTAGAAGGGGGCGTCTGCTTTGTGCAGTGCGTATTGTGCTTTTTTAAATGCTTCAGTAGATGAGATCATTAACGTTAGCATTCATTATTTACTACCAGACACAGTCTTGCAACACGTTTTGGGAGACCCGAAGTATATCTGGAGGTAAGAATGTATTGCCAGTCTTGTCAGTGCAGACTGTACAGCAGTAATGAGTAGCTGAAAATGTGCCTTACAGTAATATATTGATGTTTCCACTTTCTTTGTATTTGAGCATTCAACATTATTCAAGTGCAATACTTGAAACAAAAGTTGTGCTTTATAGTGATACAATCTGATGCGTTAGCCCCAAGCTCACACATTAGCCACTAGATGTGAAACAACAATGTGATGTAAAAAAGTCAGAAAAGATCCTTATTTTTAAATTTTTTTATTCAGGTTTTCCAGTTTTCAGCAGAAAATTACACAGAAGCCTCAACAGCTAATTTAATATCACTCTTTCTGATTCTTTGCAGGAGACTTGCTTTCAGTTTTTCAAAGAAATCTGCAGGGGTATTTTTCCACACCTCCAAAGTTCAGTCTTAGAAATTGTTTGCACTTTCTGCATTTCACAATTCAAGTAATACCAAACACATTCAGTGATGTTGAGGTCTGGACTCTGGGGTGGTCAGTCTGTTGTTCTGAGAACCCCGGCAGCTTTTTTTTTTTTGCATGTGTCTGTTTCCTTTTCTCAGTGAATGTGTTTACATGCACTCAATAATACGATCATAATTGGCTTTCTGCTGTTATCTGATTATTTAAATGGTCATGTAAACAGCACACTCTGATTTCTGAGATCAGAGTAATGTCTAGAAATCTGATTAAGAAATCTGATAAACAGAGCTGGGTTTTAGCTCAGTAGTCAGATTTCTCAGTGCATGTAAACTCTTACTCTGATTTCTCTCGGATGTCTCAGTCTGCGCATGTGAGAAACAAACAGCAGTACCAGAAATAAGCAAGCAGCGTTGCCGCAAGATGCAGCAAAACATTTTTGGAGTGACGATGAAAACAAATACATTCTTGACAAAATCAAGGGTTTTGATTATTTTTCATCTTCTAAAT
Source organism: Colossoma macropomum (assembly GCF_904425465.1). Lineage (NCBI taxonomy): Eukaryota > Metazoa > Chordata > Actinopteri > Characiformes > Serrasalmidae > Colossoma > Colossoma macropomum. Next base: position 7,733,855 of record NW_023494788.1, on the reverse strand, counting down.
GATGTAAGTTTATGTTTATAAGTTTTTATCAGGTAAAGTGGTGTGATGTTTTTTAAAGAAAAGCTGCGGCATTAAGTTTTACATTATGTTTACGTCAGGTCTTTTGTGAGTTTATTGGCTGGTTGTAAAGCAGAAATCTGATTACTGTCTGACTCATATAGACCAGGAGTTTTTTACATTATCTGATTACTCAAGTGCATATAAACGCATTGATCGGATTACTGACAAAATCTACTTTTCTGTAGTTATCTGAATTTTTAAGTGCATGTAAACACTAATCTCCTCAGTAAAATGAACCACTTAACGGCCATTTTAAGTGCTAATTAAAAAAATAAAGGGTAAATGTGATACGGAACAAACTGCTGTAATGTTACATTCCTAGTTGTACTGTGAACGTCATAGAAAACAATGCAACCAAGGAACAGTCGGTTTCACTGCCAGGTTTTAACTGAGTCGTAGGAGCAGCTGGTTGAATTGTGACAGTCTTCACACTTAACCCATGAAGTTCTCAGGTACAGCAGTGAATTCACTGACATCACTCCTCTCCAGGTCTTCAATTGGGTGAAGTCTGAGGGACTTCTTAACGAAGATCACGCATGTTCTGTCTCCCTTCGAGAGCAGATGGGCCACACTGGTAGAGGAATTTCACACCAAATATGAATTTAGCACCTGGTTGTTTTTCTTTCCCCCTGGAAGGCGGCGGCGGTTGCTCAGAGTGTTCTCTCACATCCCTCAGGCTCAGATGGTGCGGTGGCAGCAGGCTGGGGACTCGGGAGCCAAAGTGAGCGAGAGACGCAGATAGGGACCAGATCAAGTGCCGTCCACAGGCTGCCCTCTCTGAACTGGGAGTACTTGGAGCTCTCGTGCTGATTGAAGAGCTTTTATATCGCTAGACCATTTGAAGCAGACTGAGGCTGGAGAGAACTGGATCAGTTTGTGTTCTTGCAGATGTGCTACAGTTTTGGATCTGATTCACAGTAGGTCACAAAATGCTTGAGTTTTTCTCTTTTTCATTTTTTGCTGTGTCGTTTAAGGTAATTTCTATTTAGAACACCTTTTGTCCCTCTAAGTGGACAGAATACAGAAGGAAGAGTAGCTATTCAGAGCTGACTGCGCACACTTCTTGAGATCAGGGGGAATGATGCCTTTTACTGATTGATAGGTCACTCCCAGGAGGCTTGTGGGAGGAAGTGCTCTCTGAAGTGGGGGTTTTGTTTGGTGTTGTGTTTCACTGGGCAGCGCATTAAAGACGCACGAGTTTGGTATTTGTTGAATGTGTAGATGAGGACGCCAGGCTGTGGTTATAGAAGAGGGTGTGGAGGTAAATATTGGTCATGGGCAGATTACTGTAGGCTCTGATTAGGCTGTAATGGCATAGTGGCTGAAAAAAAAAGGATTCATAGTGTGAACCTCAGTGCTAATTTAATAGCTTGATAGCAGGGATGCACAATGACATCAAAACCCGGTATCAGCAGATATTTGCTTAAAACACATATTGGCATCTGACAGAGGTTTGATTTGACTGATATTTCAAACCGATATTTATTGAACTCCGGAAGAGCAGAATGTGTATTTCTACATTTTGTAAATGTTTATGTATCGGCATAGATACAAGAAAAATATCGGACATTGACATTGGCCCACAGTTCATACACTGGTGCATCCCTACTTGATTTTGTGAGATGCAGGTGAGAAAGCAGTAGAAGATCTATGTACATTGTATGCTTGTTATTGTTAAGGTTGCTAGGCTCCCACACAGACTGCACTTTTATTCTGTCCAAGTTTCTAGAACACCTGAGCCAGGTAATCAGTACTTATTGGCTTAGCTGTGCTGGCAGTTTGACAAGAACAAAAATGTGGACTATCTGGGAGGTCCTTGAGATCTGGTCTGGACAACGCTTTATAAAACATGACAAAAAGTCATATTGCATATTGTTTTTCTGAAGGCTTTGTTTAGGGGTGGGCGATGGCTGTAACGTCACAGTACTTTGAAACATTTTAATAGTACATAATATGTATTATAATATGTAATATTATAAACTTTAGTAAGTTTAAACAGACAAAACAGAACCAAAAGGGCTGTTTTGCCACAAAAAGCTATCCATCCATCCATCCTCTAAGCCACTTATCCTTTTGGGTCACGGAGGGCGCTGGAGCCTATCCCAGTGTTCACAGGGCGGAAGGCAGGAAATACCCTGGACAGGTTGCCAGTCCTTTGACAGTCCAGACACACAGACATATTCACACTTAGGGGCAATTTAGTGTCTCCAATTGGCCTGACTGCATGTCTTTGCACTGTGGGAGGAAACCCACACAGACGTGGGGCGAACATGCAAACCAGACACAAAAAGGACACTGGTCGCCCGGCAGAGAAATCCAACAAGACCCTTCTTGCCGTGAGGTGACACCGCTACTCACTGCACCACAAGAACTGTATATACCACGCTACACTGAACCCAATTAAACAGGACTAATTATGTTCTCTTTATAATAAAACGTGTAATTGGTCAGTTTTTAAGTACTGATGATTATCATGATATGCTCAGAAAATGTACTGTCGCTTTGTCATATTGCTCTCCACTGGCTTTTTTAGGACTGTTTTCCAATGTAACTGATCAACTAGACATGATTACTTCTTTAGTTTTACACTGGACCTATGAGGCTAACAAGCAAGGGAAGCTTATTACAAGCATTGCCACAAACCGCACCATGTTAATACTGTGGTTTCTGGCAGAATATAACATAAAATGAACAAAAATACATTGTATAGCTAAAAACAGAAGTAGTGACCTTAAAACTTCTGTTAAAAAGCCTTTACTTTTGTCTGTGTTGGTGTACATAAGCTTCAGTTACTTGTTAACTACATTAGCCTCGTAGCTCTAGTGCAAAACGAAGCAAACTTCAGACACAAAAAGTGTTTTGGTGATCAACTACGTTTAAGGTAAAGGGAAAATTGTGTGAATGTAACATGTAGGTAAAAACCAAATTTTAGCAAAATGTTAGCCGAATTGGTGAGCGTATTTTATGAGTCCAAATCATGGATATAGAGTTCAGTAGTCTATCATTAAAGTGTAGAGGAGAGCAGGCAGTCTGTACATGATATTCTTGCTTTGTGCATAACTGCCTACCAAGACTTGGCAAGCCTGCAGGAAGTGCCAAGAGTCTTGACTCATTAAGAGCGCTTTTCTGCGAACAATAGCTGCTAATTAGAGGCAGCCGGCCTTGGTGAGGAGGCTCTTGACATGGCCTGCACTAATCAGGCCTGAGGGAATAAGCTTATGACAGAGCGAGCGGGGGAAAGCGAGTCCATGGAGAGGATGACCTGGCTGTGGCCTGCGGGTGAGGCGTGAGGTGCCCAAAGCCCCTGAGGAATGCACCCCGCTCCCTCCATCAATCACACACATCACAAACGCTCAGGCCTCCTGCAAAGCAGCGAGCAAAGAACCAAATGGACCGCAGCTCACCAATTAATCACAATCTCGCTTTCAGCCTGTCTGTTAAATGCTGGAACGTTTGACGTTGATTTTCTTTAACTGGTGGATTTTGAATTCTGAATCATTAAGGCCTGGGGCTGCTTCACAGTGCAGGAGGTCTTTTTAAGTCAGCTGAATAACTTAACCCTTTTAACTCTAAAGACTCATATGTGGGTCCTCACTTCAGTTCCCTCATGCCTATAGTAGTTATCTATAGTAGTTCTTCAAAGAGACTTTCGTAGTAGTCACCAAACAATAAGATTAGTAATAATAAGCATAATGTTTAAATGGGACACACATTTTTTCAAATTTTAATAATTAAATAATTAAGATGTAACCAAAGTATTTCAGAGCGGTCTTATGTGAATTGCACCATTACAGAGAAATTAGTTGAGTCAGAATTGTTCACAATGGTGGAACCAGACATCCAAAGAGTTTAATGTGTCTAAATGCTCCCTTAAAGAAACCAGTAAACTGTTTAGGAACATGTTTATGTCTGAGTCATTGTTTTACAAAGGTTTTAAGAAAGTTTTGACCTAAGAGATATTTTTTTTATTTCAGTTATGGTACTTGCAGGGTCTTCTAAGGCAAAATAGTCCCTAAAGAAAACTTCTTTTTTTCATTCACCATTTTACCATTTGCTGCTGTCGGAACAAAACCTTGTATCTCCATTTTTGTCATTTATCAGTTTTTGACATAATTTGGAAATGCCTGTAGCTCATTACATTGTGTGCAAGTTTCATGAAGAATGGACCAAAAGAAATGACCCCAAATGACTTGGAAATAAGTCTGGTTCCATTGACTCGTATTAAAAGCCAAGTAGGTTTTCTCCTTCTCCTGTAAAGTTACCGTTTTGGAGATAGAAGGTTTTCTTCCGACAGCAGCGCATTTTTATCATTACATATAACTCAGAGGACGCGTCCATTTGGATAGTAAATAAAATAGCTATATTTGCATGATGGCTGTATTAGACATGGTGACCCCTGGTTCCTATCACCATCACTGTAAAGAAATCTGAATTGGTAAGTTTCTCTACAATAAACCATTTCACAACAGTTCACACTTTATTTACATCTCAGTGTTTGAACTATGTAGACATTGTAAAATAAATCTGTGGAGTTCCCTTTTAAGCCCTTAAGCCAAAAGTTGTTGCTGTTGTCCAATAGGAATGTCCCAGACCTCTCCCCCACAGGACAGGGCTAGACTTTGAGTTTGTTATCCGGCTGTGAAATATTTGAGTATTTTCATTTGTTTTTTGTAAATGAGAAACTTTGTAAAATGCCTCCCTGATGCTTTTCTGCAAACAAGCACATTTCTCTAGTTGCACAACTTCTGGTTTGCAGTTTGATCATTATCAGCAATCTCATGTGCTGTGGTTGAAGGAAATTATGTGCACAAACTAAATATTTGCTGTTTTTCTACAAATGACAGGTTTTCTGAGTTTGGGTGTTTGGAGAAAGAACCATCTGCATTGATTACACTTTTAAAGATTCTCCTTTGGGCGCACCTTGTGATCTCTCTGTCTAAACACTGCTCTCTGTGTTTTGGTTTCTTTCAGATCCAGAATGCTGAAGACACGATGGATCCTCTGGGTTATCTGAGGTTGCTGCAAGCCTGCGCCCCCCCAGCTCTCCTTCACCCTACACGCCCTCCTCGTTCCAGGGCGTCTGACCACACAGTGTCTGGCTCCTGGCAGACCAACTAGAGCCCCCCCGCACAAAGGTGAAAGGCGACCCGTCCCTGTGGAAGTATGCCTGGATGGAGGTCCCAGTGGCGTCTGGTGCTGCTCAACCTGCTGACCTGTGGCCTGGAGATCTGCGTGGCAGCCGGAATCACCTATGTGCCCCCGCTGCTGCTGGAGGCTGGTGTGGAGGAAAAGTACATGACCATGGTGCTGGGTAAGCTTTATTAATGGACTTCTGCTTTGTTTCTTAACTTTAAAAGCAGTGGCCACCCTTTCTCTTGGAAATTGACCTTCTTGCAGTATTTAGTTTGCCCTTGATCTGCTACACCTGATATGGTTAGGTCTGAGTTTGGTTAGGTCTGGGTTGGAACTCTACTTGTCAGAGAGGTAGATCTCCAGGATGAGTCAAGGTTTGGTGACCACTATCATTTGACATAATAAGAGGATAATTCAACCAAAATTACTAACATGGCTAAACAGTGACATGACAACATGGCCATCCATTAGATCAGTTCACTACTAGCGCGTAGTATTTCCTACTATCAGTTTAGTCAGCAAAACTGGCTGTAGTCATTTGGGTGGAGCTAGGGATAAAGCAGACCATTGATTGGTCAAACTAGGGATGGACAATGTGGCAAAAATATCATATTACGATTTTCATGATTCACAATACCTATCATGATATTTCATGTTCAGCAGTTCATGGTGCGCTTTAGCCTCTCGACATTGGTGAACCTCACCAAAGACCATATGTACATCCCTGACTTTAAGTACAGGCGATATCCACAATATGCTCAGAATACAAAATGTATTATGACAACAATAAAATACCATCATATTGCCCACCTCTCGGTCAAACGCATTCGTCACAGAATCATCATTTGTCGTCTCTTGAATCTTATAACCGCCATTTTAAAAAAAACACTAGCTACCCATAATCACTGTCTGTGACTCCACATAAAACCAAATGGCGAGTAAGAGTTAATTCAGTAGCTCCCCCATTGTTGCTTCTGCTACTGTTGTCTACTGTTAACACTAGCGTTGCAAGACAAATCACTTGACAACCACACAGCCTACAGAGAACCCCCGTCTACTTTGGTAGGTACCGTAGTGCAATGAGAAACAGAAACAGGTACTGGACCAGGGTTTGGATAGTTCTGGGTTTGCATCAGTAACTGTAACCGAAAAGTCCTTTTACTCTACACGTCCCTCTGCTAATCTCTGTGCTATTCCAGGTATTTCTGATTAGAGAATTCCTGATTGAGTTTTTAATGCTTAGCTTCTATCACCTAAAGGCTGATTTATACTTCTGCAAAGATGCACATTAATGTGTCTGCAGATAAGGGGTTGATGGGTAAGCATAGCCTTAACCACATGCTGTGCAGTTCACAGAGCTGAGCATCAAGTCATCGCTGATTGGCTCTCTGGTAGCATTAGTGGTGTGATGTGACTCAAACAACTCGACCCAAACCAGAACCATGTCGAGAGACTTATAAACCTGAGACTGAAGGCCACATTAATGTTTCAAAAACAGATTTAAAAATACTGACATATTCTGACAGAAAACACATAAATAGTTATATAGAATGTAGCCTTTTCAGGTTGTTTTGGCTGCTATACACATGCATATCTCCACAACGAGGAAGAGCTTTCTCACTTGTGGCTTTATCAACTTGCTGATTGGCTCTTCTTTTTGAAGGGCGGGACTTTCCCTGGAAGTTGAAAGCTTTCACTTTTCAACCAGTGTTTTTTTTTTATAATGGCTCTGCAAGAACTAACACACAAGCACACGGAGCAGTTTGACGAAGAAGTGCAGCGTTGCAAACATTTATACAATCCCTTTTCAAAATATTACTAAAACGGTGATGCGAGTATTCGTTCTTGCAGAAACAAAAACACGTATGTACGTTCTGGTTCGGACACTGCCCCGTAGTGTACAAGTTGTCAGACACCTATGGGAATGTCTGTGTACGACACCTGCACACATTAAGCCTTAGAACCAACTGACAGAGTCTAGATATAAGAAACAAGATATAAAGTAACATGAAGAGGTGATGTATGAAAGTCTCGACTTTGTCACAAGGACAGACCGTAGCCAGTTTCTTTCCCACCCTAGAGTCCGTTCTGTAATGGGGGTCATTATCTAAATTAGTGGCTGTATCACTTACTGCTCTGCTCAGGTGGTAATCAGGACTTAATTGAAAGGTACTATGGCCCAGGAAGTGAAGCTGGAATCTGGAGTGCAGCAGGTGTGTGGAAGCTGTGTAGTTTTACTGCTGATGGGTTAAACACATGGTACTTTCCTGTGGCTCCCAGCAGGGTGGTACATAACAAAACACTGATAATTAGACCACCAGTAATAAGCACCAGTAATTAGTGGCTTGTTTTTATATTATAATGAACAAATACTTCTGATGTGGGTTCACTTTACAGGGACAGCTGAGCTGACAGTGATCATCTGCTCACTTCTAGTGTAGCAATACTTACTGAATCTGATCAATCTGAACAAGAAATATTCTCACAGTGAAAATGATAAAACATGTAAGATGCATCCTAACATTTAGTATGATAATAATGATATATCATGAAAAAATCTATGAAGAGAAACTGTTAGGAATTCTGAGAAGCTGAGTCTCCCATGAACAGAAAATCCTATTTGACAGTTCAGTCAGTAAAGCATTGTTTATGTAAAACTACTGCAGACTAGTGGAATTTTTGACCATATTACATTATATTTGGTCAATATTATATGAATTTCTTATCTTTAAAATCCATAACGTTATCACTCCATTGTCATATACTTTTGTTCATATTTGGGCTAGTTTGGTCATTTATAGTCATATGAAAAAGTATGAACACCCCTGAGTTACATGTTTAGTTGATTTTCTAATTAAAAACAGGTTAACCCATCCTCTCCAGGGAACACACTTAAAATAAAGCATTTTTGTGATAGTTTTAGTGTACAGTTTTTTGTTTCTGAGTCAAACATATTGGGAAAAAAAGAAACAAAATATAAGACATGCCATAACTCTTTGCTTTAGGCCTTAAAAGCAGTTTTACAGTTCACAAAAATAAAAAAATTCAAAACGTGATCTTTCACACTAGGGCTCGTGGTTGCTTGTGGTTTGTTTGCTTTTTCAACGTTGGGAGCTCCAAGCTGAAGCTGCTGTGTGAGTTGGTGAGGAGCTTTAACACCTGTGTGTGTTCATGAGGAGCTTAAGCACCTGTGTGAGTTGGTGAAACTTGCCATGCTGTTTTAATGTTTTTCAGAATAAGCTGTTATGCAGTGTCGTTGAAATCTTGCTGGCTTTTTTTACTTATTACTCAATAGATCCTTTTCATCCTCTTCTTTGTCTTGTTGCTGCTATTTAAAAATAATAATAAAACTGATAACATTGGACTTGATGTGAAGGTTTCAGTGCGTTAAAAATTGACACGGCGTGAAAAACACATTTTAGTTGTCCTTGCCGTACTTACAAAGCAGAGCCGTGGGTTTCATATATATTACATGGCTATTCAGAATGCTTATGGTCAGATCTTGATCAAATTAAACGCTTTTTCCTACTAGAGACAATACACAATGAAACATTACTTAAAAACAGTGACAGCCACACAAACGTTTGCATGTTTCCTGTTAAAATAAGCCAGCCACGGACTTCATATATTTAGAAGTGTGCTGGTGGTTGTTGTGGGTGCCATATGAATAGATACATTATTCCACAGCCGTAAATGATTTCCACATGGTCAGCTATAAATGTGCATCTCTCTGAGACTGTTTGTATTGTGACTAGAGCACACAGGAAAGGCATATGGTTACTTCAGACCGAGTGGGCAAGCTATATAGAGTGTGATAATGTACACTGCACTCCATCAGCAGCTGCAGAGCTGAAGAGAAAGAGTTGTGTGTGTGTGTGTGTGCAGTTTCCTCCAGCCTGGCAGGAGCTGCGTATTTTCTAAACTCACAATGGCAAAAGAATGCAAAACACTGCTCTTCTCAGCACAGCATCTATAATCGAACAGAGTAAACACTGTATTTTCAAGAGCCTAAAATGGAGTTTGTGTATAAAGTTCGCAGGATTTAAAATTTAGTCTCGTACAGTTCCAGGGAATTTGCTGGAAATGTTTTTTTTTTTTTTTCTCATTGGTCAGTAGCTTTTGGAGGTGTTTGTTAATGCCTCTTTGTGATTGGTGGGCTTCTTTCTCCTACTTCAGTGTGACTTGAGAAATAAAGCGAGTGTCAGTGTGTCCCAGCTGGTGTCCTTCTGAGCAAAATAATGGTTCTGACCACCCTCTGTGGTTTTGTGCAGGGTTAGTAAGCACCTCAACAACAACACTGAGTGTTTGTGCGCGTCAGACTCTGCCCCGTTGTTTCTAAGTGTGTATATGTGTGTGTGTTTTGTGCCTTTAGCATTATATTGGGATGCTTTTCATGTGCACGGTATTGTGAGCGATAAATGAACAACCCCATTTAGATCCATTGAAATTCAAATGGTGAGAAAACTACATATAAGCACTTACTTTGAGAAGATTATCTTTTCAACCTTGACAACCTCAAATAACTTCTCCTACCAAAAGAAATCCACACCTCTGGTTTTAATGAATAATAAATGATCCATTCTTACAGATCTCAGGTACATTCGGCCGCTCCATTGGCCTTTTCTTGCTGAATTGTGTTTTATAGGCCTAGTTATTTAACCAAATGGAGTTAGGTACTTTGAACACTTTAAAGGGGGAATTCTACTGATTTTTTAAAATGCCTGCATAATTAAATCATTACGAAAAGCCATTCAGAGTGGTTTGATATGAAATCACCCTTTGAGTGAAACCTACTGAGTCAGAAGAAACCAGACATTAAAAGAGTTTAGTGCCTCAAAAAGCTTCACAGAACATTATTACATAGAAACGGTAATGAATACACTGCCTGATGTCTGAGACATTGGGCCTCACTCACCAACATCTTACTAAGTTTTTCTTAAAGTTGTTTTTGATAAAGGTCCTAAGAAAAAGTCTACGTCAGATTCATGATGTGTTCTTAAAGTGCAGAATTGTTCACACCTTTGTGCTTCTGTGTGTGTAGATTCTGTTCTTACCTAAGAACAAATCCCAAATGAGAACACATTGGTCAATGTCAGAATCTTTGTGAAAACTGTGTAAGTGGGTTTAAAAAGAAATTTCTTCTTAAGAATGCTTGGTGAATGGGACCCCTTTATTTTGTGTTGCTTTTGAAAGAAGGTTTCAGCCTTAAATGTATTTTTAAAAAATCCATTCATGGTGGAGAGGTTTATAAGGCAAAATATGCCCCAAAGAAAACATATTTTATTCAGATTTACCACTATTTTACCATTATCGACATTATATATAAACATTCAGAAGACACAAGTAAGTTCACTGGTCATTTTGGATAGTAAATAAAATTTATATTATTACCATTATAAAGAAGTCAGAGTCAGTAATTTTCTCTACAATCAACTATTTTACATCAAATCACTCTGGCTGTCTTTGTTTACATCATAATGACAGAATTATGTGAATTTTTTCAATCAGTGAAGTTACTCTTTTAACCTATTCCAACAGTATCATTTGCTACTGAAATACTACAGTTAGTATTGATATCAAAATCAAAATTCTGGTATCATGACAGGATCTGACTCATGATGAATGGAGAATTATGGCCCAGAATTATTTTGAATAAAGTCTGGTACCATTGACTTACATTACAAGTAAAGTAGGTTTTTTCCTTCTCCTGTAAAGTTACCACTTTGGAGATACGAGGTTTTGTTCCAACAACAGTGTTATGTATTATGTGCACATATTTGTTTAGGGAGAAACTGTACACAGTAATGATCCCAGCTGTGCACTGGTGTTACTGATAACTACTTTTAAACAGAAGGCAGAAGCCCACTGACTCTTCTCTGTAGCTGAACCACTGCGTGCTGCCCTCACTGACTGAAATATCCTTTGATAAATTTCTTTAAGGCCAGCTAGTTCCCTCGGCTATCTGTTTCCACTGCTCCCACAGCGATACCCCTTGGCAGGAATAACACATGCTTTGTCAAGACTCGCTTCAATGCCTTAACATCACCGGGGCACTCTTGAATTGTTTTAGGTGTGTTATTCCAAACCGGTCCCCCATATGCCCTTTGGAGTCACAAAACTTATGGGAACTTGTTACTTTGGGTTATGTGCTCTAATTCTTTACAAATTCTCTTTGTGTGTGGTCCCCAAGGACTTTTAAATTGACTGACCACACAGTATTTACTAGACAGTGACCTATGTTTTATACATTCACCAATATCACTGATCAATTTCATATCAGGTTTAAAATTATACAGACTTCAATTATTAGTACCTTGGCTCATCACTTGGATTACATTTTGGCCTACTGAGCCAGCACTGTTCTGGATCATACAGTATTTATGCAGATGGCCTGCAGTGAACTTAATATGTTCTTGAACATCTTCTCAACTCATCACCCGCCCCTCCAGATAGAAATAGCCCCTGAGAATTTGGACACGAATCAAATGAAAATCTAGGCCCAGTGAGCAAGCTTAGTCATCTTCTTTAATTAGAAAGGCTGTGGAGAGGAATGGTGGGGTGCAGAGCTGGTGTTTGGTCAAAGGGCCCATTACAGGCTGCTTTCACATGTAGAGACTGACACTGCTGAAAAGGTTTGGAACTGGAAAATGAATGAATGTCCTGGTTTTTGATTACTAAAAAAAACAGCTGAAACAGATCGAATTAACCAGTTAGTCCACTTGAGAGCACAACAAATCATTGTAACTACATAGCATATTTTAGGATACCTGACTAATAAGCTACTGCAGGTATTTGTCAGCATTTATGGCATGTGTATGAATATATAAAATATTCATTTTCTTCTCTGCAGGCATTGGTCCTGTCCTGGGCCTCCTCTTCATCCCTCTCATCGGCTCGGCCAGTGACCACTGCAACAGCATCTATGGCCGCCGCCGGCCCTTCATCTGGCTGTTATCACTTGGCGTTCTACTGGCTCTCCTCATCATCCCCCACGCCGATGTCCTGGCCGTTCACCTCAGCTGGGGCAGCAGCCGCCCAAACCAGGCCCTCCAGATAGGCCTGCTCATCCTGGGTGTGGGCCTGCTGGACTTTTGCGGTCAGGTGTGCTTCACACCACTGGAGGCACTGTTGTCTGATCTGTACCGCGAACGAGAGGACTGTGCCCAGGCCTTCGCCATGTTCTCCTTCATGGTCAGTCTGGGTGGCTGCGTGGGCTACCTGCTGCCCGCGCTGGACTGGAGCGGCGGCCTCCTGGCCTACTACCTGGGTGGCCAGGCTGAGTGTCTTTTCACCCTCCTCATCCTCATCTTCATCGTCAGTGTGCTGGTCACTATGAAGGTGTCGGAGGAGCCCTCGTGCAGGCCGCTGGTGCCGGAGGCTGGGCCGTCGGACGCTGGACCCTGTGGCCCTCGCTCTTGCTGCTACGTATTACAGTGTAAACTCAGGCTGCTGAAGTCTGGTCCACTGCTGTGCTTACTCAGGACTTGTTGGTCCATGACCCCAGCAATCTACCGGAGCTACTGCCACGTTCCGCAAGTCATGAGGCAGCTGTGTGTGGCTCAGCTGTGCAGCTGGATGGCCGTCATGTCCTTCATGCTCTTCTATACGGACTTTGTGGGCGAGGGACTGTATGAAGGAGTGCCCAGTGCTGCTCCAGGCACTGTGCTCAGACAGCGATATGATGAAGGTGAGATCGCCTACTTTCTGTCAATTAAAGGAGGGATATTTGGTGTATTTTTAGTTATTTAACCTTTATTAAATCCAGCTAGCCAAGTTAAGGTGACAGCTTATGAAAGGTCTTCAGATGGCTTAGTTGTGTTCAAGCATTTTTTCTTGAAACAAGCAAAATAATCTTCCAATAGAATGGGAACTTCCCTGATAAAATTACTTAAAACAAGAAAACAGTCCAGTAAAAGTTCACATATCTTATAATAAGCTTACAACAGTATCAAAATGAGAAATATTAGATATATAGACTACATTTAAGATGATTTCACTTGCCAAGATAATTTTTTCAGTGCAGAATAGACAAACAGACTACTGTTAATGCATATCTGCTGTAAAACAAACAAACAAACAAATAATGGACAAGAAAGTGCTAAAGAATAAAATATGTTCAACTCATATATAATCAGTGTCTGTATAGTACGAATATTCTCTCTAGTTGCCCAGTGGTGGTTATGGGAAAAATTAGAAACTTGAATGTTTGTCTGTGCTAGTAAACAGAGATGTTCTTCTCTGATCAAAATTCGCTGCCCTTGGCCTCACTTGACCGTCTGTCTTCTATCAAAAGTGGCCTGCTCTGTGTTTCTTGCTCCCACACAAGTAATCATTTTCCTTGCTAATGAGTTTGTTTTGCTGGACTTCTTTTGCTGTGTCCTCCCTGTCTCATCTGCCAGAGTGTCTGGCTCTTGGGTGAACTTGGGTTCACCTTCACCCACGGTCAGTGTCTGTGCAGTGCCTCATCCAAACATCCAGCTGGATGCATGAAGGTCACTCCCTCCCTCCCTTTAGCTAGCCTGAAAAGAGCATCCCACAGCCTCTTTCTCCAGTGCAGGAGGTTAACAGAATTTTGATATAGAACTATATCGAAGTAAATGAAGTCTGGCAACATAGCCTAACAATAGCAACTACAAAACCCATGGCCGTTATATGAGTTTATTTCTGAGCATGGGTGGACTAGCAGAAAACAGCCCAGCTTCAGACGTGCTTGTTTCAGAGGAACTTGGCTCTGCTGCCCTGTGTTTAAAGTCTGAATTCCTACTCTGTGAGGGAAGTTCCTGAGCTGTTTGAAATGGAAAGCCAGAGCTTTGCAAACATATGCCTCAGTAAACACAAGTAAGATTTAAGGCTAGCTTTGTCTTAATGTTTTGATATGGTCACAGTCAGCTTTCTGAACTTAATTCATCTTTTAAAATACAGCCTGGACTCTGTCTTACATTTGAGGCATGATTCTCTCCTTCATCCTAAGACAGGAATGTTCAACTCTACTCCCAGAAGGCCAGTGCTGCTCAGCTTAGTGTTTTTTCCTGATTAACGATCTTGTTCCAACTTATTGGCTTATTTTCAAGACCTTTATAAGTATGCTAAAGAAGTGAAAACACTAAAATGTGCAGTGTTGTAGCTCTCTGGGGCTTTCACTCTGACAACCCTGGTCCAAGAAAACCAAATTTAGTTTGAGAAAACTGTTCTTTAAAAGCTACATACAGGATAATGCAATATGTGATTTTTGACTAATGAAAAAAATATATTATGTCTTTCCTGCAGGCATCCGTATGGGCAGCCTGGGGCTGTTCCTACAATGTGCTACCTCAACCTTCTTCTCGCTGGTCATGAGCCGGCTAGTGCATGTGTTTGGCTCCAGGAAGGTCTACCTGAGTAGCATGGTGTCCTTCACCGTCTCTGCGTTGATCATTTGTCTGTCCAAGAGTGTGCTACTGGTCACAGCCATGTCTGCACTCACAGGGTTTGCTTATGCCACTCTGCAGACTCTGCCATACACACTCACTTGCCACTACCACAAAGAGAAGGAGGTAGGTGATTCAGTAGCATACAGATTGACATCTAATACTGTGTAGTACTTAGAATCTCTGGTGTGTCATAGAAGGGAAAACACGACACATAAATCATCTAAAATCATAAAAAAAATTCAGTATAGCTGTTGTCGAAACAAAACCTTGTATCTCCAAAATGGTAAATTTACAGAAGAAAGAAAAAACATACTTTACTTTTAATGCAAGTCAATTGAACCGGACCTTTTTCCAAGTAATTTTGGTCCATTAATCATGAAATTTACACAAAATGTAAAGAACAGGCACTTTAAAATTATGTCAAAAACTCAAAAACGACAAAAATGGGCATATGAGGTTTTGTTCCGACAGCAGTGATATACATTCTCATGTAGTACACAAACATCATGAGAAATAGGAAACCATAAACCAACCAGCACCATATTTTTCATGGTACTACTGCATTTTTAAAGGCCTTTGTCACTTCCCGCAGGTATACATGCAGACCAACAAAACCAAAAAGACGCACAAGAGTGGACTGAGCATCAGCCATGAGGCTGTACGTCTCACATTAGATGATGACACTGGTGATCTGAACCACAAGAGTGGCTATGCTAATGGCCATGTACACTACGACCAGGAATATTACCCGTCTCAGCACAGTCAGAATGGTACGCCTCCTGGTCTGGAATCAGACGATTATGACAAACGGGGGGTGGGCTTGGATTTTGCCATTCTGGACAGCACCTTCCTGCTCTCTCAGGTCTTCCCCACCCTCTTCATGGGCATGATCGTCCAGTTCACACAGTCCGTCACTGCCTACGTTGCCTCTTCTGCCATTTTCGGTGCAATTGGTGTTTATTTTGCCACTCACATCATCTTTGACCAAAAGGATCTTAAAGAATGAGAGAATACAGCTGATGAAAAGACTTGAGTGGCGTAAAATCACAAGTTGTTCGTCTTGGGAAGTGTGTATATGATGGAGAAAGAGAAAAACCGCATTCTATAAGTATGCTTTGTAACATACACTTTAAGGTACCATAAAACCAAAACTGGACTGAAAGATCTATCGTCATGCAAAGCCTCTGCAGTTATTCATTATCTGACCCGCTCTTCCTCTGTCTGCAGTTTGCCTACGCAAGAGCATCCTGCTTGCACCACCATGCTTCCTCATCACTCAACAGACAATTTGGAAAAATCTCTTGCTACTTCATTTTCACTGCTCACTGGCACAGACCAGGAAACTCTCCTTTCTAAGTTAATGCTTTAGCTCATTTCCTTCCATTTGCACTGATGCATGTTTTACCATCGCAGTCCTCATTCTTGAACTGTTCACTCTGGGATGGCCTACGTAATATAAGCTCAGCAGGCCGAGGAAGGCAGGCCCAGACGGCCTGACGGTGCTGTGGAGCTGTAGGCACAGCCCTCATAACAGCTCCATGCTGATCAAGCTTTTTTGTTCATTCATAGTTTATGCTCAGTTTTAAGGACAAATTACACATTTGAAAGAGTCCTTTCACCAACACAATGAATGGAATGAAACTTGGACCAACGGACACATCAGTCAGGTGTGATGTGTGATGATGCAAATACCTTTTATGTTTAAGAAAATTTTAGAAAAATAACTTTTATTGTATATATTTTTGTATATCGATAATATATATACAGATATTTATATCCCTATGGGAAATTTTTATGCAACCTGCTTAGTGAGGTCATCTCTATTTATGTTCTGTTGCTCGCATCAAACAAAAAAGTAATTTTTCATGAACTACATTTTGTCTATGTGGTTAGTAACCAGCACTAATAGCCAAATACAGCCAGAATCTACCAAGACAATCTAGGTTATTTTTGTATGGAGATCTAAACTACCTATATCACATTTTGTGCCACAAATTATCACACATTTGTAGAATGCTGCAGCAGGGCAGGGAAAGGCGTTATTAATTTTGAATGTGAATTTTAGGAAGATGCCCCATCAAATTTAGTGTGCTTTGTAGCAGACAAACAATAGGACTCTCAGGATGGACCCACTGTCTCATCAGAGCTTCAGTTATGCACCAGGTATCCATCAACAACAAGTATTCAAATTACTGAAAATTGAAGAGGGTATCTAGCCAGCTTTTACAGTCATATATAATTTATTATGCCTGCTGTTTACAGTTCAAATCCAAATGTACTGTCAAATTGTGAAGGCCAAGTTACTGTCTATCAATTATCATTTCATGATTTCTGCACTCCTAGTCTTGCAAGTTGGGTAATACCATAAGTATTCTTTTTGGTATGGATTTTGGCATTGCTATTAGCTAACATACCGCATTGTGTGTGACTTCACTGCCATTTATGTGAGGGCCCAAACCCCTTGAGAACATTTTGAATTTTTTTTGTTTTGTTTTCACATCTAGTTGTTGTTCTATTGTGGTTGTTTTGTCGTGGAACTAACTGTTCACCTTGCTTTGAAAGACGTTTTCCCAAGTTGAATAACCACCTGACCTCTTGATATAAATTAATCTCAACTTTAAAGTGCCTAAATAAAGACTGTAAATAGGCATTTACTTATCAGGTCAGGAAAAAACACAAGCACAATGCTTTTTTTTTTTTCTTTTGCTGTGTGAGTCAAGGCTGTTAATGTGGTGCCTTTTCCTGTGAGAAGTTAAATTATTCTTTTTATTCTTTTTTATAGACAGACTGCTATTTATTTGAAAATGCCTTCATCCTGTTTTGGAGCTGTGCATGCAGTGGTTTCACACTTTGAAGCGTATGTTATGAGACTGTTCATCTTATTCCATTTATGCCTACCTTTCATAATTAATTACTATTTGAGTTGATATTAATGATGCTGTACAAACAGGCAAAAGGGGTTACTGCCTCAGCACAAAACACCTTATAGTGTATCATCCATCACCCTGTTGGGCTCTATGTGCCTCATATCGAATTGTAAGTGTGTACATTACAGTGTGCCATCACTTGATTTCAGAACACATTAACAGCTTTAACCTCAAAATGGACAAATTCAGCAATTCATTAAGACACACACAGTATTGTGAGTCATGTTGCATATTATAAGCACGACAGATAACAACAGTTACTGATCTGTTTACACATATAGTCAGTCAGGATATTTGTAACCACTGTACTTGTGCAACATCCTGGGATTTTTATGCTTATCATTAAAATGTTTTTTGTTTAATAGTTACATCACATTAAATTAAATCTTTTTGTAACAGTGCTGATCTCATTGCCCTGATTATTGCTGAACCTGAACTTGTTTCCTAGTTAGTTGTTTTTTTAGGTCTTTTTTTTTTCTTTTTTTCAGTTGTGATGAAAATGCTCCAGATCCCTTTAGCGGACATATTTACTATTCCATTTGTTGTGTATGCTATGTGGATCAAGGGAGGCCATTATTTCAAGAATCCTGTGTCTGGAGTCACACTGTACTGCAGTTTAGTACTTTGCTTGCTCTAAAACGCCTGACTCAACCTATCATCTCACTATCAAAGCCTCTCATGTTGTATTAGAGGGAAAGTACTGAAATGTAAGTTACTCCAGGGTGAATACGCTAATGTTTTTACTTCTCAAATATATCTGTCTGGAGAATAATCTATTTTTTGCTCAGTTCCATTTTAGTCTTCCATGTTTAGTTGCTGATTTCTTTTTTTGCCGTTTCTATCATTCTGGTGTGTTGCCAATCTTTGCAGTTGCTCACAACTCTTACTTTTGACCAAAAAGGAGAAGAAAACTGCAGCTCCAAATGCTGATAGTTCTATAGGGAACTCAGTACTTAAGAAGCTCCCTCTAGATCTTTTTTATTGTAAACTGTTATTTCAAACTTTTAATACTACTTGAGTCATTATTTAGTTGTACAGTACTTTCACTTAAAAGACGAATTCCATCGATTTCTCAAAAATTCTACATAATTAAATGGTTGAGATTTCAATATAGCCATTCAGAGTGGTTTGGTATGAAATGCTCAGATCTAGAGAAACCTGCCGAGTCAGAGTTGTTCACATTTGAGGTAACAGGAACCAGACGTCTCAAGAGTTAAGTGAATCTGAAACCACCCTCACAGAAAGTAATTTCACAAAATGGTTGTCTGACACATTGCTTTATGATAGTTTTGTGATGTGTTTTAATCAATTTTTTATGATCCATTTATGGCAGATGGGTACATGCAGTGTTGTAAGGCGCAATAGTCCCCAAAGAAAAACAGTTTTTTTCAGATTTATGACTGTCTTCCCATCAACCACATTACATATAAAATTTTAGAAGACACGTGTAGGTTCACTTGTAGTTCTGGATAGTAAATATTTGTGTTAGACATTGTGACATTAGACACTGGACCCCTGGTTTCTGTTAATAGACGACTTTCCCACTGGGACTAACAAAGTGATCTATCTATCCATCTTTTTATCTATGTATCTATCTATCTATCATCACCACTGTAAAGAAATCTGAGTCTGTAAGTTTCTCTACAATTAAGCATTTCATCTCAAACCACTCTGACTGACTGTGTTTACAACCCAATGACGGAATTATTCAGAAATTTTGAAAAACTGGTGTAATTCCCCTTTAAGTATGATGTAGGCTACCCACTTCTCTGTCATTTGAAAAGCTTAATAAACATTTAAAAAGCGTGAAACAGCGCCGCCTTTTGGTCACTTCGGTCTACAGCAGGTTAATCCAGCAACTGATAATTTGACAGATGACGTTTGTGCCGCTTTTTTGTCATCACTGAGAGAAGAAAATGACTGACACACGACTGAAATATGAACTAGTCAGTGTTAGTGAATATCCTTAATCAAACACTTGTGGAGCACGTGAGACCGCAGACTGTACAGACTTGTTTTCCGCACACACAGATCACCGAGGTACATTCAGTGCGCAGCACAGTGAAAAGTTCTGGAAGGAACAAGTTCCCACCACCCCCACCTACCACGTCACTCCGCCGCGACAACCGCACTGTTCTTACACGTTTTGTGCTAAATAAGGAAAGGCGCCTGTGACCGGTTCCGGGGGAGCTGGTGCTGAGGAAACTGTCACGGTTCAGCTGTGCGCGGAACCGGAGCGAGATCCCGGACCGCATGGGACGTGACGTCATTCTGCGTGACGTCACCCAGAGCACGGGCGAGCAAGGTGAGCCCGCTGAGTGAGTGAGTGGTCGCTTCTCTCGCCCCCTCCTCTCCTGTTCCCCCCCTCCCCTCCCCAACCCTATGCTCATCCTAGCGCCCCGGTAACCCCCCCACTCTCCTCCGCGCGCTCTCTCTTTGCCCCACGTCGCGCGCCCCGGAGCCGCCGCCATGTCCGCCTACCCGCGCGAGCGAGCGAAACGAAACGAGACGCGCGCGTCTATTTTCGGGCCTCGCTGCTCTCACCAGGCTGACCACGCGGCGCGGAGGAGGTGAACCGGAGAAAAAAAAAGACTCCCTTCCCTCTCATCGGCATGTCCCGCGAGAGCAGCAGCAGCAGCAGCACCTCCGCCGCCTCCTCCTCCGCGTCCGTCGTCGCGCTCCTGTTCCTGGGCTTCGTGGTCGGCGCCGCGCGCTCCTACCCGATCAACGCGACGGCGGCCGAAGCGAGCGCGCGAGACAGAACCGTCGTCGTCGCGGCGCTCCCGCGCGTCAGCTGGGAGAAGGACTATCTGCTGGGCGTGAAGCGGGTGCGGAGGCTCTACTGCAACACGGGCATCGGGTTTCACCTGCAGGTGCTCCCGGACAGCACGATCAACGGCGCACACGACGAGAACCCATACAGTGAGTTGTAGCCAGAAACGTAATGCAGTCGACCTACGCACACTATAATGCAGTGGGGTTGTGGGGAAGGTGCGTAAATATTTGGAAGAGCATCTGCAGAATCCCAGTTATTATTATTCTTTTGCATGCAAACCACAGAAATGGGCTTTAAAGGCAAATACATATGCATAAAAACAACAACCCCAGTGCATCATCATTGCTAAATTACCTTCCCAGGCTCGACCATGCCACGAATGCATGGACAGATTTAGACTCTGACTAATTTTACACTGCGTCCATTTGCAGCTCTGAGAAAACGAGCAGAGCAGAGGGGCTGCACCCCCCCTTGCAAAAGTCCAGAACGAACGTTGCATTGCGTTGCATTGACATGGCATTGCACTGCTTTGCTCTCTCCACGTTTGCAGTGTGAGGAGATGGAGGAGGAGGAGCAGGAGGACCCAGCGTGGAGCAGCACTGCAGAACAAAAAAGCATTTCCAGCCAGCGTGTGGTGGTGACCTGCAGGATGCATGCAGTAGATTGGGGAGGAATGTGTGGCAGAGCCCCTAAAATCCACTCCCCTCAACTCACCCGCCCCCCCATCATCATGTGTAACTTTTGATGTTTTGTTCAATCAGGTCTGATTGAGATCTCGTCAGTAGACAGAGGAGTGGTTAGTCTCTATGGGGTGAAAAGTCAGCTGTTTGTGGCAATGAACAGAAGAGGAAGGTTATACGGGACGGTAGGTGTGCACTTTAATCCTTACGCATCGTGCCTGCAGCTGCCCCATGCATGGATTTTGGGAAATCTTGCCTATGCAATGTGTTTGTGTGTGTGATTATGATACACTTGTGGTCAGGCTTGTGTTTTAATAATAACTGACTATGACCCACAGAATAGTTTTGTTGGCTCTTGAAATCGATTTAATGGTTTCACTCAATGTCACTAGTCTAAATCATATAATAAGACCCTCATTAGCTGTAATCATCATTTCAGTAATGCCTAGTACGACATGTCAAGCCATTTATAATGGAGTGAGACATTAATGTTATGCATGGCCTGAGTCTGGATTTGACCTACTTTAGCAGCTCTCATGTCGAATGTCATAAGTAGGCCCGATCGTACCACCAGTGCAAACTGTCCATAGCAGAAAGGTCAGAAAGTCTCTTTCTTTTGAGGACATCATGCATTTCAGCCCAATATGTCAGTGTTGACATTTTCACTGATATCATGCATGTAATGAGAAAGAAAGGCACCAATACACAAATATTATATATCGCTATCCACATCTGTCCATGCAGTAGCATGGCTTCTGTTGCATGAATGTATGTATATATTCATTTAATGTCTTTTATGTTTTCTTATTAGTTTTTTTCCACTGGAGGAAAACACTTAGCCATTTAAAACATTAATAACAATGTCCATTAAGAGTAATGTCCATTTACTGTAAACCACATATGTGCATGAGTTTAGCATGTACAGTATGATGAAAAATAAACCTACAGCAGAAATAAACTGGAAAAACAGTTTATTTTTATTGCACAAATCTTTGACAAAAGACAATGTAACTTTTGTCTACTAATTAAGTAGTTATTGTTATGTTATTAATTATATATTGATATGACAGATCAATTAATGGTATTAATGTTTTTTTAATAACTATTGTGGCAACAATAATAAAAACAGTTTAACCCAAACAATACCATTCAACATTTAGCTGGTAAGGGCAAATGATTAGTGCACAACAAAACAAATTAGGTCCGGATGTAATGTTAATGTAAATGTTAATGCAGTTACCTTGTTTCATAACCTAAAAAAAACTGTAACTGTGGCATTTGCAAAAGTTTTAAAGTCTCATAACTTCATTAACTCGAAATTAATTGATATGTTAGGACTGTCTAGGCAGGTCAACTGTCAGATGATGATGATTCCAGACCATAGTAAATTCTATGACTCTTCAAAACCTGTGCTAATACTCAACCATGGGCTCTAAGTAGCTGGCTGAGGATATGAAAATGAATGAAAAAGATGCCTACAAAGCAGGGGGAGGCTATAAAAAGTTATCAAAGTGCTTTGAGCTCACTATTTCCACTGACTGAAATATCATAAAAAAGGAGTTAAGGGAAACAAGGAAGTTCTCAGATAAAAGTGCACATTAACTGCAACTTAACTGCACGTTAACATCTGCAGGAAATGTTATTTTTTAAAATACAATGCTTTTTCCAAAAAAGTTGGGCTGTTTAAAATGTAAATAAACATAGAATGCTGTTTTTTTTTAAAAATATATGCCCATTTTCAAATGGATGCCAGCAACACATTTCAAAAAATGTTGGGACAAGGCAACAAAAGACCGGTAAAGCTGTGTGATGCTTAAAAACAAACAAAAAAAATACTTTATTAAAATTAGATTAATTGCCAGCAGGTCAGGAATATGATTGGGTATAAAAAGAGCATCCTAGAGTCTTTCAGAAGTAAAGATGGGGAGGGGTTCACCACTCTGTGAAAGACTGTACAGGCAAATAGCAACAACTTAATGTTTCTTAACGTAAAATAGCAAAGAACTTGGGGATTTCATCATCTACGGTACATATCATTAAAATAATCAGAGAATCCAGGGAAAGATCTGTATGCAAGGGACAAGGATAAGATTGGATGGCCATAGATGGTCGTGACTCTTCAGGCCCTCAGGCGGCACTGTATTAGAAACAGACACGATTCTGTAGAGGAAATCACTGAATGGGTTCCAGAGGAGTTCTGGAAACCATTGTTTGTTGCAGCATCCACAAATGCAAGTTAAAACTCAACTATGCAAAAAAGAAACCATATATGAACAGGATCCACAAATGTCACCACCTTCTCTGGGCCCGAGCTTATTTAAAAAGGACTGAGGCAAAGTGGAAAAGTGTCCTGTGGGCCGACAAATCAAAATTTGACATTCTTTTTTGGAATCATGGATGCCATATCCCCCTGCCTAAAGAGGGGAGGGACCATTCAGCAAACAGTTCAAAAGCCAGCATTTGTGATGGTATGGGGGTGCATTACTGTACATGGTATGGGTAACTTGCTGTGAAGGCACCATTAATGCTGAACTATATATATATATATATATATATATAGGTTTTGAAGCCACATATGCTGCAATCTAGACAACGTCTTTTTCAGGGAAGGCCTTGCTTATTTTAGCAAGGCAATGTCAAACCATGTTCTGCACGTATTACATCAGCATGGCTCCATAGTAAAAGAGCCTGGGTGCTAAACTAGTCCAGTCCAGTCCAGAACCTGCCACCCACTGAAACCATTTGGCATATTATGAAACTAAAAATACAACAAAGGAGATCCCGAAATGTTGAGCAGCTCAAATCCTATATCACGCAAGAATGGGAAAACATTTCGTTTTCAAAACTACAGCAGTTGGTCTCCTCAGTTCACAAACGCTTGCAGGGTGTTGTTAAAAGAAGAAATGATGCAACACAGTGGTAAAGCTGCCCCTGTCTCAACTTGTTGCTGGCATCAAATTCAAAATGGGCATATATTATTCAAAGAACAATAAAATCTCAGTTTAACATTTAATATTATTGTTATTGTTAGCTAGGCAGCTTTGTTCATTAAATGTGTTGAAATGTGACCCTATCATTGGCTCAGGAGAGAAAATAAAGGCAGAGGGGAACTGTGTATATTTTGGGATTTGTATTTACTGTCCGAAATATTAATTGATAAGTAATCAGCCAGTTCATTTCTGCTCAAAACAGTTTGGACAGAATATGAAAATACGGGATGGGCTCGTTTTAGGACGTGCAGTGTCCTGAGGGTCCTTAGTGGAGACTATAGGGGGTTATTTTCAACTAACCGTTTCTTTTTTACCATTTTTAGAGCGTCTTCCGTGACGAGTGCAAGTTCAAGGAGACATTGCTTCCAAACAACTACAATGCCTATGAGTCTTCCACATATAAGGGCTTCTACATCGCCCTGAGCAAACATGGCCGTCAGAAAAGAGGCTACAAGGCCACTCCGGCTATGACTGTCACGCATTTCCTCCCTCGATTATGAGCAACACTGGCAATAACTCACTCATTTTGCACATGTTGGACATTCACACAGGTAACTTATACATACGTTCACAGCAAGAGATGAACTGCAAAAGAAACTAAACACTTAACATAGTATTTATTCTCGTTAACAAAATATATGTATATTTGGATAGCTAACTTTGTGTCTGAACTTTGTGTAAATGCCATTCTTTGCTGCTTATCATTTCTATGATTATTTGAGGGCAGAGGAGCTTTTTTTTGCCCCCTCTCACTTTTTATGGGTGCTTGCCATAACTGGTGTGTAAACCTTACCCTGTCTTCGGAATTACTAACATCTCCAGCTTTCAGAAGTGTAATGGATACATTTTATTACCTCACAGAGCCACGTCTGGACTGAAAATGTGTGCATGAGTTGCACAGGGGAAAAAAGGAAAGAAATATCTGTTTACTTCAATCTTCATCTGTTCCACCATTTTGCAAGAAGAATAGGGGCACCTGAGACTGTTGTGTTCCTTTCTTGCATGGTGGTGCCTTAGCTTCCTAAACTGTGGCTTCTTTTAAACTTGCATGCAAGAAAGACATCCTACTGTTAGAAACAGAGATTGCCCTCTCTGGGGGCTTTAGCCCAATTCCTTGAGGGCTGCAGGTAGCACTTCAATTCTTATCAGTAAACTTTTGAAGAATCGGTGAATTGGCAGAGCTTGCATGCATATGCATTGGGAGCTAAAGCTGAGGAAGACCCCTTTATCTTCCATAATAAGGAATGTTTGAAACTTGGGGTCTTTCTGATGACTGCTGATCCTAAAGGGGGATCAGGGTGCTTTTGTTTGAACTTCTTTAGCATAGCCAGTGACCTCAGAACTGTACCTGTGTTGTGTTTGTGAAGTATCAAGTTAACGAAAGGGAATCGAGTTGATCTTGGCATTTGATGCACCTTAAGCCAAGATAGGTTTTAGTGTGGTTATTTTTCTTAATGATAAGGAAACTTTGCTCATTTAACTAGTCTGAGAAAACTAACCAACATCTCAGACTACAAAAACTAACATTTAGACAACGAGGATCTTCTGTGTGTCTGTTGCTTTTACTGTCATAGGTTACATTATTAGTACACATTGGTGTCTAAGTTGCTATTAGACAGTTAAATGGACTTCCTACTTTTGGTGTCACTAAATTCCGATCGCACACACAATGTCAAACTTCACCTCAGATTCTGGAATGTAAAAACCAATGGGATTGTCTGTTCATGGTTTAGACTGTTTAACTGTCTATTTGTTTGAATACTAGGCACTTGCACGGATACCAGAACACATCGCCGAAATTAAGAGACTGTGCTATAAGAACCTAGTCAACAAAATTCAAGCAACATTGAATCAAATCATTTCATTAGCTTTAGAGTTGAAGTCAGGGTATTAGAGTATTTAAACTTTAAAAATATTTTTAGAACTGTTCCAACGGCCTACACTACACATATCATATGAACTACTTAAAAAAAAGTAGGCTACCACCTCCTTGATTTATTCTCCAAAACACTGCATGCATTAATGTTAAAGATGAAGTGGGGAAGCAACCCATTTGTGATTTTATAGCTTGAACAAGCTGTAACGTTTTGAATGATGTGATAGCGTTTGTGGTGTGACTGCAGCAAGTGAGATTATCAGCAGTTTGCTGTGATATCCCTCATACAGGAAGGTCTGTGAGAGCAGAAGCTTCTGCAGGGCACTTGCAGGGAGCAACAGCCCCAGAGAGTTCCTGCTCGCTAGTGTTTCTGCCTGCAGCACCCACAGTTCTGTTGGGAACAGATCGACTTACATGGTGTACATGGCGCAAGGAGCCACCTGGCTTTGTCTAATTTCGCCCTGTCTTGCATTAATGCCCCTGACGCCAAGCACTGGGTAAAGCAGCAAAATGGCGTAGCAGAATGCCAGATAAAAGTCCTTGACTCTGGTAGTGGGTCATCATAATGACGAAAAGGAAAAATATTGTGTACATTTTATACTAAGTAGTCCAAAATGCAAAGATAGCTGTAATAATTTCTTTTGGCTTTCTATAAAGTGCTGGTCAAGATGGCTCTAGTAGCTAGACAACTATGCTTTCTTAATTCTTCGTATCCGAATATAGGCATGCAATATGACTGTTAAAAAAT
This sequence comes from Colossoma macropomum, assembly GCF_904425465.1. Lineage (NCBI taxonomy): Eukaryota > Metazoa > Chordata > Actinopteri > Characiformes > Serrasalmidae > Colossoma > Colossoma macropomum. The sequence continues at coordinate 7,707,255 of NW_023494788.1, read as the reverse complement.
AATCTAAATAATTTCAATTTCATGTATGTGACTGGTCATTTTAATTTATCAATACTGATCACCAGTTTCCATTTGTTCAAGGACAGCAATGATATTGCTGATGTTGACATTAAGAGGTACAAATGGCATCTAGCATGGTTTCAGTGCATAATTGTAAACAAACATGTTGTATGTAGAAGATAAAGCCTCTTATAATAGTAGATGAATTGATCACAGAGCTACAAAAATGGCTGTCTCTTGCAAGTTTTACTGGATTTCTTGTACTGTACTCACTGTATCTGCAGCTTTGGAATGGTGCCCCCCGTGGCGTGAGAGATCCTAGAGAGTGAAGGGTCGTGCATGTGTGTGTGTTCCTGTATGTCTACAGGCTCTTGTAGTGTTCTCTCCTAGTTTTGTATTCCTGCACTGAGGGGACTGTGCTTCCTCCAAATTCCCCTCCTTTTTTACATATACCTCACCTTCTGCCTTAGTTCCGATTTGTTGAAATGATTGTAAGACGACAAACTTTTCTCCAATCATTTTGTTTCTGAGAAAAAAAAAATAATAATGAGTCAGAGTTCTAATATATTAAGAAAATGTTTTCCTTTTATTTTTGTACGGATGTGCTGTGCACAGCAGTCAACTGTATTACTGAGATGATAATAAAAGTTTGTTTTTTAGTTGTGTTTTTTATTGTATTTTATACACTCATATGATTGTGGCTAATAATTCAACTTAGCAATGTGTTCTGGATTTCTTTACGTACAAGTAAGACTAGTTCAAAGTTTAAGTTTGATTATTTTGACACATTTCTGAAGTCTACAGTCTATAAAGTCATGTAAAACTACACTTAGAGCGCCATCAGCTGGCCAGAGTAAGAGAAGCATTAAGGGAGTCCGCATGCCCTTGGAATAGTAATAATTTTCTTTTTTTTTTTTCTAAATGAAATTCATGAAAACAAGAAACAACTACTGTTAGAACTGGTCAGACTGTAATTACTGGATTCCCATACACAGATAGGAAATTTGAGACTGTTATACATTTTTCATTTAAATAATTTAAGCAGTGTTTTAACCACATTTTGTTCTTTTCTGTAAGAAATGTCAGACACTGTTATCAACGTTTCCTCTGCTCCCTTCTACATTCTGGCAAAATAGAAAATGAAAAGAACATGAAAATTTAATGTCACTTTGTCTTTGGTAACTTTGCTCTGTCACTTGAACTACATCACTAAGTTAGCCAAAAAAGACTGAATTTTCTATCCATAATTTCCAGTCAATAATATCTACTAACCTATTTGAAGTGGCCCAAATGAGGACAGTTTCTCCTTTTGAATATCGGTTCCTCTCAGTGTTTTTTTTTCTGCCGCTGTCACCCTTGGCTTGCTCATTAGGGGTCTGGAACTGGATTTCTGTTTAAAAAAACAGAACAAAACAAAACAATAAATAAAATATAAATAAACAAAACTTAATTACATTGAATTTCATCGCCCTAGTGAATTCCCCTAGTTACATATATTCCGATGACATAATTCATAACATTGCATCAGAGACAGCAGAGTTACGTCAGCCCAGTTGCAGCCTCCAATGGGAGATGGCCAATTACAGACCACTTCTGTTACAGTCTGCAAATAAGAACTTTGGACCTTTTTTTTTACCCAAATAAATACAGACCCACAGGGATTCCACGCTCTAGTGTAAGCAACGTCTCACCCACGCTGACCATGTTCTCAGCACTTCTCTTCTGTTGGGCTGCTCTTAAACTTCACGCTCCAGGCACATGCTACCCTCTCCAACAGGCACCCTCACCATCGGATGTCATGGAAGGAGACTCTGAAGAGCACAGACAAGCAGAGACAAAAAGCCCTACGGACTATTTAATGGAGAAAAATGACAATGAAGGAGTACAGAAAACCATTTATCCAGGTTCTAAAGGTAAGTGTCTGCACATGATTTCAGATTTGTTATGCGTGTTGTTATGTATTGTCATTACTGATGTTTCTCTGTCACACAGAAATCTTCACCTACTTGGAGAACCAACCTAAAGGCTGCTTCTCAGTTCTGAATGTTAAAAGCAAGATGTTCTTGTGTTTGGATTCCAAAAGAAAGTTATACACTTCAGTAAGTAACACAAATGTACATGTAAATAGCATAATAGAGGAACTGGCTGCATGGGTCTGTATTCTTTGGCATAAATGTAGACATACTAGACTGTTGTATTTAATTATTAGCAGTGTTATTATTTTAAAAACAGATACCATGCTAAAATTAGATCTCAAATCTTTGATATTCTCCAGCTAGGAGTGAGCAATTTGGCAAAAATATCACAACAATTTTATGATCCACAATATAGCACAACATTTATTTTTTCTGACACCTATTGGACGAACTACTGGTGCACATTTAAAAATACTATAAACTATTTTTATTGATGTACTTTACCATGACAATGACAAATACTGTAATATTGCCTAGCACATCAGACACAGCTGCCATCAAACACATATATACATATTTACACAGTGGAATTAATGTGTTAAATGCTGTCTGTATGTTTATCCTCAGGTGGATGACAGCGACGAGAACTGCCGGTTTCATTATGTCAAAAGACACAAACATTATGATGTGTTTCGGTCCTGCAGGGGTAACGTGTTGGTTATCCTACGACAGATGAAGGCCAAAATGCACACGCATAATTCATCAGAGCTCTCTAGTGGCCTCTTGATAAAACAACATAAAAAACATACGAACCGTAGAAAGAGACGCAGCTGGCACATTGATCCATCTGACCCCTTAGGATGCGAGTATCCAGTTGTGAGAGCAATCAACAATCAAAGAAGACAACCACTACATGGTGGTAATGTTTCCAAGGAAACCATAGCTTTTGTTGAAGATCCCTTCCATGTGGTTTCACCTGGTCCATTAAGTCCATCACAGGAAAGGATGAAAAACAGGAGAGGCAGACTCTGAGTGGACTATCATCTTACATTGTACATGACTTTTTCTCTCTATTATCTAAAGATATATCATGGTAAGACTGATTCTTATGGTATCAGACCCCAGTGTGCAGAAATGTTCTTAAACACTGCAGACTCTATGTTGCACACACAGCCTACTTTCTCACCCTTGTCGGTGAGGCTTACTGTGTGTTTGTCCTTTCACCTGTTTTAATGAGTTAACATTTAAACAACAGCATTTTACGTTTCTAAAGTGTATTTCTTTTTATGAAAGTCTGAGATCTATGATAATGGATTACATGGGTAAAACTAAAATCTGTTTCTTGTTATTATGGACATTGGTTATACTTTATTACCTGTGAATGTCTGATTTAATGTTACACTCTTCTGAGATATGTATGCTTTACTTTTCAAGTTTTTTTTTATTCTACAACGATCACATCTTAACCAGTAGCTTCACATTATCTTACGTATGCCTAATAGTGCTGGACACCTACTTATTTATTTGAGTGTTTATATATTGTTATTTATGACGTTTGTACTGATGTTTATTATCTGAAATGCTAAAGAAGCCACACAATATGGATGTCTCATCTAGCTATGACTTCAACAAATACTCTTAAAATTAAATATATTTAATATTTGTTATTTCTGATATTTAAAATGCAAATGTGTTTTTTTTATTTTCTGCACTATAACGCTGGGTAGCAACTGTATTTGTACAAAATAAATAAAAATTTCAACCTTTATTCGTTTTTCATATGTGCTCTTTGTGCATGGCATCGATACAGATACTACCTGGAAAGACTTCAAACAAGTGGCACTTGCAGGAGTAATATATTTCTACTGTGCTGTGAGACTTTTTGTCTCCAGTGTTAATTTATTTAAGAAAATACTACTATACTATAGAATTCTGCCCAGAAACTTTTTGGCCTTTAAATTGGTCAAGGTCAAAATCAAAATGCCACCAAGAAGTGAGCTGATGCCTCATCCTAACCACTTAATAATCACACAAAAGTCAGTATTGAACTCTAAGCCCAAGCTATACTTGTATTTAACACTTGTGAAGATGACTATAATGATGATTATGACTAAAAGGCCATCTTAACAGTAAGAGAAAATGTGGCTTTACACCATGCCAATAACCGTTCTTTTGCCATAATAAAAAGTGTTGTGCAAGTCGCACTCTCTTATAAAAAGCCATTAACCATGTAATAAGTGTATTAGAAACAAAGCAATTGGTTTTGGTGATCAGTTCAATGAACTGGCCAAAAGAATAAATTAGCCAAGTAAGTAAATAATATCTCAGTGGAAGGCAGTGAAGCCATTTTAAAGAGAGCAGACATGTAACATGGTGTGTCCCTTCACGGCTATGGTTACAAGACCATATGTGTCAATGTTGCTGTAGACACAAAAAAATATGGCACACACCTGGCAGGGTAGAAGTGGGTCATTACTGATGATAATATGAGGCTTTTCTTATTCCTGATTATGCAATGAAATTGGCTTTGGGCCTAAACAAACAAAGACATCTGCACTTTCCCCATTAGGTACAGTCTTAACTCACTGAACTTTTGCTGATGCAATTTCACCTGAAGAACTTTACTGTGTCCCTGAAGCACATAAAGATACTGAAGCTCACAGACGAGTCACAACGAAATACCAGCTATTTCATGGAGAACAAACTCACTGAGAACCACTTACTGTTCTAAAGGTAAGTCTCTGGTTTATTTGATTTCAGATAAAATTATATGTATTGATTAGATTGTTGATATTTCTGTCTGAAACCACAGGAATATATTCCTCTTGAAGAACCAAACCAACGGCTTCTTCTGTACTTTGAATGTGAAAAATAAAAAGTTATGCTAGGACTCCAAAAGACAGTTAGACACCTCAGCTAATAACAAAAATGCAAATGCCATTAATGTACAAGAACAGGCTGCATAGATCTGTGCTCTTTGGCATAAAGAGATACATCATTTCAGCCTGATTATTTACACAAAAAAAAGATGTACTAGCAAAATAAAAATTCCAATCTAAATTCAGGAAACAGAAATGTCAGATGCTGAACATCCCGATCTTTCACTGCACCTTAGCAGGCTTTTTTTTCTCCATACACTGACACAAAGCAACGGTCAGTCTCAGACACCACAACCTTTACAATGCTACACGTCCACCACGTCATCCATGTCTGCACGTCCAATGCTACAGAAGTCCACTTTCTCACCCCTGTAGGTGAGGCAGAGTAGGTCGGTGTCTATTTGTCCTTTCACCCACTTTAATAAGTTAACATTTAAACAACAGTATTTCACGTTTCTACAGTGTGATTCTTTTTATACGACCTTGAGTTCAATAGCCAGAGATTACATCACCAAAAACAAAACTCTGTTTCTTGGGATTACAGGCATTGGTCGCACCCTACTATCACTTTATTAAGGTTACGTTTTTTTCAGCATTCTTTCTTTTCTTTATTTTTTAAGTAGTGGAGCTATGCTGACTCCACGTCAGAAGCTTCACATTTAATTTCAGATCCGCTACTGTCGGAGTGCGCACCCAACAGTACACAAAGCCATGTAATGCTTTTGCTGTATGCTTAAAGAAAAAACCTATAGCCTGGCACTCACTGCTGAGTTTTGGTAGGCATGACTGTAATTAATAACTTCTTTTAATATCTTTAATTAGATGCTCAACAATAAGAGATCTAGCCACTCATCATCCTAAATGTGAGATGTCTTTTGATACTGCTACTACTACTCAATAACAGATTTAATGTCAAGTTTTAGAATTATTTGTTGTTAAAATAATAAATCCATTTTGACGCTCTGATCTTTTCACTAAAAATTGTGTCCCTCTTATCAACAGCTTTGTACCTCAAGCTGTAGTCACATCAGGTAGTGTTTGATTTTTTTAGTGGATGATAGATAAGAGTTTGGCTCTATGGAAAGCCATTTTAGCTCTTACTCCACATTTTTTATATCACAAATTTAATCTGAACAAGTAAAAGTGTTAGTTATACTAGTAAATACGAGATTTGACAGATAAGATGTTGAGATTCCTACTATAACACGTCAGAATCCATCTCTTAACTAGTGAAAACTGAATTGATACATATGCACATAAAAACAGCAAGTTTGTGTATATGTAGAAAGCAAAGTTAGAGAAGGTCAGCTGTGTTGCTATTGTAGCGTCAGCATAGACGGAGGCACGGAAAGCATTGTGCGTACAGGAAAATGCTCTTTTATTTTAAACAGGAACTTCAAGAAGAATTGCCCAATCCAGCACTACTCCAACACTAAACACAGGGAGGGGGTAACGCTAGTGGACACAACATACAAGGAGGATAGACACCTCTAACACACTGTAAACCCTCCCTACTTGGTCACAATTACAATAATTAACACAACTACTCTAATAACAACACAACATCAGCAAAAACAGCAACAATAATTGTTCTTCACATCGAGAGTGTGGCGCTTCCCAAGAGCCATTTTGCACGGACAAACCCCCTAAGCTACTTACAGCATTACAGCCCGTGATGGATGCCACACTCTTGAAATTCGCAGCTTTAAAGACCCTTTAGCATCATGTCTGATTTTGTAAAAGAAAAAAGTGCATGTCAAGTTCTGAAAACAAACACAAGTGCATTAATACCGTCTTTCACATAAAAGTCTGAAACTGACGGACTGTGGCACTGCATACATTTTTCAAAACAAGTCAAGAATTTTCTGCATTGAATGGATGCTCTCAAAATCAGGCTGACCGATCAGAGCTTCACTGTCACGGTTGCAGTCTTTTGAACAATGTTTATAGCCAGTGTGTGGAGGAGTCTGGCTGCAGTAAGGACTCCACGGCACATGTGTGGCATAAATACATCACCAAGTCATCAAGCAGTCAGACAAACACAGAAGAACTTACTTAGCAATCTGCGTTCTAATCTAAAATACATTTTCAGAAGCAAACATCATTGCTGAAAAGACAGTACTTTGTTTCCTTTTATTACATGTTTAAATCATTGTCATATTTTACGCTATACCATAGAAACGCAGGTTCAAATAAGCATTATTACTTATAAAATCAATTAGGGCTGGACCGAATATTCGACTATATTCGTTCGTTGGGTAGGTATTCAGCTTTTAATTTTGGAATGCAGGTATTCGTGCTAGGTTTTTTCTTTTTTGGCTAAATGTAAGCTATCTATAAAGAACTGCAAAATACTGTAACGTTTGGGGTTCTAGGGAGAAGCTTAGACAACTCGAGGTTACAGCTGAAAACAGCACCCAACACGGTGAGAAGAAACACAGCCTCTCCAGCACTAACAGCTAAATACACAGCCCTCTGCTCTACTCTGAAATACCCACCACTCCACCTGTATTCAGGCTCGTCAAGATAAAAGTCTTTGTATGAATAAATCTAAAACAGCCCATATATACATTTCTTCTCTTTAAAAAACTGAACTACTTACAACCTGCCGTGGTTTTCAGAACGGAACTGTGTTCAGGATTTAAGATTAAAACCACTAATCAAGATTATAAGCCCTTTTTAGCCAAGTACGTTCTCATATACAAGTAATTCATGGTGAGTGTTTACTTTGTTGTAATGACAACTGGCAGAGCACAGCTAACAATCTAATCTCCTCATTTATTGTAAATTCATTTTGAAGTGACTGTATTTGGCCGTTTTGTATTAAACGTAAAAGAGGTAGCGTAACAGCATTGAAAACCTTAATATAATCTCTTCTTTAAGTTTTTAATGAAATGTGTTGATAAATTCAGTATGAGGCAGAAATAAACAATTACAATCCAAAAGATCAGTCACAAAAACTACATTTTTGGAAAACCATTCCAAATTATTAAATTACAATTATTCCATAGTGTAGAATTATGAGGTGTGAAGTTATGGGTAAAAACTCTTGATTTAAGGTTTTCTTCATCTTTCCAAATCAAAATTTAGACTCGCTCTTAAGGCTTCTTCTTTGGTGACAACAATTCCTAGATTTTTCACTTTTAACTGGAATGTTACACGACATATTGGCGCTGCAGGAATGAATTGGTAAGAATTCTCATTTGTTAATATTTAACCATAATCCTGATCCTTTTGGAATTAACTGCCTCGCTTGCTTTGGGTATAAGAATAAAACTGTGTCATTTGCAAACTGGCTTATTATGAATTTTTTCCCAATATTTTGATGCTGTTCAGTTCTGCAGGGTCACTGAGGCAAACGTCTTCCTCCGGAGCTCCCAAAAAACACTTTTTGTGAATAGGTACTTGGGCGAGTGACTGACACTGAGATCTGCAGCTGGCAGTTACTGTTAGCAGTGTATTTGATGTACGTTCGATGAAAGCACTGAACTCTACGTGGCACTTTCCATGAAAAGAGTTCAGTTATGTTCCGTTATCTTTTTAAAAGCAATAAAGTGACCGCTGTTGTTTATTTCTGTGAAAAGCAAAAGGATCTGTACTTTATTTTGAAATAAAATTATTTAAATTAGCATTTAAATGATCACAATGTCTGAATTCACCTTTAATATGGTGATTTTCGCCTGTCCCACCTCACTGACATTGAACTTCTCTATGAAATACATTCATTAAAACCTTCCAGTAACATCATAATTACAATGTTATTTGGTTCATTTACATGCAATATAGTGTTGAAAGAATAATTTTTCCCTAATTATTTTTTAACAACAACAAAAAAAGTCATCTTAACCTGTGTCCCACATTTTAGCCGTAACTCTGTTACCCATGCCTGTTCCCCTTTGTAAAAAAAAATGGAACTGCGGAATTGCAGAATGACGATGAGAGGCGTTTTCTATTCTCATTCTGTTTTCTAATTTACACACAAAAACTGGTTTGGCACTCAACCCTAACTTTTAACAAGTTTTTGTTAAAAAAAGGATGTCAAGCTAACCACCCCAGAATGCTAGCTTATTCCAATTTCGCAACTCTGTTAACTGTTTTTTAACCAACAATTATTTAAATGAAAAGAAATGAAAACAGCTTGAAACAAAGATTTTAATGAAAACATTTCGATTAAAACAATTTTTCAACTTTTACTTCTGCTTTATGTTGTATACTTTATTTTTCTTTTTTGCTGCATTAATCTTTACTTAATGGGCAATGATATGATCTCTGTGTTCAACCCTGTTAACTCGCTTCAACCCAGATTTTAACCCTATTATGTTATGAAAATTGGCAAATAGAGTATATATATATATACACACACACATATATATATATATATATACACATATATAGCTGCTGTCGGAACAAAACCTCATCTCCATTTTTCAGTTTTTGACATAATTTGAAAATGCCTACAGGTCTGATTCCATTGACTTACATTAAAAGTAAAGTAGGTTTCTTGCTTCTCCTGTAAAGTTACCATTTTGGAGACACATTATTTGTAAAGTATTTCAGAAATATATATGCATTTATTGCTATGCAATAATGAATTCATTTAACACAGGCTTTTAAATGCTATTTATCTCCCTAAAAACTGGTAACAAGGTTGCAAAACAATACTGTACATTTTAGGAATAAAAAACAGCTCATAAAGTGTCTGATTTGACAGCCTGAGGTGGAAAATAATATTTTGTGAAGGTTAGGCGCTTACTTTGATTACAAATTTGTAAAAGCCAAAAGGTAACTTTAAAGAGTTTCGGGGGCTAAATGAACTCTATCGACAGAAAAAGCTGCTTACTTTGAATGTTTTCATTACATGTAGGTATAAAATAAATACTGGACAATGACCCAAAGGGCCTCAGTCAGCTATTTAACGTTAGCCGTTACTGAGCTAGGATATGCCAACAGTACTCACCACTTGAATTGTTTGAGATGTTCTTGTTATTACTCCACTGTTTCAACCGCCTAGAACAAAACAACGTTACAATTAAAATACATTTAGTTAGTGTTCACCTCATTATGGTAACCATGCTAGGCTAACGTTACTAGCTAGCCCCACTGGTTACACAGAAAAGTCAGCCGACACTAAAAGTGGTAGGTCACGATAAATTACCCTTAGCGGAGGTTATTTCAGTATTACTTGGGAGAGATGTTGCTATAGTTTGGTAATAATACGTTCAGTATAATAAAGCCAAGCATAACTAACAGTAGAACAGAACTACTTAACCTACACTGTATGGGTTCCTCCTCAGTGACGGTTGGCTCGCACTTGTCCGTTAAATTTCTGTTTGTTTTTGAATTTTAAAGGAGGGTGTGGTTTTGTGCGCGCGCAGAACGTTAACGTTAGCAGTGCGGCAAGGCAAGCCTTCGTTTAAGTAAACGGTAGAGGCTGTGGATCTTAATGTGATCGACTAACCATCTGGATTATTTAGTGTACAAAGTATGCTTTTTCTCTTGGAAATATAATTTAGTAAAAGTATTTACTATCAATAACACTTGAGTAAACTATAAATATCCCTAAATAATGCTTAAATGAAGTAGTTGTTTTGTTTTTTTTTGCTATATTTTTCCTAGATATAGCGAAAATAATGCCTATATTCTTTCTTTCATATTCATATTAGTAGCTTGTTGGACGTTGCTTAGTGCAGTGAACAAATTATTGGCTGATTTGCACTCATGGAACTTGTGCAATTGTAGTTTTTGTGGTAAACTTAAGTGCATTCCAAAAGATCCTGACACAAACTGTTCTTTTACCGTATCATGAGTGTTGTCCAAGAATAAAACAAAACTTTGTCCTGTTTTGGTGATTGTACATTAGTGTTTTGATCATTTCTTTTCGGTGGCTTTTCTCTTCTCACATATTTGTGCATCAGTTTCTGATTAACACTCATTGGAAGCAACTGAAGCCATTTTAGTGGCGGCATCTATGTAACATGCTGTGGTGGGCATAAGTCATGGTCACAAAACCCTAAACAGTTGTGCGCCAAAGTTGCTGTAGACCTCCAACTGGACATTGGACAAAAACAAAACATGGCACATGCTTGGACAGGCAGAACTAGGTCAATACTGATGATACTGATAATATGAGGCTTTTCTTATTTATGATTATGCAATGAAATTGACTCTGGGCCTAAACAAACAAAAGCACCTGCACTTTCCCCATTAGGTGAAGTCTTAACTCGCTGAACTTTTGCTGATGCAAGTTCATTTGAACAACTTTACTATGAATTTCCCATCCAAAAAAATTAGCTATTAGAGCACATATGATAACATACAATACAGGGATGACTCTAACAGCTGTTCAGTACAGGAAAGTACAAAAAAAAACACCCAAGTTACTAAAAGCAAGAACAGAAATGTCTGCTGGTCACTGTGTAGTAATGTACTGTACCTCACTGTCCTTGGAGCCATGTAAACTTTGTAATGCCACTTGGGTGGTTCAGAATAATGGAACGAAACTGCTCTCCTGAGTCATCACATTTATCATATCTGCTGTGTTTAAACGGAACTATAAAAACAGAGAATTTAAAGTGACATATGACCAGTGGTGCCTACTCTTATAGTGAATCAGTAACATTTGAATAGTGAGTAATAAAAGTTTATGATCACATGGAAGTAGAAGTAAATATGAACTTCAAAACAGTGTTTTTGGGATTGGCTTAATAGATGTCAAAGGCATTTTTTCATGAGTCAGACCAATCCTTACCGACCATCTATAGATATCCGCCTACCCAGATAAAAAGGGGGTCATGTTCTAAGACTAAATCACTAAAAAGCTTGTATTTATTTTAACTGATTTTTTTGTTATAAAAAGTAATTTAAAAGTAGTCAGAAACGTCCAACAAATATTTAATAGGAAAGACAAAACTGCTAGTTGCTCAAAACTGCTTGTGTGCCACTCACAAAAATAGGATATATGTCCAGAGCAATGTCTAAAATAATTATATTTCAAACAAGAACAAGCTGTCTCAAGAAGGTTTAAAGTTAAAGCCCACAGACAGTTCAGGGTAGCATTTAAAGTCAATAAAAATTACTGAACAACCACCAAAAACAACTAACCCGGCAAAAGGTAAGAGACCATACTGGCTCCAACTGGTCTCGCAAAGTTAATGACATTTCTGATAGAGCTACACTTTGAAATCACTGCTTATTAGACACCTTATATCGGCTGCTGTCTTGACTATACAGCTAAGTGTCAAGGCCGTTTTCTTCAGTAGACAACGAACACATTAATTGATTGAGTTATTTCACAAAGTCCACTGAAGTTTAAAATATATTACTTTAGATCATCTGCCATAAAACATTTAGACATCAAATCCATTTTAATGATCATTCAGACAAACATTGTAATTCAGTGCTTTCCTTTGTCAAATATTACAGGGACCTACGCCATCTCTGCCACACTTTAGGGAAATATAAAGCAAGTCTTTTAACTCTTTCATTTCAGTGATCAACAGAAAACACAGGTTTAAATCCAAATTCTGTGTTTTGAACTGAAATATTGTGATCAACTTCCCCTCTGATTGAATCATTTATGTTTTATGGGTATTTACATTCCTTCTAAAAGTTTGGTAATTTAGACCATGAAACTTTATTGCAAGACCATTTCAGGCAGGAGTGCTGCATATTGCTCTTTTACATGAAATAAATAGGACTTGTAAACACTTCACAGCTACACATTCTCCGTTTATGGTCTTTCACTTAAGTGCCCTCAGCTTTGATGTGGTCTCTCCGGTTGGCAAATACACACTTCATGCTGGAGAGCAAAATGTCACTGTCGCTACATTTCAGAGTCACAATGAATCGGCACATTCCTGTGTTGGGGCAGGCTGAAAACACCCGAATCCTGTCCGAGCCGAGAGGCATCAAGCATGCGAGGTCCTCGATGAAATACCGCACCGCCACCCGCATGTAGGCACCATGGGTCACCACAAGGGCATGAGCAGGAACGTTCTGGACGCCATCATCCGGGCGACCTGCGAGAGGACCGTCCATTTCGGCGTGCTGGGTTTCCTCATCCAGCTGTATTTTGTCTCGATGGTCGTCAGCCATCTGCTGAAACATGGCTTTAAGGAACGTGCTGATCCGTACCTTCACCTTAGAGGAAAACAATCTCTGTAATCATTCTAATGGAAGGCAGTATGGCACAAATAACATCATGATACTTCAGACACACATAGATAGATACTTTTGGCACAGACACAATGCACCAGCAAAACAAAAGTGGCACATTTAGAGAAGGTCATGGAAAACTTTAAGTACAATGATATTTTTTTAATTCAATGTTTGTATAAAAACTATTCAGTGAGAATCACTTTGGTAAATATTTATACTGCGATACATAAGCTAATATTTATGCACACATACATACAGCACATTTTATGTTCTCATACTACGTAAAATATTACTGCTAACATGCTAATCTAGATTAAGGTAGCAAAATTATCTATCTGAGTTAAGCCCAGTGAACCCCAAAACAAAAAATCTGGACATGAAACATTTATCATTATAATATATACTTATTATTATGTTACAGTCATTATATATAGAGCAGATTCTACTAAGCCAATATGAAAGTTTCAGTCAGTTAGTCTGAGAAAGCTGCTTTTCCCTCACTCAGTCAGCCACTGTTTTGCAAGCCTGCATTTTAGTCACAATTTTTTTTATATTTATTTTTACAACCAGAACCTTTTGCCCCACTACTATTGGAGGTGTGGTGCCAGCCCTGCCCCCACTCCCACGCACCTGATCCATGGTCTCTCCCTCTGGTGGAGTGTATTCTGGGATTGGCTGGCCTGCTGCTTTAGCCATGTTCTTCATGTCCTCCACACGGCCTCCCTCGGCAACACCAAAGCTCTGCAAAACACTACAGCTCAAGCCTTTCACCAGTCCATTTTCAGTGGATCAATAGCATGCATGGCTGATCATTCTCTGAATCAGATATACTAGAACAGAACTTTCACGTCCAGGAGGTTTGACTCCTCTTTGGAAGTTTCATAAGAGTGTTTACAGATCTTCAATTACAGGATTTTATTGGTTCACTCGTACAAGAAGTTTATAACCTCATTATAACTACTTTGGTAAACAAAAGTTGAATAAAATAAAACATATCATTTTTTTCAGATGTAATGAGGCTGAAGACTTTTGTACTTACCCTCTCTTTAAGCGATGAATGAGTAACAATGTGTAAATCACTGCATGTCTTATTTTTCCGCACAATAATTTCAGCCGTCTGTAATGTAGAACACATGCACAGCAGAGTCAGTTAATTTAGGTCTTAAGCCACTGTTCATGTGACTGTGATTACAGCCATTTGTTTTCACTATTTATTTTTCAAGGGAAATGCGTTAGCTGCATATTCTCATCTATATCCTGGGGAACACGTAAAGGGGTAATGTCAGACAGGCCGCACAATGTATTTTTGATGGGTTGGGCAAGAATCTTGGGGCCATTCTTCTAGATCTGCATGACGACTGCAAATAGCAGGCCAGACTAGTAAAATTCAAATTGGTACACAGTGCTGTAGTTGGGACTCGAGACCATAAACAAGCAGTGTCGGTCTCGATATCACGGGACTCAGTCTTGTCTTGATCTCGGGGTAAGGTGGACTCCATCTGAGGTAACTAGAAGCTGAATTATTATTATCAATAAAACCAGAGTAAACATAATAAAACATTCCTCTCTCTGTGTAATAAACTCTCTGCAGATGCGTTGCTAGGATACAGACAGAAGCAGGAAAACAAACAAAACTGACAAAAACTGACTGAAACAGACGGAAGTTTCAATGTCCGTTTAAAATGAGTAACAACAAAGATTACTTTCTTTATTCCATCACCTGTTAAGGTGATAAGGTGACTTCTGATAAGGAGTTCCACCTTACATGGAAAATGTTAACTAGCATCAAAAGAATAATAATAATGTTACTGAGAACTGTAGTTCACTGTTCAAATTACATTGTTACACATATTACATTCTCTACACAAATCTGCTGATAGAACATAATTATACTTAACATAATTGGCTATTTTCTGCTGTATTTAGCTTTTTTTATGTGGCCAAGTATTATCATTAATTTCTTCCCCCAACAGTCATTATTACTGTAATATTTACACTGTAAAATATGAGACGTCTGCTCAACTTAAAATTATATAGTAACTGATTACATGGCTTTTCTTGACTTTGACTCAACTTGAGTTCACCCAATTCAAACATTTATGGACACAAAATCTGAGTTGCTACATGTGTTCTTGAGTGGTGCATCAGACTAAACCAACAACCCAACAGGAGGATGTGAGTTTGAAGCTCAGCAATGCCATAGCCATCCATAACTGTGTACCCAAGAGGAAGAAATGTCTAGGATAATGTGATGTAGTCCTGTCTGGGGAAATTGAGTATAAAAAACAAATTTGTTTCATTTTCCTAACTGAGATGCAGAACTAAAGAATTAAGACTCAGCTAAAGAGTTTGAGTTGGGTGAAGTCTTGTGTCCTCAAGTTGAGTCAACTAAGAAAAGCCATGTAATCAGTTATTGTATCTATTATATATTTGGAGTTAAGCTGACCTCTCATTTTTAACAGTGTAAAAGACAATGTAGTAATGTTTTTGGCTATATATTTACTGGTATATTTTACGAAATATAACAATGTATTAGTATATATGATATATAAGTAATGATAATAAATGTACAATTAACTACAAACAAATTTCATTTTTTATTTTTTTTTGGTTTAATTTGGTTTAGGCCAGTCCATGTATCAGTCGTGACACTGACTTGACGTGTCCCAGTCTTGGTCTCGACTACAACACTATCAGTACAAATTTCAACAAATGAATCATAAAGAAGCAGGGGTCAAGGAAAGTCTATTTTTAGACGATACAGTTAGCCCAGTTGGCAGTTAATATAGCCTACATTAACCCACCTATTATCTTTGGGGTCAATTTGACCCCGTTCAATGTTTAACGTCTCTAAATAAATGAATGACAGCTGCAAAGAAACAAAGTACCTGACACAAATGTGGTTAACAATTTTAATTATTTTCTAGATGTTTAAATTGCTGGGGTCAAATTTACCCCAAGGATAAAGATTTTAGTAAATTTAAAGATAACAGAAGGATTAAGCAAGACAGACCTGACTAACTGAAGTTACAGACCATTCAAACATGTTCTATAGATGTGCTTTGCTCAAGGGCACAGTGGCAGTGATAAGAGGAAGGGGACAGATGATTCAGCATGCAGCCTTGCGGGACCATGATATCACCCTTTGGTGTGAAGCAACAACCCTTTGGTTCAGGGTGTGTAACCTTATAATCTGAGCCACCACACCTCCAACTATAATTGCATCATTCATGCCATAAAACACACAGTAACTCCAGTGTGTATAAACTATGCTGAAGAGTTTCAGCACATACACTCACAGATAAAACATCGTAAACTGCTAATTTAATCTGCTGGTGTGACACTGAAAGTAGGGAAGGACAGAGCGATACTGAAATATCAACACATGCGATCCTGACGTTTATTTTTGAAAATCCGTCCTCACATGAAAATATCAATTCTACATGTTTACTAAAAGCAGTAAACTGAATATACATCAGTATTATTAAATTGATTACGAAAAAGATCAGAGCAAATAAATGTGTATGATAGGAGCTACTTTTTCTTCTGCCCCCTCCCTCTGGTTCTTACACAGGCACAGACAGCCCCACTTTAGATGCAGTGAATGCTCTAATGGCAGATCATTTGGAGTTATTTCCCTAAACAGTAAGTTTATGTGGTAGTTTATTTAATAATTTTTATTAGTCTGCACTGTAAAAATCACAAAGAATTCCCCCTTTTAAAGTATCGGTGTCAGTATTGGCACCAGGATGTTAGCCTTGGTATTACTTGGCATCAGGTCAAACAGAAAATCAGTGGTATAGCTCATCCTTAACTGAAGTCAAACAGTAACAGTTTTCTCATAAGGTCACCCTAAAATCACAAAGGACATCTGTTTATCTGGTTAGCTCATGTGTCTGGTCACACCAGGCATGAGTCATCATATCACGCCATTTAAGTCTTTGATCCTAATGTAATGAGTTTGGCCTGGCTCCAACACGTCTTCTGAGTTGATTATGTAACCATGTATTTATGGGCAAATTTGCCCATCCACAGTGGCTCAATTCATATTACAAAGATAATGCAGCTGAATGATAAAGTAAGTTCTTAAACAAATGCATTTTAACTTGCATTTGAATATTTTCTTGTCTGCCATGTTGTTCCAACCCTCCACTTTGAGTGGTCCTAACCTATATTGATGCAGTCCTTGCCAAAGGCCGCACTAAAGGTGCATAGTGGGCGCTTGTGTGCACCCTTTTTCATGGAAAAATGAGAAATAGGACACGCTACAGCAAGGATTCCCAATCGCATTGCTGACGACCCTGTTGCTTTGTACATTTTTGTGTTTTCGATACTCTAGACGCCTTGTGGTCTTCACTGGCACAAGCAAATGAAGTCCACAGGACTGAAAGTGTGGGACAGTCCACAGTTCAGTGCCTTGGTGAGATTCTAATGCTAGCTGTTTTGAAGATATCAGCGAAGAAAGTTAACACTGTGAGAATGTCAGGGCACTGTCTGCCCCACAAAGATACGATACATATCTGCACATTCATGGTCTTAATCAGTCCTTGCACACTTTTGATAAATTCATAAATTAGTGCGAAAACCCACAAACCGCAAGTGTGGGCTTTGGGACAGGCCACATGTCTGACCACACTAACAGAAATCGAGCTGTAGCTAAAAGGCACCCCCTGCCTGTCATGAACACATTCTGCAGCATCTTTTCCTTTTCACACGGATCACCTGCTTGGCACGTTTCATGTCACTGGCAAAGACATTAGTGAACTGGACGTCTTGGAGGTAGTGTCCAGCAGCTTCTGCTTGCTGTATCCCAACTTCAGACAGAGAAGAGTCTATCCCCTGGCCTGAAAGAGACATACAGCCTTGACAACTCTGAGGAACAATGGTATCAGAGGCTGTTTGGTCATAAACAAACTTTACCTTGAAGCAGTCTGTCCTTGTTGTATTGTGTCTCACCACTGAAAATATGCATAAGGTTAAAAATCAGACAACATTCAGTTTTAACATGCAGAAGCCATGATTTAAAACTTAACTGTGGACTGGTGCTTAAAAAAGTTGTCATTAAGTCATCATAACATCAGTTAGTGCCTACACTGTGCTGGACACACAGCTCCGGTCCAGAAGTTTGGTAGCTTTTCTACTCAAACACACCCACTAAACCTGGCAATTAACAGATGAGTGTAATGAGGTGTGTTTGAGCGGGTAAAACACCAAACTATGCTGGACACCGGCCCTCCAGGACCACAGTTGTGCACCCCTGGCCTACACCCTGCGTTGGGGTACTATATAAAGGACTGGACTGGAATATTCCCTGACTATTTTTAGTTATTATAACGCAGTCATGCAACCAATGCAGCTTCCGTTGAATACATCACATTGAGATGGACCTAGCGTTCACTGCCACAGCCTGCGTTCTAGCACTGACCTTTACACAGACCCTACAGTAGGCGGGACGAAACTCTATACTGCATAAGCAGCCACAGAAGAACATGTGGTGTCAACAGTGTATATTAGTCCATGTTGAACCTGCATTTTGGTTTATTTTGTCCCGCGTTTTACCAAGAAGTCAGCAGAGCAGAGCAGGCTGACCTACGAAACTAGGAAACGCTGCCTGGTTAATCTCTTCGACAAGCGTCGAAAAAACCGAGAATGAAAAAAAACATACATTCAACTTACTGTCTGACTATCGTCAAACCGAATGAGAGCATTAGCTTATTAAAGAAAGAGAGATGTTAGCACCAAAACTGCTAGAAAGGCTGAAATTTAAGCCCCAGTCCAGTCCTGCCGGCTTCTTCTGCCTCTCCGTGTTTTGGTCTTGCTGTTGTGCTCTGACGTCACAGTCCGCCTTGGAACCCGATTGGCCTAAAAGTGTAACAAGTGCTGGGATTCAGTTTAGCGAACCGATTCTTTCAGACTGTATGTGATTCCACGATTCGTTGATTCACCAGTCAAGTCAACTTTATTTACATTCTTATGAAAGAAAGAGGAGGCCAGCCACAGCCCAGAGAGGGAAAACAGCTCATTTAAAGCTTCTTCTCGATTGATTACAATGCAGTATTTTATAGGATGTTTTTTAAGTTACATTTAAAAGTTATGAACACATGAACTTTGCTTAGAGATCTATTCGGCGTGACTTGTGAACCGGTACGACCAATGTTCTCAAAAGAACCGATTTAAAGGAACCGACTCACGAGTTCACCGCTATTATTTACTTATTGAAATAAAACCGTGCATGGGAGCATATTCTTGACTTTATTCAAATTCAGATGCAAATTTAAATTTGATGAAAATGAAAAAATGAAAATGCTCATCGAATTGTGTATTTACAGTTGCATTTCCGATGTGAGTATGCATTATTATAGATATAATTCTAATTCTATATAAATTCTATATAATCCTGATGTAAAATGTGTATATGCATTTCTGTGTACCCTGCTGAAAAAAGACTATTAGAACTATTATGGTAAAAACCTGTTAGATTTGGTTTCTAATGGAAGTTGACTTAATGGTTACCTTTAGAGACCACTAGGTTTCTGTAGGATATCTTTAGATCCCATTAGGAAACCATATGGAATCAGTCCAGGACACCTGTAACTACTAGAATCCTTTTTACTGTGATATCAACCCACATAACATGCTTTAAGAGCAACTTGCAGTACTTTGGTGGTGAGGCCTGTATCAAGCATTCAATGTAAACTTCTGCACACCTGAAAAAATGTCATATTGGTAGGTGCATTAAGGACAAAGCAAAATGTGACTCAAAAACATGGGTTTTTCATACACGTCGAGATGTATGAAAAACCCAGAAAACACAACATCCCATTAGTGACTACTGGACATCACCAGGAACCAGCAGAAACTTTTGATTGTGTCTATGATTTTTTTCAGCAGGATATAATGGCTGGGAAAAGTTAATATGGAAAAGCAATGCTTTTGACATTTCACTTTCATTGTCTAGATGGTCTCAATCTAACATATTAAAACCAGAAAAACAATCGTCCATTTGCCGTTGCATTTCCTCATTGTTGTGCTCCAGCTCTGCCAGAATTCAAATGCAATTGTAAACATGATTGCAATTGCATTTTCATTGTTAATGAACACACAATAACAATCTGAATAACATCCAGAATATGCTGCCATAGCCATGGGTTTATTCGGACTATTACTTATTATTATTTTCAACAACCACAAGCACTACACATTACAGCAGGTAAATCGCTCAAATCCTGATAGAAAATCAGAAGATTTCCAGCAGCAGAATTTCTCACACTATCCTTGGCTCTAGTTGAGCCACTTAAACCTTCAGCTCACCTGAAAGATTCAGGTGAAAGCTGGCTAATCAGTTTAACTTCATTTGGTAGTCTACTCTTCAGGTCATAGAGGCCTAAACCTGGTGGACAGTTTGAAGTTATTTTGTCAGGGAGTTTCAGAGTGTGAAAAGAATAACTAATGGCTCACTAATAAGAGATTACATGATCTTCGTTTATTAGGTTAGTGTTAGGTAAGAGCCGGGGCAGTTGGCAGTAATGTAATGACCAGTAGATAGTAATAAAAGTTACTACTAATAATACTATTATGCTATGATATTATTGCAATTCTGTCAGTTTCAGTCTAAAACTTATACACCCTCTGTATTTTTCTAGCACTTTCTCATTCATTTGGCTGATCCAAACAGGCTGACATGCTGTAAGACAGAATGAACTAACAACCTATTACCAAACAGGAGAGAACAATACAGGACTGATATGGCGCCACACTCTTTGAAGCAGATATTTATTGAACAGAGGTTGTGCAACAGACATAATTGAGGTACATGATAATGTCATAGTGGAGGGAGGAGACAGAATCCATATTGTCATTTTTGACACTTAAATGCTTAAAGAGTAATTTGAAGGCAGTAATATGGCAGTGAGGCCTCTAATGGGCAGTTAATGTAAAGGTAACTTCGGCACACCTGAAAAATGTCATCTTGGCAGGTGCGTTAAGGACGAAGCAAAGTGCGACTCAACAAACATGGGTTTTTCATATATGTTGAGATGTTACAATGAAAATGATGATTGTAGACGATCCAAGCTTGAGTCACATACATAATTCAAACATTCCAGACGCAAAGATATTAATATTTGTGTTTAGCTCAGTTCTAACATCTGAAGGAATAGGCACTTTTGTTCCACCCCTCCTTCCACTATGGTTGGTTGAAGTCCAGGTGGGAGCCTGCTGACGTCCACTGACAAGGGACCATTATAAGTCCCGTCCCTCGGAATCTCTACTTTACGCTGTCCTTCGTCGGCTCCCGAAAAACTGTGATGAGTTGTGAGGTACTGAGAGATTTGTTTTCTTTTGTCCAGTAAACCTGAGGTATAGACATACCGTACTTACAGACTGTGACAGGGAAAAAGTAGGAGAGCAGGAAAACGAGAGATAAAAAAAACAAACGAAAAAGGAAAAGAATCATGCTTTAAGAGCATACTGTACAAAAAGAGCATTTCCAGTCGAACACTCGTTTCATTTCATGATCTTCTATAACCCTCTACTTCTGCATTCTCAAAGTATTCTGTAAGCAGTAAAATAATTATAATACAATTGTTTATAAAATAGCAGCACACTCAAGTGACATCACAACTATGTTATTTTTGTGTATAAGTTGAAACAAAAATCATAGCTTTTTAGCAGCGAAAAAAAAAATAATAATAATAACTCAATAAAAAATATTGACACTTGATTGATGTCTTCACAACCACTTCTACCTCTCTTCACTTTGGAATACAGTATCTTAACCCTTAAGAAGAACAATTTCGGTCCATATCCAAAAAATCAAACCACATAGCCACCCATAGGATCTAAAAAAAAAAACAGTACTACAGTTCATTTTTTTCAGAGCAGAGCTGGGGAAGGGAATAAAACAGGAGAATGTCATACAATCAGTTGACAAAGGGTCTGTTTTGGTGAGCAAATGGAAGTAACCTGACCTACGGAACCCAAACGCCTTTTGGAACTCATCAGGATTTATGGGGAATTTAAGGGAATTTATGAGCAGACCGTCTCCTTCACCCCACAGAAAGACGCATAAACACAGACTACACAAACAAAGCTGGACTGCCCCTGACCGCCCCCTCTGTAGAGGCTTGTGCATGAGTGATGTGTCGTGCACATCACCATAGTCTTGTCTATCGTGGAACGTATTAAATCCAGTGCCAGTCCAACCTTTGGAAGCAGCAGGTTTTTGTAAAGGAGATGACTGGACAGTGGACTTTATAGGCTAGACCAATGCACAGAGACGCAGGGCAGAGCATCACTCATCGCATCAATAAGAATCAAGGCACCATATGAAACAAACATTTTTTTCTCTAATAGAGCAGCTTCACCAGTTCATCTATAAATTAGACAATATCTGCCCTTGCGTGCAAATTACTGATGTTGCAAGGCTTTAATTTACTATCTATGAATGCACAACAACCAATTAGCATGTAACTGAACAGCAAACAAAATCGCAAGAAAACGGGGGTTTAAAAAAATTGTCATTTCCCTCAATTTAAAAAATTTTGGAATGTTTATATTTTTGACGTTGGAATGTCCACACTGGCTATCATTGGTGGGCCCAACATAACATGCCATGGTTTCAACATGGGAGACCAGCCCGCGTGCGAAAAAACTGGTACACATACGTAGCCAATGCCTAACAAGACCCCTTCACCATGATCCTATGTGGGTGGGTATGTGCTCAAAGTGCTTTGCTGTTGAAACCGAGGAACTACAGATGCACCCATCAGAAAAATAAAATTAAATTAAAAACGTTCCTCTACTCAATTCAGCTTCCCTGTGTGACACCTTCCCCACTATTTAGCTGGCAGTGTCGATTCAAACTGGTTTAGATACTGGTCTGTAATCCAAAAACCTAAGACAGACACAAAAACGAACTTAACAGACGAACAAACTAACAGATTTGAAAAAAAAAAAGAACTTAAATATCGCAACGATTTCCGGGAAACCACGTCTGATCTTCTCCTTTGGCCTCCGCCTCTCCTGTATGCCATCGTTATGTCCACCTCAGCAGCAGCAAGCTTCTCTCCTCACACCCACATCATCATCATCACCACCACCACCATCGTCCTCCTCAGCTGAGCACGAAATCTCACGCCACCCTGCACTTTCTTTGACTGCATGTAGGGATCCACACTCTGCAAGTCCTAATTCTGCTCTAGCACCTCTTTGAGTGACAATCAAAGCAGCCTCGGGCTCCTTCAAGTCAAAACCGCGATGAGCCAAAAAAACAAACAAACAAACAAACAAAAAAAACTTAAAATATAGATTGTATAGGAATATAGCAGGAGGTTGTAAGAAATAGAACCTCCTCCATCACACCCTTTGATATGGAAACTTCTCTCCTCCCTCTCTTCTTCTCTGTGTCTTGTCTCCTCTCGGTCGCCGGGTTGGGCTCAGCCCCATGTCCCAGGCCACTAAAATAAAAGCGCATGAATAGAAGGCAGTGATACAGGCGGCCCGTGGCCCTCCGAAGCAGGCAAAAAGCACTATCTCCTGTCTAATCCTCACCGTCTATCCTGAACCGCACGCTTGCAGATAGTTAACCAAAACGAAGCACACAACTCTCTCTCTCGCTCACCCAGTCTCTCGCTTGCTCACTCTCTCTCTGACACACACTTTCATGTACCCACACATATGCATGCACACACAAGCAGCCTGACAAAAGCTTATTGGAGTCTCTGTATTTTGAAAATTGAGAGACAATAAGTTGCTGATAGAATAATAATAATAATAATAATACTTATAATAATAATAATAATAATAATAATAATAATAATAATAAAAATAAAAATAATAAAATAATAATAATAATAGCCTGTTCTTAAGACATTCCACCCCCCCAACACTGGGCAAAACTGTTGAAATTTGTGCCAAATTTGGTTGATACATTGAAAAACAGGCTGTTTTCACCTTGAGCCACGTTCATTCCACGTGCAATCTGTTGACAAGTAATGCTGACTTTAAACATATCTAACCAAATCTTCACCCAGAGGGCTCCTTGTCCCAACAGAAACCGATCACATTCTCAGCGTAAGGCTTCCGCCTCAACTGTCCCGCGCATCGTTTACATCCTCAACCACGCAGCCAAACGGGGGAAATCCACTAACCAGCTTCATGGCACCCCTGCGTGTGTTCAAGCTCAGGCTTTTCGAACATGAACCAAAACACAACAAAACAGAAAAAAAACATAGCCCCGCAATGTGTACCTTTACATGCCAGTCTTTTAACGTTGACTCTATTTAAAAAAGCCTTTTTAAACTACAGCTTTTTTTTTGTAATACACCTTTTTGTTTATAATCAAAAATAGTTTGCAAAATACTACAGGCTTCCCTTCTGAATCTGAGGCACCATAGAGATTTTTGCATCAGTATCAATTCATTTCAAAAATATCTATTTCGTATCTAAAATATCTTTGATTTCGTAATGTACAGGGAACTTTTTTTTTCATTGAAAAAAAAAAGAATAAAAAAAACTACAAAGACTAGCAAGCACTTTTTGATGGGGTTGTTTGTTTTTTTGTCATTTTTGTTTTTTGTTGTTTTTTTTTTTCCTTTAGAAGACGGATCCAGATCCAGGCGCCGCTCCTTCTGCGAGCTCACAAGTTGACATCCCGTACGTCGGTGGGGGTGCTGGACTGGTCCTGGTCGTCCAGGGCTTTGTTGCGCGGGCCCTGATCCTGCTGCTGCTGCTTGTGCTGCTGCCGGCGGCCCTCCCTCAGGCTGTTCATCAGCACACGCTCAATCTGCTCCTGACACGCCTTCAGCACGTCCTGCAACAACAGCAACATACTGATTCATACACTCATACTGATTTATTCAGATTCATTCAGGAGCTTAAGGAATGAAGGTATTGCTACAGTGCAATTTTCGGAAGAACTGAAAGATACAAAGACCTAAAAGAGCATGATGTTATTTGCATAAACTTGAGAAAAGTATGTGCCCCTGCTGTGTCTGCATCCATTAATACAGATTACTGTGTCTCATGTAATTGAGAAACTGCTAAAATAAATACTGAGAATTTTACCCTTTACCAATACCATTTGAAGAAGCATCTGAGAGAGAGAAAGAAAGAGAGACAAAGAAAGAGAGAGAGAAATGTATGTTTGACTTTTTGGCATTACGACCCTCAACAGGCTAAGCTTAATAAGCTCCCCGGACAAAAAACTTGTCACCTTGTGTGTTTACCGTGGTAGTAACTTCAAGCTGCTGCAGAAAGTGTTGCACGAGGATGATCAGGCTATAAATACCTGTGGGGTGTGCAACGGGATTCACAGATTGAGAAAAGGTGGTACAGTGCAGTGAATGTCTCGTTCGATGTTTGGAAAATGGGTCGCAAAGCACATATTAATGATTGGCAAAAAAAAGTGTCTGCATTTGGCCATGCCAAAGGCCATAGTGTGCAGGAAGTAGGTGAATTTGCAGGTGTATCGAAGTGTATGGTCATACAGATCCACCAGCAGTGACTAAAATGTCAGACATCCCATACGCCTTGGTTGATGAAAATTGTGTAAACTGTAATTTTTGGCAAACTGATAAAGTTGAAAAGTGCTACATTACACTTTAGCACTGTGCATGTTAGAGACCCATATGCAATTATATCTTATGTCTCCGTAAGAAATAATGACCAGACAAAACCTGTCCCATGTAGTAATACTTGAAAAAACAAGTGTCAGAAGAAAAGATTGTATGAAGAATACAGGTTGTGATCAGTTGCCTTTGTCAACCTCTTCCCTCCATCCAGACACCAATCCACACGCACACACTGACACACAACATTAGTTGCCCTGACAACCCTGAAAATAAATGCTGCGTGTACTAAAGCTATGTTAATTGCATCCATGTCCTGTGAAAAGACAAAGAGAGGGCTTTTATCTTAATTCTCCCTTTTAACAAGAGTGTATCAGCCTTAGGGGGTCCCACCTGAGCCCACCACAGCTCTGCTTACAGCTTCAAAGAGCAAAGTGTGCTCATTCACCTGCCACCAGCCAGCATGGAGCCATACTTCATATTCAGAAGTTAAAGGGAAATTCCACCATCTTTTCAACATTGCTGTAAAATTTACTCATCAAGATGTACACAAAGTCAATCAAAGAGTTTTGGTGTAAAATGATGCAGAGAAGAGAATCTTGCTGACTCAAACTGTCTTTACAGTGGTGGTAAAAGGAACCAGGGGTCAAATACAGCCATTTTATTTACTATCTAAAATTACCTGGGAACCTACATGCACCTGAGTTTTTATATGTAATGCTAATGATGGTAAAATTATGGTAAATCTGAAAAAATACTTTTTCTTTGGGGACTATTTTGCCTCACAACACCATGCATGTCCACCATGAATAATCTTATTAAAAAATAGGTGAATAGGTCAAAATATTATCTCAAAACTATTATAGCACATTATAGCAATTATACCATATTATAGCAATTCTGACTGAATTGTGCAGAAAGTTTGAAAAACTGGTGCAATTCCCCTTTTAAGAAGCTAAGAATAGGTGAGTATCTGCCCAGAGTCTCTAATTAATTAATTAATTAATTTGTCAAAGAAAATCAAATCCAGCATTTTAGCTTGCTGTCTAAACCACTGAAACTGACTGAAAAAGCCAAAAATGTCCAGAGAGCTCACAATCCGGCAACTCCATCACTCAAGACTGGCACCCTCTAGTGGAGCTCAGTCAAAGTGCACTGCACACACTCTCCTCTTTGCTATTCTGTGGGTCTGAGGCACACCAGGCGTCTGTGGGAGAGTTCTTCAGCGAGCTGCCTCAGGGGCAGGGCCTGTAGAGAATGTGTTGCTTGTGGAGAGGCTGCATTCCTTTGACATTTACTGCTAATTAAAAACTGATGGGATGCAGCCTAAACCCATGTAACGTGTGGCTCTCAGGCCAAGCAAGTGTTTTGCATATATACATAGGCTCAAAAGAACGGAGCTATCACCCACGAAGGTCCTCTGAGCGACTGTGTGGGGCGGTCCAAGAAGCCTTAAACTTTATGAAGAACATAAAGAGTGGGCAATAACTTTTCGTTTAATGGTGAGACGTGACATCGCTGAGAGATTTAGTCACATTCAGTAAAACGTGTCCTCAGAAAGCAACTGTTATGGCCAGAAGGTGCGTGTGATTTTTCGTCGAGGAAAGGCCCTGGTGCCGCTGGGAGGGCGTAGTCGTCTGTGTCGCTGCAGAGGAAAGCGACCGCCGTCCTTGTAATCTCCTCCAGAGGTCTCCGGCTTCCCACTGTGACGTGCCGCTATTAGTCATAAAAAAATAAATTTCTCTGAGAAAATTAACTAAAGCATAAAACATGCAAAGGAACTGCCTGTGTCTTACCGCAAGAATGCCAGGCCCGACTTCTTAAAAGACATTCCCCTCTGCGCCGCCACTCTTTATAGAGGCAGAGGCAAGCCTGCGCCAAGCCCCACAGGCTTAATTCAAGCAACTTTTAATGACTTCAATGTGTGACTACTGGTAGGACTGGGATTGGCTCTGAAAGGAGCCTCTCCATGATCTAATCCAGAGGAGGGCGACACTGGATAAGCTGTAAGTAACCGCAAGGCAAACAAGGCTCTGCTGAAGGACCATCGGCAGTCGCCGTGATGTCACTCACTATGCCATCTTGTACAAGAAGGAGGGGAGTCAGGCAGAAAGACCACAGACAGCAGAAGGCACTGTTGTCTGTTTTTTATTGGGGAGTAAAAAGACTCACTGGGTTCATTACGGGGCCAGCAGAGCATTGAGAAACGAAAGGGATTAAAATGTGGTCCCAGAGGCTTGGTGCAACAGGCCAGGGGTCCTGATCCTGCAGCCCAAGATGGAGCAGTTATTCCTCCAAAAAATGGAACTTTTCAAGCTCACATTAGCCCTAACATTAGTGTCCTTTAGCGATATTTTGAGCAGATGAGCATTCTCAACATGCCTCAACTTGATGACTGACATTTCACCTACTTTTAGTAAGTCCTGGATTTTTCAGTGGCCGCAAGGACTTCACTGTGTGAGAGGGGAAATCATGCATCCCTACAAAAGCTCACCAGTGTTTCCCTCTTGTTCATTCATCCAGAGTCCAGAGCTTAATCTTGCGACGAGGCCAAGGCAAAAAGAGCTCAGTGCGGGAAGCCATGCCCCCAACCCAAACCATACAGGAACTCCACTAATTCGTATCTGAACGCAAGCTCAACTAATTCAAAGCCAGCTGACTGAACGCTAATGATGAGACGAAAACTCACAGTGGCCCTCTGGAGAAACGCAACAAGCCAAAGAGCATCATTTACAGTATACATTAGCTACAATAACAACATTTACTGTAAACACCAAATGCCAGCTGGAATATTCATTGCTTTTGCTTCTTTCTGAGAAGAGAGGCCATAGAGTTTGCACGAGTCGCCGAAGCCAAATTTTCAGCCATCCTGGTTTGGCCTGAAAGCGTGGAGCCCACTGGTGTACACACCGTACCCCACCAGGTGTGTTTGAGGCTATGCGTACACACTTAGACACACACAGCAACAGCGACCAGAGTAGGCTGGTTGGCTCTGTCACATGTCTGCTGAAAACCACAGGCACTGGACACCACAAATGTCAGCAGGGTGCCCGGCGGGGAGGTTGGCAGCGTCATCATCACGTTCCCCCTGACCACTTTCCTCCCCACCTCAGTCTCAGTCTGCAAGGCCTTCTCACATCAGGCTCCTCTGCCGATTTAAAATGCATGATTACATGGATACATAATTACAGGATAATTTGAGCCTAACTTGGCTAATGACAAGTAAAGGCAAGCAGCCACCAGTCAACAATTTTCATTAGTATAATGCCAATTAGCAGCTGTTAGCTTTCAGTGCAGTTCAAAGGACCTTCTTAAAGTTTATGTTGAGGCACATATTCCATATCTTTTGTTTCCTGTGGCAAAGTTTTTACATCCTACCACCTCCCTATCTCGTCCCTGATTCTTTGTCCTACCTGTCATATCTTTAGGGTGAAAGGGTCTAGCATTCTAGCATAAAGCAGAAGCCACCAGCCCAAGTTTCTGCCCGAAAAAGAAGACAGACAATCTCTCGTCATATAAGCCTAGGTTGAAGATAATTAATTATTAGCAATATTAGCATTTTTGATCTTTAAAAAGTCACATTTACAGGGTCTTCATGAAAGTAACTAGTAACCCTTGATATTGGAGAGGTGGCAATCACTTCTGACAAGGTCCAGCCTTTGCAAAGAACAGAATAAGATTGGAAGGTAAAGCATGCAAGACAGTGTTTCCTCGCAGACTTCTTTAACATTTAATTAGAGGAAAAAAAATGTCCAAAAAAATCTCCGGCCTCCAAAAAAGTCAGTAGACCCAAACTGCCTTCGCCCCCGCCTGCATGTTTTTCAAAGGTATGGCTTGTTGGCATCCAGGAATGTGAAGAGTTGATCATGGAGCAGGCAGTTCATTTCTACTGGCTGAGACCTCACACTCTTCGCACACTGAGAACTTTTCACTGCTCCGGAGGACTGTTTGTTTTTCCTCCGATACGGTGCGCAACTTAACACGCCACACGCCGCCACGGCAGCCGTCCTCCCAGCGGTGGTGAACTCCGGGCAGGAGGGCTGACCTCTCCAGGTCAGGGCAGACACCTACAGCGTACCTCTGGGCTCTCCCTTTGGACCCTTGTCTTTTCTCTCCCCACCTTGTTTTTCTTTGCTCCTCGCTGCATTTCTTCCACTCATTCCCTCCCGAAGAAGAAACTCAAACTCAAAGAACCATGAGACCGTCCCTTGTGGGGCAGTGTGTTATGTGTGAGGCTTTGTGAGTCGTTTGCATAAAGCCGCTGCGCCCCGGCTCTGTGGTCTCCCTCCTCACGGTCTCTCAGTCGGGGTCAATCCCATTTCACTTCCAGTAATTCAGCGTCTGAATGTGAGATTGAATTGGAGCTGGACGCATGCCCACTGAGTAAATAACGAGGAAAGCGCAATCTCCTTGCACAGGGCCGCAGCCACACACACACTTACATATGCATACACACACACATACACACACCCAAATGGTGCATTGATGTTTTTCAGGGGCACTGCTAAGCAGACAAAAGGGGGACCTTCTCATCTCAGAAGTCTGGTTTTAAATAACACCACTGTTACCGGCACTGCCGTCAACTCTTCCAAAATGCGGCCCCCCTTCAAACGCCTCTGTCCCTGGTCTTCAAGCAGGCTAGCACCCTGACAAAAGCCAGTCCTCCCCTGCTCCCCCTCCCCACTGCAGCTGAAGCCCTGCCTGTGTTTGGACTGGGTGCCCTGCCACAGGGCCACATGGCCGTCTGGCTGTGTTTCTAGGCCCCTGTCTCTTTTCCTACTCCACACCGTCCTGCTTTCCGCCTACATCAAGCTTGCTTTCATGTCCGAGATGTGCAGGGCAAGCACAAAACTAACCTGATCTCTTCCTTTCCACCACACACCCACTCCACTGTTCTCGCGCCGTTTCAGACGCATTTACATAGCTTAACACACATGTGGCATGTGACCTCTTGGGGCGAATAGCAGAGCAAAGTGCCAGAGGCAGCGAAGGGGATTATGGGACAGCTGTAAAAGACTATGGGGAAAAAGGGCTTGATGCATTGCCAGCAAGTTGGAGTGCAGACTTTATTTTTTACATGATACAAATATGTAGCCCTGGGTAGACATATATTCCGTTTTTACTGCTTCTCACTCATTGACATATCCAGGTCTTGATGGTTAGCATTACTACTGCTGATGAAAGGCATGAAAGGGGACTCATTGACTCTTTTCACTGAGTAAGCAGTCTTAAAGCACATGCCACTGTGTCATCAAACTTATCATAACTGCTTCTGTTGTTCTGAATGTACCGCATATCCCATCGTGTGATCTGTCTGGCTCTGTTTTACAGTGTATTACTGTAAAAAAAAAAAAGTACAGCATTTATGATGTGGGTGGATGTAAAAGCTCTGATTCATAGTAATATAAACAAGCATTGCTATCAAACTGAGGCATCTAGCATGAAGCAAAGAAGCACAAATTCATGTCGAGGAAATCGGCCTAACATAACCGCCGGGGGAAAAGCCCTGTAGATCTCACTGTATGATTTAAAATGAGGTGTCGTTAGATAAAGGATAGGATACTCACAACTTCTGTGTTTGTGATCTTGGCCAGCAGTTCTGTAAGACTGTCCCCCCACAGCGAACGGTCTGTGCTGTTGAGCTGCAGGCCGCAGATTGCTGCTCCCACGCTGCCTGTGGCGATCATGGATGGAGGGTACATGGCAAAGTTGAAATCTGAGGGAGTTGTGAAAAAAAAAATTAGGGATTTGGACACTAGAAGGCGCTACTGAGCGAGTCCAAAATGATCAGATTTCTATGGTGCTAAAACCGTAATTTGTAATTTGTTAATCCTTTTTTACAGTTTTTAACTATTTAGCTATATTTACCGCCCATTCACTGAGGACTCACTTGTGGGCAGCATCTACCATTTTATGGTTTAATGACTGGTATAGAAAGTGTCTACGCTCCCTTTAAACTGGCTCTGATTTAAGAATCAACAGCTGGAAGGAAGAAAGGCTATATCTGCGTTATGATGGTCAAATGAAGTCTTTCCTCACCTGATGATAAAAATGAAAACACTGACACTATATTGACCAGTGTCATTAAACATTTTGCATTGAACTTATTGAATAGAAATGTGAAATTAACTCACTTAAACCTCGTGTTTTAGCAACTTCGGCAAACTAATGTGTCTGCCGTAGTAGGACAGCAGGCCGCAACAGGAGTAAGCGACTAATTAAATCTGTGCATGCTCAGAACAGCACAGGTTGTTGCTCGAAGTTCCTATTACCATCATTAGAATGTGTGTAGAACAAATGGCTTTCAGTTCATGAACTTTTTAAGCATCACAGACAAAATTTCTACTGACTGTCTTCTGCACAAAATGTATACAAAAAAGACTCACACACTGCTATGTGCCTTAAAACATAAAAGAATATGATAAGAATCAGAAATGCTAATAAATGAAGGCCATTTCCATTAGGTCTGTGCATAGTCCTTTGCTAATGACTGCAACCCAGGATAATGAGGGTTCACTTGGCTTAAAAAGAAGGCTGAAAGAACCCCCCCCCCGCCAAATCTAGCCCCCCCAAACCCCCTCAACAACCCTCCCCAGTTCGGCCCCTTTTCTTCCAGCTCCTAAGTAAATCGTGTGCTCCCTGAAAAAAAAGCCCCACAGCTCTTGGAAAGGAGAGGATAAAGAGCCAGCGTCGCCCTGCCAATGCTCACTGCTGTAGGTCCTTTTTCCACGTGTGGTCACAGGCGTGCGTCTCAAAGACCAATAACCTTGTTAGCTCTCGCACTGTCATTCATAATGCAAATAAGACAGCTTGTGAACGGGCCCTGAGCCCAAAAGTACGACCGGCTGAGAAGAGTGGGAAAGAAAGACAAGAGAGAAAGAAAAGAGGAAGAAGAGAGGGAGCTAGCATGGAGAAAGAACTGAAACAGCTAATAGCGAAGGCTGCCTGCCTCATTGATTTTTGTCTCTCTTCTTTAGTTTTTTCTAACCAGATCCCTCGCTCTTTTCTCTTTTCTGCCTGTTTTTTTTTTCCTTACAGTTTTCCGTCCCCAGACACCAGGCCTTCAGGTTGAATGGCACACATGCCCAGCTTTTGTTGCCACAACAACTGGTGATTTGTGTTAGCAAGGCTGCTATCCTTTAGCATATTAATTGAGTGCTGCCAGTGGGCTCAGTCAGCAAGTGAGCGTGGCTTCATTGTCCAGAGTCATCACCTCTTCTTATCCAGTTGAGAGACGCAACATCGATCCCTCTCTGTTGACTCAGAAAAGGTTGGGGGGATTCAAAAAAAAGGTTTGCGATGGTGAGTTTGGGGGGCCAGGGGGCGTTGGGCAGGGGGCTGTGTGTCAGGTTTGAGCCAGCAGAATTGACTGGGGGAGGCTGCTTCTCTGAACATCATTCTTTAGTCTGTGTCCAAACCCTCATGAGGTTTTGGCAGGAGAAAAGAGACCCCCCCCTCCTCCCTGCCATTCCTCTGATGCCGGGCCACCTATGGGCTCACAGAGTGGACCCCAGCGGCCATTGCATTACCATGCTGCTGTATTCAAAGCAAACCTCAAGATGGCTCTGAGGGTGATTTTTCGTCTCTTTTCTCTTTTTTGGGGGGAAATCAAAGAGGTGGCCTTTGATTGCTAAAGAACCATCCCTTCATTGCCTTCTTAACATTCAGAACCAGGCGCTAAACTTGTGGCTCGGTGTTGACAAATAAATGAACTTGCTATACACCTCCAAGCCTAGGGCAGAAAAGGATTTAAGCTCTAGCCAAAAGGAAAAAGCAGAGTTAATGCAGAAGGATCGCATTACATCACTTTCTTTGGGGTCTATTCTGCCATCTGCAACAGGGACAGAGAAGGCCATAGATTCGTACACTTAGCTAGCGCACACTAAATGCGTAGCAATCTGATTTTTCACACTCGGGACAAGATAGGTTTGTTGTGGAACAAGGGGGCGCACATGTTAGCGGCAGAGCCGGACACTCTGGCGTGTGTGAGCGGTCGTCGGAGGAAGAATGGCCGTATTTTGCATGCCTTCATTGATATGCGTGCAGGGGAAAAACAGTGTATGTAGTGGGGACGCTTGCGATGGAAGGCTCCTTGTGAGCGGCGGCTGGCTGGCCTGCTCCTCCGGCCTCTCGCCCCCTTCAATGAGCCATTCTCTCGCCCTCCCCACACAGCGTCTTCAGGGCCGTGCCAGCACGGCCAACTCCTGGGTGGGTGCGATGCACTGCATACGCATTTAACTTGTAAATTAATTAAACGCCCGGAAAGTTGAGAAACAGCCAAAGAGAGCGATGATTTTTAAGGGCAATAAATCAACTGCCAGGATTCCATGCCGATGCGTAGCTTATTAATCGCAGTTTACAGAAAGCCCCATTTTGAGCAGCCAGGCTCCACTGATTGATAAAGGTCAAATGTAAACAACATTTTGGATTTGGCATCACAGTATATCACCCACCGCAGCCCACAGTCAACTGGAACGAGCCACTTAGAGAGTGTAAGTGAGGGAGCTCGCAGACAGACAGTAAATTCTTGGACTCTTGTGGGCTAGCGAGATGTGGTAGGTGCTAAAGCTCCTACTCTATGTCTGTCTCTGTTAAGGTCCACTGGCGTCACTTCACATAAATGTCCCAATATTTGCACTTTTATGACCAAAGACAAAACACCGCCACCATCTGTTAAAACCATGCTATGAGACACTACTGTGCTATGTGGAAATTAAACAGGACAGTACACAAACACAATTTTTTGCTAAATGATAATTAATGGGTTGAGATGGTACAGATTCAGTGTAATATAATGACCTGACATTCTATTAGTGCTGCCACGGATTATTGTCACAATTATTACCTAATAACTACAATTATTTGAAGTTACTGCCTTCATGCAAGCTGAATACAATCATTTTTTACAGTTGTTAGATTTCACAGTTGTATGTTTACATAAAAAAAAACAATGTGAAGTGCAGAGATTGCTTTTTTAGTTTTGTATCTAATGTAGTTTGTATCTCCTAGTATTGCTTAAACTCCATCAATAAGCATTAGGCAAACTTGCTACAAACTTGCTTGTCACATAACAGATCTCAAATAGACTTGCTTACGTGATTACGGACATTGTATGACATGAAAAATGGACAACAATAAAGCTTGTAGGCATAAGATGGCTGTTACTATAGTTTTTACCCATGCAACACATTTTTTTAAAAAGACTTAAACTTAGTCAGAATTTTTGGCAAACTTACATGTAAACAACATCTAAAATTACACTTAAAGGTGTACAAATTTCATGCATTGTGTTCCAAAGTTCAGTGAGCAATTGCTTTTCTTTTTAAAAAGGTATGTGCAATTTTACCTATGATGAGGGGCCAGATGTTGAGAACGTCTGGGGACAACCATTAAAAGTTTGGGCTAAGCGTGAGATTTATTAAGGTGGAAACAAAGTGAGTGTGAAATTTCCAAGCCAATCCAACGTCTCGGGAAGGTGGAAAAAGGAACTCACAGTAGGGGGGCGAAGGTGCGTTCGTCGAGAATGTCCAACGAGCAGCTAGCCTGTCATTAGCACGTGGATGTAACGTAAGTTAGCATAGCTAAAAGCCCTCCAAAACTCCAATTAAACATGTAGATATATGTTGCATGTGCAGAGAACTTTACATGAAGTAAAAATAAATATTGCCTTTTACAAGGTAAAAATAGTTCAGTTAGCTAACGTTAGCATTTTACTAGCTAGGTTGTGTCACTTGTGTAATTTTTTTAATAAAAGTGAACAAAATAAACCATGCACCTTATATATATATATTTATATATATTTATATATGCGTTTATATATGTTTTTAGCCGTTAATGACACAAGCTAGCTAGCAAAATGCTACACATGCTCTCAGTATTTGAAAGTTTCTAAAGCTGTCCTCCTATTATTGTTTGCATCTTACTCCAGCACTTCATGTCATGAAAGCAGCCAAGGCGCTGTTACTCAGATGAAATGAAAACAGGAATCCTCCTAAACTGTTGAAATCCTGTAACAACTTGCTTCAGTCTTGCACCTCAGTTTAGAGACTTGAGCAACAGCATGTAGGCCAGCAATTGCCTCTCGAAACAGGAATGACATGAATTGACAGATATGCTGTTCAACCATACTGACCCCTCCCTGCACACACAGTCACTATTTAACTCTCCTTGTGGACGTCTCACATACAAGACAAGCAAACAGCTGAGGAGCTGTTTCTACCAACCAAACCAGGCTAATAAAGTTCTCCCATCGTGCTTGCTTCTCTCATGGGTTAGACGATCAGTAGACCACAATTAAGACATTCTTAAGGGCAGCCTAACAATTTTTGTGGGTGACGACCATAAAGAATTCACCTCCTTTACATCTGAAGCATCCAAGTGTGGGTATGACATTTGGATTTCGTGGTGCTAACTTGGCATAATCGTTAGCATTTATGCTGTACAGTCAGACAGGATACTGTGGTTTCGATCAGCATCAGAAGACGGTGGTAACCCACTTGGGAGTTCCTATGACACACAGAAAAGGAAATTCTTGGGAGAATGCTGTGCTTTCAGGGCTTCCTGCTGCATGGATGCAGGAAATTATTCAAGGCATACAAAGGAAGAAGACTCATAGTGAGCTCTGACTAATCAGGCCTTGTATCAACAAACATCGACACCAACAAACTCATACTTGCACTGCGTCAATGGAAACGCTTTATTTTTTAAAGCAGATTCACTCCCGTTGTTCAGGCCTCGTTCTCCTTTCGAACAATGCCAGAATGACTAAGCGGGAGGTACATAAACAATGACATGTAAACAATGTGGTGGGCAGAGGAGCCAATATGTGGGATCCATACTGCCAATATGATGGTCCTGTCCTCGGATAAGAGCGTATGGAATGAGTTTCCTGGCATTTGGCTTTAATCTGCTTTAATGAGCTTGTTCCTGTGACAGGCTGCCCTCTAGAGAAGCACTGCAGTTTCCTATCAGGTGCTCCCTCCACGCTGACCCTTACATGTTTCTGCATATGAAATGAAGGGTCGCGCCTTTGTCTCCTTTTCCTAGCCGAGACCCACCCCCCCAACCCCCTCAAGCAATTTGCATAGCCGTGAAAGGCCTCTTCAAGTTATTAATTAATACGGAATTGGCCTACACCGCCTGACCAAATCCCACCAAGTGCCCTGAACGGAACTGTTCTATCAAAAGCGAGGAACCATTAAAAATTAGCTGTCTTTCTTTGTCTCCACCCCCCAGCCTCTTCTCTTTTCTCATTCAGATACAGAGGCCTTGATTTATGCAAGTCCCTCCAGAAAAAAAGAGAGGGGGGATGCTGAATTCTCTGCAAAGAAGGCAAAGAAACAGAAGAAAAGGCAGACCACAATCCCGTTTAGAAAATGTCTAAAATCCTGCTAGTCTAGCAGGAAGATTTCAGAGGTTTCAGCTGCATCAACAAGTGCAGTCGCTTATCAGCGCTGGTTTCAGCATCGCATTATTTACTCGGATACAACTTGAAACCACATGCTCTGATGCTCTAAATGACTTGTGGAAGACGCTAAAATCATTTCGACTCCTTCACTGGAGCAATCAAGGACAAAGTGCACGCACGGTCTTGCACAACAGGCCTGTGAGAAATGGATGTGAAACTGAAAGGCGTTCCAATATCTTCAGTGACTCAAAGAGAGAAAGGAGCGAGAGAGGGAGATGGATGGCAACAAGTATCTTCAATGGGATTCAAGCCAGTTCCCATGGATACCATCAATGTCTCCTGTCAGAGCACTTTCACAACATATTTACAATATCCATTGCACAATCCGCAAAAGGAGAACCCACATCAAAAGTGCCATGTTGAAAGGCCTGTCATCTGCTCCCCCCACCTTATCTTATCCAGCTCTCTCATAGACGAGGCTTCTTCCCTAAAGACCTTGGGAGACGAGCTACCCCAGGGAAGGATGTGGGCGCCCAGGGGAAACCCAAGCAGGTCGCATTACCTCGCCAGTTTCTGACCGGCTGGGAGAACCTGCCCCACAAAGGCTTTCCTACATGGGAAAGCATTTATGCCCCGGAGCAGGCAGGAGGCGTGAGAAGCAGGGATGAGGTATGAAAACACGACATGCTTGGCTGTTTGGATCGCACTGTAAGAATGCTCTCCACCCCCAACGTTTTTCTCACCCTCGTTCTGTGCTCCATGTTTGATCTCAAAGACATAATCCACCCGCCAAGAACCGAGACAATGCCTTCCTTCCGTCCCCAACCGTTGGATCAGCGGTGCACAGGAATGCCCTTAACCAGACAGCTGCCCTTTGAAGTGTCTCCCCATTCACTGCTTGCCACTGATATGCCCCCTGACCTCCAGCCCCCCTGAACATACTGGCCAAAGAAAAGCTCCTCTCCGTTACAGACCACAATTTCAATCCACATACTTTCACGTGAAGGTAACAACATGGCATTTGGTGGCACGGTGCCCGCAGAAAGCAACCTGAATGGGGTTTCCATAGTTACTATCCCTTTAGAAGTTGACTTCTATTTCAGTTTTTTTCTGAAAGGAGCAGATGAGGATATTTTTCAACACTTGCCAGAGTGTTGACGCAAGATATCAGCACCCAGTTGACTTGGCAGCGGATCTTTTATCATTCGCACTTACAAAACACCAGTGCAAGACAAATACAGAGCACATGCCAACCGTGTTATCATTTGCCAAGCACTTGGCTTTTGGATTTTTTTTTTTTGTTTATCTCCCTGATTTCGATTTTTAATGTACAGTTTATTATTGTTTGTCTTGCTACATCTGGAGCATCGTAGGGAGAAGGTCGTAATTAAAGAGTGAAAATACACCTCAGGGATTGAAACGGGGAGGAACAAAGCGGAATGTGACCTCCATTATTGGTGATTTATGGTGGCAACTACGGCAAAGAGCTGAAACATGCTGCAACAAAGAAAAATGTTGACCAAAGGAATCAACCGCACCACCTAGGAATGGTATGAATTCACAGACATGTTACAGGGCTTTAACTAGTGGCTACAAAACCAGAGCTTTTTCAAGATAACGACACAGTAGGCAGCATTCTGTGGTCAGCTACGAGTTAATTTCACACACAGTTAAAACGTGAACGATGGGAGGTGCCGCTACCTGTTGCGCACAAGGCGATGAAGGTCTGCACATGCTTGCGGATCAGGTCCAGCTTATCCTCAGGCAGGGGCAGCTTCTTCACAATGTGTTCGATGAAGTCGTTCGGAGTGACGGCAGCCAGGTTCCACTTCAACTTCCCCAGCACCACCAGCTCCCATTCCTGAAGGAAAACAGAGGGACAAGAGAGGCGTGAGGCTACAAGAGACCTAGTTCGCCTAAAAACAATGGGTAGCAGCATTCATAAAACTACATGACACCTACACAAGCGTTTCATGAAAAGTGAC
The DNA here is from genome assembly GCF_904425465.1 of Colossoma macropomum. Lineage (NCBI taxonomy): Eukaryota > Metazoa > Chordata > Actinopteri > Characiformes > Serrasalmidae > Colossoma > Colossoma macropomum. The sequence continues at coordinate 7,668,342 of NW_023494788.1, read as the reverse complement.
ATAAGCCTACATAAACAGCTTTTTCCAACCAGAGTCAGGCTGCTTTTGTCGACTTTGATGTTATATCACCTACGCAAGTGACGCTTTGGAATAAAGCCTTTATGAATGTTTATAGAGGTTTACATCAGTTCTCATAAAAAAGGCATATGCAGGTGTCATGCAGCCTTATGATCCCCACGCTTCAGTAAAGTTTTACCAAACAATGTAGTGTTGATGTTATCATAAAGGTTACTGAGACAAAGTAGCTCTAGCTGCAAACTTTTCAGGAAAGTAGGCCTTAAGCAGGATGTCATAACAGTGTCAAAGGCCTATCTGGGGTACTAGGTGAATGTGGGATCTATCTTAAGTATTTTAGGTATTTTGAGTTGTGCTGAAAGTGGAATGCAAATTGACGAAATGCAAGAAATACATTTGGCTTTCCAAAGTGTCATGTCTATAAAAAGCGTGTTTGCCCAGGGGACTCTGGATATGTCCAAACTGGTCCATATTTCTCGACTGCTATTTTACTTTCCAGACAGAGTGGATATGAAAAACCTTCAATCTGATCACCAGTCAAGAGTCAGCTCTTGGGCCTACAATCCTCCTTTTGTATTTGTTTATTAGTAAAAAGTAGGCCACAAATGGTTCTTAATGCAAGGCCAAGAATAATCACTTTTGCTTCCTTAGACAATATTGTTTAAAAGGAGATTTGTGCATGTGAGAACTTTCACATGATGTATAGGTTCTTTACCAGTTTAAGGGCTCTTCCTAGAACATTTGCATTATGTGGAGGTTTTTTAAACTTTAAAAAGGCCCTTCACACAAATCTCATTTCCAAATAAAAAACCTCTAAAAAGACATCAATTGAAGGTTTTAGGGAACTAAACATGGTTCTTCTACAGCATTGCTATTAGGGGTGTAATGTTTCACAAAATCCATATTTCATATTTGACTCGATATTATACACTTGTGTCTTGATCAGATACATTCTTCAAAACAGGAAAAATAAGGAGCAAAAATAAAACGTGTTGTACATTAATATGTTACTGTTGGTGGATTCAACATAATAAAAGTACATAATTTGAAATAAAAGTTTCTTAGTGTCCCAATCTAATGCTCTAGCTACATGCTAATATGTTAGCCTGAAGCTAAACCACTAGCCACAAGCTAGCATGCTATTCACAATTCAACTGCTGTATGCTGTTTTGTTACATCCCTAATTGCTATGTTGTTACTGCATTACCAATGACAAACAAACCAATGTTGCATCTGATCATTCTGACCAAATATTTGCATTAACACAAACTTCACTAGGTTGACAATTCATTTTGTAAGTGAAAGTAAGTTAACGTTATCCTCTACAGGTAACAAGCTTGAATATGGCAATTTACATTTAATTTACATTAGAATGCAAAGTGTGTTTTCTGTAGAGGATGCATTAAGTTATTTTCACAATGAAACATGTCATTTGATCAGGGGCGCCCAAATATTTGCATAATATGACTATCTGCTATTTCAGCCTGCAGCTTTTTAGCTCCTCCCATTGAAGTCCATAAGTTATAAGGACTGTTTCCCCATTTGTGAATACAGGGCATACACACACACACATACACACACACACACACACACACACACACACACATATATATATATATATATATATATATATATAAGAGATTGTTTAATTATGAGGATATATATGTGGGAATGGGGGAAAATACATCGGATATAGGCCCTTTAAGTCTGGCCTCTGCTCTGCTGCTGTGTCTGATCCCTGGACTATACAGTGGTGATCACACTCCGGAGAGACGCAGGCATGAGTGCAGGCTGGCTGGAGCTGCATTACTGTCCCTGGTTAACCATAAATTTACTCATAAGCTACTCAGGACCCTGTAAGCTCAGCAAGAATACACCAACACCAGTGACCTCACAGTGTCTGTTCAGTATCAGATACTTTCCTCCTGAGAAGCCAACTGCAGTGGATGCATGTGTGCGTGCCTCACAGTCACAAGGGCAGTAGCAGGCACTGGAGGGCCCATCATTTTGACGCATAAAATGTGTAATACTGGAAAAACTGATTTATTCTCAATAGTTAAACCAGAGTGACTCAGTGTCAGTGCAATACCTGTAAAAGAGTTTGACGCTTATCGCCCCGCCAAAAGGCATTAAGTTAAAATGACAGTTGCGTGTCATTTGCTTGTTCACTGACTTTTATTAGACAGAAAATATGAAAACTACTTTACTGCCTGTGGGGAACATGGGAATGGTATAGGCCATAAACTGTGCAGGAATAAACATCAGCGAAGATCAGTAGGCTTTCTTTAATATACTTAAAACAAATGGCAAAAGGGGACTACAGCTGTCTGGCATGGTGACAGAACTACCTCCACTTATGCTTGACATTAATGCATTAGGTTAACATGAAAGGAAAGACTTTCTAATAAGTAATTTTAGTGCGCGTCTTCACACTGATCTCACAGTGTCGCCCGAGGCTCTCTCAATCTACAGTTAGAAAGTTCCTCTGAACATACTGACTCCAAACTAACATCAACATGAAGCGTGTGCTGCCGTGTTCGCCCCATTCAAGAAACAGACAGCAACGTTCGAACAGCAGCCTTCTTTTCTTGTTAAAAGTGGAAAAGTAACAAGGGGGTTGAGTGACTAATTGGGGAAAAATTGTGTTCTCAGGGACTGTCCTTGTGACTGTGCGCTCATTCAGACAGAGATGGTTTTCTCCATCATTGAACCACATGCACTTAGTCATGAGGCAGTCCAATGTGGTAGCCATTAAATCCACCGACTTACAGAGCCTTGATGACTTCTTCTGTGAAGCTGACCGAAAGATTGTTCCGGGACGACACCGCAGGTGAATGGCAGTGGAGCTCTGAATGAGTGTACAATGAGTGCACGTTGACAGCAAACCGTCTGGCATAATTTCTCTGACACCTCTGCGTGCTCGGTTTCAGCAGAAGAATGACTCACCCACATGCACCAAGAGCTCAGATTTTTAGGGGTGACGAACTGCTAAGAATTTCCAAAACGTGTTGCAGTGCTAAGATCATTGCAAGAGGCTAGAGAGGGGCATCATTCTAGCCCTTGGACTGACTGTCTCACTCAGGAAGAATTGAGTATCGCTCCATTTTTGGGCTTCGGAAGGTGCTGTAGGCGTGGTACGCTGAGGAGTCCAGCAGAAGAAAAAGCCTGACAACACGGGCTAATGCAACATCAACACAAGGCAGGACGTGTAGTACAATAACTGCTCCTAAATAGTTCTTGGCTTGGGCACTTGGTTCTGGGAAAACGTTTAATTAGTACAGTACAGAACCTGTGTATTAACTTTAAAAAGGTTCTTCATGCTCTCGTTTTGTGAAGTCTTCAGGAAGGTGGATCTTCAGGAGCATGGTTGGCGACCACTGCTCTAGCTCTTCAGGGCACTGAAAGTGGTTCTTCTATGGGATTGTACCAAAGAACCCTTTTTGGTACCTTCATATTTAAGATTATATGAATGGAAGCATCAATCCAAACCACACGAGAAACTCTGAGTGCTTTCAGACAGTAGACTATAATGCCTACTTTGGGTCTTTATCTGATCAGACTGGCATGTTTAGACAAGCACTCAGTATGTGGTCATCTACAAAAATAATGGGATTGAAATAGGAATGTAAAGATGAGGTTTCATGTGACTTTTATACTGATTATAGACTACAAAGATGATCTGCATCAGATATATGAAGGAAAATTTCAGAAATGAGTGCCTGTATAAAACCAGCCTAAGTGCAGTTGACACTGGAACAGTCACTTAGGGTAAAATTAGCATGGTGCAGATCATACAAGATGCCATGTTGGTGTACATTACCCTGCTACTAAAGTGACTGGCCAATTTGCATGTATCATCACTTTCCCTATGACCTAATATGCTAATTAGCCAGTTTCATGATGACCAACAATTCGATTCACTTTCAGCATCACTACAGTCATGTGACGAATGCCCCCCTACACCATTTTCCTGTGTTTACGTTAAGACAGTAGATGCACAACAGCTAACCAGATATTCCATGTTTTTCAATGGAGGACCAGAAAATGTCAGCGTGCCACACTGGCCAGCGGAACGTTCCAACAATAGTTTGCTTTTCCCAACATTTGCCATCAGCAGTAGAGCAACCGGAATGTTCTTTTGGGAGCATGGATGCTGAACCCTTGTAGTCCAAGCATACCTATTCCTATACAGCAAGGGTGATTGTGCACCATCGCTGTTTACACCAACTCTACCATGACGCATGGCACGTTTCTTTAAATGCCAACAGGTAAACGCAGCATTAATGTCCACATGTAGGCCTACGCTGTAATTCCCAACTCTAATAAACTACAAGAGACCATGCATTACAGTGATTTTACCATGATTAAGGGGTGTTATTAGTGCTGTAACGTACCACCTCAAGTTGTTGGTTTTTTTAAAAAGTGACACCATACGATACAATAATATCATTGCTGTCGGAACAAAATTCATAAAAAGTAATTTTACAGAAGAAAGAAAAAACTTATTGACTTTCAATGTAAGTTAAGGGATGAAATGTAAAGAAACTAAAGAAATGTGATCCCTTTGGAGTGGGCTATGGTTGTCAAGCAACCTCGGTCCACTAAACGAGGACCTATTTTTTCGCCGGACATAAGAGTTTCCAGTAGCCCATCATTGTGTGGTCTAGTCATTTCATTACATTTTCAATGTTTATCATATTATTATGAATATAATCATAATACAGCAGTAACCTTAACACAGAAACCTTCTCTTTATATTTAGCTGTTGTTTAGCCAATTATAACCGCTACATTACTGCTTACTTTACTGTTATGTTAGCACCAAGCTAATGTCAGTGTGCACTGCTTATGGCAAACAGCTCTAGCTCTAAAGCCTAACAGTGAAAAATAATTTAGGACCCTGTTAGCGGGTTAGCTCGCAGCCTAGATCTAGTCATTAAGGAAAGAAGTGGACAGTCCCTTGATAAAACTGAGTAAGAAGGTGTTTAGTACAGCCTTTTACTCATACACACTCTGACACCTTGCCACATCTATTAATACTGTGTTCCACTGACAGTCATTATTATTTGCATGAACATGATGATATTTGATAACGTGCTGCCAATCAGATTTGGCTGAAACGATCCATTTCGCATAATCCACATATTAGTGCAAAAGTAATTACCGAATAGCCTGTAGTAGTTACTAAATAGTACGTAATACTTGAGATGAGTAAGGAAACAACCTATAAGACCAAACAGACACAAAGCGCAAACACATCAGACTTCAGAGAAAACAGTACCTTCAGAGTCTTTTATCAGCATTATTGCTCCTTATCATGCCACTGTTCTGATTGAGGCCAAACTGCGAGCTGACTCTGGCACGCTTGCAACACAGTTTAGGCACCCACTTCCTCTCATCAGTGCCTCTGCCACCAGCGAGGTTTCATTTACAAGAACTTTGTACCAGTCAGCGGAGACAAAATTGAAGATGTGACTGTGACAGCCCATCTCCGGTTTCCTGCATCTGCTGCACTTCGCAGCCCAGCGCCAGCCTAGAACGCAAAAACGAGCTGTTTGAAAAAAAAAGGTGGTCCACCACTTTTGCTGAGGACAGTAGCTCAGTAGTGTCATCTTTGACCAGAACCACTGAAGCGCCGTCCATTTCCGCCACTGAGAGAGAAACTGATGAGCCAGAGGTGAGAAGAACAGTGCAAACACGCAAACAAGCTGAGCTGACAGCAGACCAACTCCTCAGACTGGACTGCTGATGCCACAGCATACACACTGTATGATCTCCAGCAGAGCAGAGAAGCTGCTGTCCTATTCATATTTTACTTCTTTTGACCACACTGCGGGGGAACGGCCGCTCACTGAGGAATGTTTATATAATGCCGAGGAGGAAATAGCATTTGGATTTTGCCTCCATTTCTATAGTTTCTCTCCTTGAATGATCCATCAGAGGCCTACAGTTCATGTATACTCTTAAAAACAAAGGAGTTCTTTGAAGACCACCTTTTGAGTCCCTGAACTCCTTTTCAACTTGATAGCACCCAAATGAAAGGTTCTTTATGGAACCCAAAAGTGGTTCTTCTAGGGCATCGCTCCAAAGATCTTTATGTTTTTAAGGGTGTACAGACTTGAACAGGTGTCAACAGATCTCTATACACAAAGCAATCCAAAGGAACTAAAGAAAAGCCAAGGGTTAAAGGGGAAGTCCACCAATTTTTATGAAATTTCTGCATGAAATTTCAAGCCCTGAGATGATGAAAGTGATTCAATGTGAAGTGGTTCACCGCGGAAAATCTTGCTGACTGATTTCTTTACAGTGGTCATTCTGGGAACCAGGGGTCGCAATGTCTGACGCAAATATAGTCTCTTTCACTTACTATCCAAAATGACCAGTGAATCTACACGTGTCTTCTGAGCTTGATCATGGTGATAATCGTAACATAGTGGTAAATTATGAAAGTGTGTTTTCTTTCCCTTACGATGCCCTGAATTCCTTAAAGATACTTGTTTGGAGACCAAAACCTTCTCAAGACTTGTCTGAGGCATCAAGCAGGGCACTCATCACCCTCTCATGTAATAACTTTTTTTAGAGGCATTAAAACTCTTCGGACGTCTGGTTCCTATCACCACCACTGTCAACAATTCTGACTTCACATCAAACCACTCTGAATGATTTGTTTACATCTTAAACTTTTAAGCCTGCAGAAAATTTGCAAAATTGGTGGAACTCCCCTTTAAATGATTGTCAGAAAGTTCAGCTACAGAATAAACAAGGATTCTTCTTCGTCAAGTGATGATCACAACCCTTCCAGGGCACAAACGCAGGATACAAGGATATAAACGTCCTCGTCTCATTCAGCATTATAAATGACCGACTTTAATAAAATGACTCTCTCTCTCTTTCTCTTTCTCTTTCTCTCTCTCTCTGTGCTACAAAGCCGGAACTGGAAAACCAGACACCCCTTTCCCAGCTTGGTGCGGCGCTGCTGCACAGCGGAATCGCATATTTGCCACTAGATGGTGATGGAAGCCCATGGGTGGCTCGTGCTGGAGCATGTGCAGAAGATCAGCCCCTGCAGCTCACTGCTCACCCTGCACAGCATCTACCATCCGCCACAGCCCCCACCACCACCCATCTCCCTCAGTAAAGCCCCTCCATTTGCATTTCAACTCTTTCACTGCTGCCATAAACTCAGAGCTGTAGCCAAAATATTCCATCAGATGGCACGACAGCTCTCTTAGTTCATCTTTGATTGTGTAATAAGGGCTGATACAAAACATTCAAGACAGACACGATAATAATGTTTGTTTTTGGTAATGTTTGTTGCTATAGCAAATAAATTGATTGAGTAATTAAAATATGAAAAATAATACAAATGTAATTACGTTAAAGGGTTTATCTTTATCTAATATAAGAATATTGCTTAGAAAAGGAGTAATAACATAGCATTTACTGGAAATAACAGTAATAATAATAACAACAAATATAATAATAATTATTATTATTACTGTTGTTATAATTATTAGAATGATTTTGGTTAATATAAACATTTTTTTTCTATTATATTAATGTAAATATACTGCCATACCAAATTAATACAATGATAATAACACATTAATAACATAAAAATAATATAAAACAATAAAAGTGAATCTGATGTTCAAGCAGCCACTGAAACATTTCTGAGTGGCCCGAAATCGGACGCTGACCATCACGATCCAGCACGTGAGGCAGCAGTGTGTGGTGCGTCCTACCAGCAGCTCCTGTGGTCTGATGGAGTTGTCGGTGTAGATGCAGAGCTTTTCCGCAGTGAGCGGCCGAGTCTCCTTTAGCTTGGAGGCCAGAAACATGCAGACGGCGCCCAGCAGCTGCAGGTGACACTTTCGGGTCGGAACCACAGACAGGAAACGATCCAGGTAGTTCATGGCCAGAGGGAAGACCTCCTCCTCGCACTTCTGCTCCTCACAGACCTGCAGGAGGGACAGCAGGAGGGAGGGAGGGGGGAGGGAGGGAGGTTGATTGTCATCTGGGTCCATTTATAAAGCAGCACGAATCGGTGGGGAACGAATCGAACCGAACAGAGTCGGGCAGGGATAATCTCGAAGAATCGAATCGTTAAAAGTCATCGGAGCGCGGACGAATCGATCGAGTCTGCTCTCTCCTGCCTCCCTCTCTGCTTTACAGAGCATAAACATCTTTACCGCTTCACCTCTTTACATCCATCCGCTCCCTCATTCAATAAGAAACGAATTCGAGTCCCAATCAGCTCGAGCCAAAGAAAAAGAAAAAAGAGAGAAAGAAAGAAAAAAAGAAAAAGAAAAAACACCCATGCAGCAGCAGCGCAGTCGGCTCCGGAACACGGGGCTTTTTTTAATTCGTCATATTTTCATAAAATATTTAAAAATAGAAATAAATTGTCCCCGCGCGCGATTCGCACATGAAAATGTTCAGCGCACTCTCCCGCATCTTTCCCGACAATTGTCACGACGCAAAAGTCGAGGTTTATCCGTGTTAAAACTGAGTTTTGCGTGTCGGTGGCGGCCGCTCTCTCCGCCCCGCGCCGCGCCGCGCGCCTTCAAAAATTTCTACAAATTCGCAGCTCGGGCTCAGGCGCGCGATCAACGCACCAAAATAAAGCCCGGGGTCCGCACTACCGCGTGGGCCCGTGACCGATCGCCTATCGATCACGGCTCGATCGGAAACGAGCTTTGATCCCCGCGCGGCCGCCTCGCGCCGCGGCCCTCGCCCTTCCGCCCCTTCCGCGCGCTCGCCCTCCGGAGGCCATTTAAGCCCCACATTTCTGTCCCTGGCCCACCGTCTCGCCCCTCGAACTCGCCCCTCCGGACCCTCGCGTGCCTTTTTCGCCAAGGGCTCGCGCTGTTATTCCTGCGCGAGCGCCGCAGCGAGCACGGGTGTGAAAAACCAACATGGCGTTGTCAGAGAGGGGCGCGAGCGGCTCTGCATACGTGTGCAGGGGCAGAAAATCCCGGGGCAAAATCACATCAGAGAGGGCAACGGGGAGCACGAGAGACCCCCTTCGACGTGCACGCGCTCCCCGCACGCTCGGTGCTTTTTTTTAGTTTGTATCTGTCTGTGTTTTTTTTTACAATCGAGAAACTTCTCCAAATGTCACTCGCGCGCACGCACACACAGACGCGTACACGAACGTGAAGTGGGTCCAATATTAGAAAAAAGGCTGTTAAAACGAAACGCGGCGGCTCTAAATCGCCCCCCACGGACACGCCGCGCGAGGCACGCGGCCTCGGACACGCCGGACACGCACAACAAACATGACATAAACGCGTCTAGAGGCTCGAAAGTGGCCAAACCTCCAGCATCCAGGTGGCCACCATCCTCCGCATGAAGGGCTGGATGTCCTTCTGCACGCATTTGAAGTACGAGCACTGGGGCAGAAAGCGCTCCTCGATGGTCAGCAGGCTCTGCAGGACCCTGTCGTCGGCCAGCAGGTTCGGGTCTGGACGGGCTCTGATCACAGAGTCTGCCTCGAGGCAGTACAGCTCCATCTCTGTGTGTGTCTGTCTCTCTCCACTCTCTCCTCTCCTCTCTCTCTCTCTCTCTCTCTCTCTCTCTCGCTCTCTCTCTCTCTTTCTCGTCTCCTCGGGTCGCTCCTACTCCGGCACGAAGCTCGAAGCCTCCCCAGAACGCTCCTCGCGCATAGAAACCGAGTCACAGCGCGAGCTGCTCCAGCTCCAGCTCCTTTTCGCCAACTTTTTCTCTCCCTGTGTGCGCCTGGTGCCTCTTCTTTCCCCCTGCTGGCTGCTCTGCTCTCTCTCTCTCTCTCACTCTCTCTCTCTCTCTCTTTCCTCCTGCCCACAAGCTGTGACGTCAGCACATCTCATTAGCAGCCAACGTGAGCGCGTTCGTCACTCTACACTTCGTACTGTTAAAAGGCAACAACAACAACAACAAACAAACAAACACTGCTCATCCATCCACTCTTATATATATATAGTATTATTATTGATGACAATGGCGACCACCACTGTGATCAAGCCTGATCAGTCCCACCCACGCGCACACCCATGCCCCTCCTCTCACTCACGAGCGCAAAACTGTTGCACAAGCAATTAAATAAGTGAAAAATAGCTCAACTATAATACAACTAGAATGAAAACGTATTGAAATGTTGGCATTAAAATAATGGTTCATATTCCTGCTCCTCATTCAGAATGAATGACTGCACTTCCAGTGTGTTTCTCCCCCAGTCAGAAGAGCACATCACAGTTTCTCTGTGTATAATACATAAGCCAGGTTCTATATTAGGATACATAACATGTATCAGATTTTGGCTCTGTATTGATCATAGACGACCACCCCGACAGCCCCCCCAGGCACAAAAGCAGAGCAGAATTATGGTCATGTCTCCACAAAATGGAGAAAAAAAAGAGAAAATTTGTTTCCTATTATAATAATAGCACATCATCTGTCTGGAGCAAATTAAAAGTCACTGCAAAGAGATAAAGGGTCCTTTCTGAATCGCATTAACCCCCCTTCCCCACCCCCCCACTGCAACGTCTCGGTGTAAAGCTGCCTTTTATAGCCCATATTGTGCTGCGACGCTTGTGGTGAGATGATAACTTTCTAGGAAATGCATGCATGAAGTCTGTGGCAAGGCTTCAGATAAGTGTGATGCCACTGCAGCTCGAAAACGCTACTGAAGGCTCTCCGACGGGACGCACTTTCACCATTCTTGGATTAACACACGCAATACATACGATTCCAGATGATATTCCACTCTCACACTGTAATAAAGAAGGTACACTGTTTCTTCACCAAGGTACAAACAATGTAAATGTGCCCTTAAAGGTACAACGGTGGTTTTAAGGTCCTGAAATGTACCTTAAGTAAGTTTTTCCTGGGTGTAAAGTAGATATTTGTATCTTTTCATAAACTAATGTTTTAAAACAGAAGAAAACATAAAAAGGCTGGAGTCAGACGGTGTGTGGTGTCTATATAACTTAATACAGAAAATATCACTTCAATGGATTATGGTACAGTTATGTTCCCTGACTAAAGGTACTGAGATGCACCCTTACCAAGGGGTACCACCCCAGTGACAGTTTAGTACCTCTTTTTTTTCTGAGAGTGCACTCAGCTGCAGTTACAGCTTAACTGACCCCGAAAAGAAAAAAGAATGACAGTTATAACTCAAACGTAAAAAGCAGCGAGCCCTTATTAGGAGACACGCCCGAGCTCCGAGTGTCAGAAAGTTAAAGTCAGCCATTTACGCGGCTGTTAAAAGTAACAGGAATGTCTCTTTAAAGGATCTTTTTTTCTTCTAGTCTAGATTGCTTCCTCCCCTTGTCATAATTGAAGCAGCCAATAGGGCTGGTGCTGCAGCTCTGGCTTTGTTACTGGGCAGACTTGAAGAGCAACACCTCAGCAAGCAACAACCACCTGATGATGATGATGAGGAGGAGCTGAAGAGGAGGAGTGCTCGTGTTCATTATTACGGAATACTTTGTGCTCGTTGGCCAAACGAAAGCCGGCAGATGAGAGGTGTGGAGCTGAGTGGACTGAGAGGAAAGTCTCTCTGTGAGGAAACGCTCGTGCGATAAAAATGGCGCAAGACGCATTTTAGTTTCGTAAAACGACGCAAACTCACAACGGCCGGGCGCAGCCGCGGTCACATGACTGATGAAATTCACGATCAGAAAAACAAGGGAAAAAAATATGCGAAGTCTATTTTGAGCCGAACACATCTGAGAAAGCGTGAATGAGTGTTTTTAATTTGCTTTCATTAAAGAAGCGGTTAAAGTCGCGCGGACAGAGAAGACGGGTGCATGTGCGCTGAGCTCTGACTCACAGCATGAATCATACAGAGACTTTCAGCCTGACACCAGCAGGAAGGGAAATCACCATCACTATCATCACCATCATCATCATCATCATCATTATCACCATCAGAAGCTCTGGGGAGCGCGCGCCTTCCTTTTTTTCCTAATGCGCTATTAAAACGCCATAATAAAGCGTTAATAAGCCCCTATTGAGAGTTTATTAGAGTTAATACACGTCATGCAGCGCTGCACCTCGTTATAAACTTCAGTGAGACGGAATCAGCCGATTAAACACGTTTATTACACATTAATAACATCACCAGCAGCGTTATTAACATTTATACGAGAGACATTGTTCAGAAATACACGTCGCGTTTTTTTCTTCTTTTTTATTTCTCTCTCTCTCTCTTTGAATCATCTCTCTCTCTCTGAGTCGTTTTCAAAGCGGACATCACCGTCACACCTTAAAAACATTCTTAACGCGGTCAAAATAATTCTGCCTTTTTTATTTAATTTATTTTAATATTTTCATTTTTTCTCTCAGAAACACGTGACTCACTGTCTGCTTCAACTACACGATGAAAGATTTTTTAAGAAAAATAAAAATAAAAAATAAATAAAAATATATTTATATAAATTCCCCTCTCTCTGTCTGTCTCTCTCTCTCTCTCTCTCTCTCTCTCTCTCTCTCTCTCTCTCTCTCTCTTTCTGCCAACAAACGGAAAGGGAGAGAAAAATAAAACGCTAAGAAATAATAATAATAATAACAATAATAACAGCAGTCATGAAGATAATTCACTGCAACTCCGGCGCGCGGCTCCCAACGTGCTCCCCACCAGCAGCACGTGCCTGCAGCCTCATTATTTATTTATATACTTTTCGCGGGGCCGTGACGTCACGCGCCGCTCCGGTTTCCCGGATGTTCGTAATTAAGGCGCTGCGAGGACACGCCCACCAAGAGAGAGGAGCCCAAAACTTTAAACTAAACTAAAGTTAAAGTTTTAGAGCTTTACTGGTTTCATTTACAAAACCATGTAGAGCACAGCAAACACCAGAGGAGCCCAGCAGGTCAGCCTGGTTTAATAAAAACAGGGCGAATAAGTGATTTTGTTTGGCTTTAGTTTAGGAGAACTAGTTTAAAGAGCTTCGTACTGTTTATCTGTGACAGTCACACAGCTGCAGCAGCCACAGTGCACAGACTCAAACTTCAGTTTGATAAACCTGGTCATATAATTATGTGTGAGGCAAACAAACAGAGAAAGGCAGAGAAACAAAAAATAAATTTAAAATAAAATAAAATAAAATAAAAAAAAATTATTTCTCTCTCTCTCTCTCTCCTCTCTCTCTCTCTCTCTCTCCACTGAAACTCTGATTATTTGATGCTTGTATTTATAGATTTAATTTTGTCCTAAAGCCCACCTGCACACAAACACCAGCCCACAGCACAACACAAAAAATAAACAAATAAATAAATACATAAACAAAACACACAACTCTTCTAATGAAATTTGGGTTGTTCATCACCCAGTGTAATCACATGTACACTCACTTTATTAAAGCTTTAAAAATATTAAATTAATTATATTTTTGTTCAAATATATTTTAAATATTTGGACAAATTTGAAATAGAAAGTTTCAAACACATCATTCATTAAATACCTCTTAATTTAAGCTTCTGCACCAACCAGCTCAATTAATTTGAGCATAAATTCTACTGATATTTATTATGAATTGCTGATATGAAGGGGATTAAGTTAATATTTAATGCTGAGCTCTTTCAATGAAATCAGATTTTTTTTTATTTTCCCAAAGCAGTTTTAGATAAAATTAGCTACAATTAATTGAACTTTAGTATTTTTAAATTTAATCAAATTTTTTTTTCTGTCCTGTGTGATGTTCTGCAATTGTTAAAATCATTAAAGAGAATAAAAAAGTAAAATGAAACATGTTGGAAATGTTTGAAATATATTCTGAAAAATGTGTGTTATTTAATGATAGAAATATTCATAATATTTATAATAATTGAACAAATCAAGATTGAACAGCTTTTTGAAAGAAATAAAAAGCAGCACAAAAACACCTTTTAGCAACACAAACCAAAACACATTTCATCACCAAGTGATCTTCACACTGCTGTTTCAGATCCAGTCATCCTCTCAAAGCCAGGGACAATTTTCTCACTAATTTTTCTCACTATTTTTTCACAATATTTTTCCTGCTTGAGCAGCCACAGATGTCCAAGCAAAACAAAAACAAAAGAGAGAGAGAGAGCGTAGCCGTCCATCACAAACAGTGTGTGCCATGCTTCATTAATCCACAGTTCTGTCTGCTCTGTCGGTTTAAACTGAAGCTGCTGCTTCCAGACAAAGAGCAGTGGGAGTGGGAATGTGTTTTCACTGTACAGGAGCAACACACACTCTGCATGAACACCACAGCCTCCCTTTATCACCATCACACACAACACAGCAGCCCAGGTTGCCTGTAAATAGCTTCTCTCTCAAACACATCAGGACACTTTTAGTTATTTTGGCTGCAAAAACACAACAAACTCGAGAGGATTCAGTGAACCGTCAGCACTGTGGGTGTTAATGCTGCACTATAGCTGCTCAGTCAGGGCTTTTCTAGCTGTAAGCTGCATATCATCACTGTCCAAAGAAAAACAAGCATCTACAAAATGATAACATTTCACAGGAGAAGCAAAAACACTTACCTTTCACTGTAAGTTAATGTAGGAGGTTTTATTCCAAGTGAGAGCATTTCTATCGGTCCATTCATCATGGAATTTTCACACAATATAGGACAGCTGGTGTGTTGACATGATGCAGAAAAATAAAAATGGACGAAAAGGAGAGACATTGTTTTCTTTTGATATGCTACCAAACCGGGGACCCCTCAGGTATGACTCCTTTATGATTCATTGTTTCTAACTATTATGACATTGGCAGTAAATATGTTATGCTAACACTGTTGATGGCTTTACTTTCATGCTTTTATTTAATTTGCATTTAATATATTTAATTTACTTTCATAGACCCTCTTCATTTATTTAATTTCAGGTCAAAAAGCATTAGATCATTAATTGGTTAGTGTCAAAAAAAAAGAATTTATTTAACAGAAAATGACAAACAGCTAAACATAATTTCGTTTTTTTCAGAAGTGTGTCCAGCCTTTGTCTTTCCAAGAGTCTTGCTTTCAGCTTTTCAGGACATCTCCAGGGATTTTTCCACACCTCCAAAGTTCAGTCTTAGAAGTTGGTTGCATTTTCAGTTTATCACAATCCAGTAAATCCCAAACACACTCAGTGATGTTGAGGTCTGGACTTTGGGGTGGTCAGTCCATTGCTCTGAGAACACCAGCACCTCAGTGAGGGCTTCTTGACAGCTACACATGCATACTGAATTGTCTTCAAGGACTGTTTGTCAGATGGGGACAGTGTTGGTGTCTACCAGGTCTTACAGGTGGTTGTTAGGAGTCCCATTTTCTCTTTATCTTTCAAAACTGCCTCTTCTTTTACATCTTATCTTCTCAGCAATGTCTCCTGAAAAGTGAATAACTTAATGGCAGTTTTGACTGGAAGTTAAATAAACAAAGGGTCTCTGACTTTTGCACAGTGTGTGTTTTATTTACACAGCCAAAAGAGTAGAAATTTCTATTTCCCCATTAGAAATAGTTCATTATTGTTTTATCACATTTACTTAGGCATTTATTAAAAAAAGTCCCCTGATTATAATTAATTAATTCTGTCCTGCAAAGTAATAAGACTGTGTTGAGTGGGGAACCCCAACTAGGGTGTTGCTTAAAGCCCCCAAATGTTCAGAGCTGTTTTCATCCGACAATCAGGTGTTCATATATGAATGTAGGTGTTCATTCATCATTGCAAGCCACACAAAATCAATAAAGATTCGATTATTGCATCACCATCAGCGTCTGAATCAAAACCTGAGCTGAAGAACAGCATCTGACTGAACTACTGCTCCAAACAAGCACTAACAACACATGATGGCATGTTTGATGCTCTACATCCTTCATGATCAGCTGTGCAATAATGCTACACTTTATTTGTTAAACGCAGCCGTAGTCACTCTAAGAAAACTCATTTACTCTATAAACAATCAACAACAACGACAACAAATATTTCAAATAAGTTGACTTAAAGAGGACGTCCACTGATTATTCTAAAATTCTGCATGACTAAACTGTTAAGATGTAAACAAAGTCATTCAAGTGGTTTGATATTAAGTGGTTGACTGTAGAGAAACTTATGAACATGTTTTTTAATCATATCTATTTTCCCACGCCTTTAAATCCTCTTTTCAAAGTTTTAAAGTTCTTTTGCAGGTTCAGGTAATTTTTATTTACTATTATATTTGTTACATATGTTTGATGTGTTTATTTCAAATTGTGCAGCCCCTTGTTTGGCTCCTGTAGTCTTTTAAAATTGCTTTAAAAATAAAGTTGACCTGACTATGTATCAGAATTGTTCACAGTGGTGGTGATGGGAACCAGACATCTGAAGAGTTTAATGCCTCTAAAAGCTCCCTTGCAAAAAGTTATTAAACAAAAGGGCTACAAATTTGAAGCATGATGCCTGAGACACAGATTTATGACAGTCCTTGAGAAGGTTTTGGTCTAAAATGTATTTTTTTAAATACATTCATGGTGGAGAGGTACATGTGGGGCATTGTAAGGCAAAAAAGTACCAAAAGATTGTTTTGCAGATTTACTACTATTTTATGATGATTAACATTATATATAAAACCCCAGAAGACACATGTAGGTGCACTGATTGTTTTGGATAGTAAATAAGAATATTTGGCTAATATATAATGGCTATATTCATGTTGTAGACAGAGCAACCCCTGGTTCCTATCACCACCACTGTGAAGAAATCTGTACATGTCTCCACGATGCACTATTCTACATCAAACCACTCTGAATGACTTTGTTAACATCTCAACATCAGTAAAATTCCCACGGATTTCCACAGAATCAAAATTACGCATCTGTTATCTACACAGCTACCATTCTGGCTATACTAGTTCAGGGAAGACACTGTAACATATGAAAATACAGAAATTACAAAAAATTACAAATTTGAAATGTGGGTGGAATTACCCCTTTCCATTCATTTAATTTCTCAAGAATAAACAGTTCTACAGTGCAAGGTGAATGTTTATGCTGATATTTGATTTCTATGTTTATTAATTAATTTGATCTCTCCTGAAGCCTGAAGTGCTGTGAGACGCCTTTTCTCATCCAGGTCTCACTTTTCAGAGGATTTTTTAGAGAAGTACTTCTATCCAGTCCACCTGTGATCTGAAGACTCCTGCTTTGGCTACAGAATGCTAAAAGGTTCAGTGTCGACATGAATCTGAGAGTCAGTAGACATATAAAGTAGCTAATAAACCCTAAATCATGCTCCTTTACCCACCCAAGCCAAACAGGAGCAGTTCATCATTTTATCTAAGTGCTACAAAAGCTATCTGTATGTCTGCTCCTCTGCTGGCATTAATGCTTTAAACCAGTCATTACAGACATCAAAAGCCCAAACTGACAGTACGCTGACAGACACTGTCAGTCTAGAGGACCAACATGCACACAAAGACCTCTAACAGACTCCTGAGGGTCTCTACTATTCACAGCCCTCCATAGCATTGGGGTGTGGAAGCCCACCACACAAAGCAGAAAGAATCACCACCACTGTGCTGCCCAAATCACTTGATATCAGCGTTCCACTACTGCCTCATCTCTGTCTGTGGAACAACGATTCCAGATCTCAGTATCTGTCTTCTTTGACAGAAGATGCTGATCGCATGTATTTCTAGCATTCGGCACTTTGAAATAATGACTGATTTCCCTGAAATATTGATTCAGTACGTCTGAATAAGTAGTTACTTTCTGAACGTTTTGACTTACTATGTCAAAATAATGACTCATCTTCTCAAAATACTGATTTACTATAACAAAATAATCCAAGTCATGTATTGGTTTTGTGTAATGACTCATTATTCCTGTATAATTACTTGCTTTGTTGAAATGAATAATGCAATATTTTGACAAAATCACAAGAAAATCAGCCATCATTTCAAGATATTTAGTCTATATTTCAAAGAAAATAAGTCACTATTTCCAGATATGAAGTCAATATTTAAAAGAAAATAAGTAATTATTTCAAGATATTAAGTCAATATTTAAAAGAAAATAAGTAATTATTTCAAGATATTAAGTCAACATTTCAAGGAAAATAAATAATTATTTCAAGATATTAAGTCAATATTTCCAAGAAAACAAGTAATTATTTCAAGATATTAAGTCAACATTTCAAGGAAAATAAATCATTATTTCAAGATATTAAGTCTATATTTCAAAGAAAACAAGTAATTATTTCCAGATATTAAGTCAATATTTAAAAGAAAATAAGTAATTATTTCAAGATATTAAATCAATATTTCAATAAAAAAGGCATGATTTCGAGATATTAAGTCAATATCTCAAGGAAAATAAGTAATTATTTAAAGATATTAAGTCAATATTTCAAAGAAAACAAGTAATTATTTTGAGATATTAAGTCAACATTTCAAGGAAAATAAATAATTATTTCAAGATATTAAGTCAATATTTCAATAAAAAGTCATTATTTCAAGATGTTAAGTCAACATTTCAATGAAAAGAAGTCATTATGTCAGGATATTAAGTCAATATTATAAAGAAAACAAGTTATTAATGCAAAATCACAAGCCAATATTTAAGAAAAGTCAAAGTGCTGACAGAAACAAATAAAAGGGAAACCATTATGCATTTCTTCTTCTCTATCGGGTTTATGGGCTCCACAGAGGGAGGCATGCTAATATGAAAGTCTCTTAAATGATATTAAATCACTTAGAAACTCAACAAAAAGCATAAGCATAACATAATTCATGCACCGAAACTGTTCACAGTGTTTGTGTAAGTTAGCTGTACTGTGTGATGAACAGGCTTTATCACGCCTTAATGAAAAAATAGTTCTATATTGCTCCAGAAAAAGGTTCTACTTGAAAAAATAGTGAAACTCTTTGTGCTGCTATGAAGAACCATTTTTTTAAAAGTTCTTTAAAGAACCATTTACAACATCATAGCGAAGAACTATTTAAGGAGCAGTTTTAACAATCATAAGACTCTTTGAGTTGTCGTGGTTCTACACTCTTAAAAAGAGGTTCTTTAAGGGTTCTTTTGTAAAGACAATGGTTATATAGAGAACCATGACAACTCAAAGAACCGTCTGAATGCTAAATGGTTCTTTGCATGGTTCTTTACCTGTTGTAAGGGGGTACAAGTATTGTTACAAGTCAAAGAATCTTTCTTGGTACTATATCATTTGTCCTAACAGTGTGTATATAAACATTGTCTTTACTACAGAACCAGTAAAGAACCCCTAAACATAGCATTTTTGTTAGTATCATATAATAGAATCGTATCATCACTGTCCAAAAAAAAAACTGTAAAAGTATCTTCAAAATAATAACTTTCACAAAACCTTCTTAACGTTTAATGCAAGTTAATGTAAAAAAGATTAATATTATAATATATTGTAATTCTAATTGTAGAGTAGTTCCATTGGTCCATTCATCATGACAGTTTCACACAATGTAAAGGACAGGCACTGTGGTCAGATTTATGTGAATGAAAATGAAAAATAAAGGTTCTGTGCAGGTACATTTTTTGTTTATCAGGGTACAAACAGTGTAAATGATCCCTCAAAGGTACAACAGTGGTTTTATGATCCAGTTGTGAACCTTAAATAAGTTTTTCCAGGTGAAAAGTAGATATTCGTATATTTTCATAATCTAATGTTTTAAAACAGAACAATAAAATAAAAAGCCTGGAGACGAGACGGTGTGTGCGGAGTCAATACAACTTAGAGAATATCATTTCAATGGATTATGGTACAGTTATGTTCCCTGACTAAAAGTACTGAGATGAACCCTTGAGGGAACCACCCCAGTAACAAGAGGGGTCCTGCCCCAGTGACAGTGACAGAGTGTATGTCTGTAAACCGATGAGTCAGGTTTTCAGTTTTCTTTGATAACAGATGCTAATGGCAGGCTTTAGAACACTCTACAGTTTACACTCACAAAGTTTTAAATATACGGTCATAAACAAAACCCCTACACTTTCAGAAATAAAGGTACAAAACTGTCACTGGGGCGAACCCCTCTTGTCACTGGGGTGGGGTGTTGACTCCACACACCCTGTCTCCTCTCCAGGCTTTTTATTTTATTGTTCTGTTTTAAAACATTAGATTATGAAAAAGTACAAATATGAAATTTCACCTGGGAAAAACTTATTTAAGGTTCACAATTGGACCTTAAAACCACTGTTGTACCTTTGAGGGATCATTAACATTGTTTGTACCCTGATAACCAAGAAGTGTACCTGCACAGAACCTTTATTTCTAACAGTGCAAATGTGGCACAATTTTTCTTTATTATGCTGGGTTTAATATATTGAAAAAAAAAAAAATATATATATATATAATAAAAATGGCTCCATAACTTTTGCACAGGCCACATTTCATGTTTAATTTTTCCTCCAATATGTTAAATTCAGAAAATAGACAGTAAATGTGTATCAAAATGTGCAGCAGTGTGTTAATTACAGAGTATGTGTTCACTTATTTTGTCTTAGAAAATCAACAAAATGTCATTTTAGCAGGGGCACCCAAACTTTTGCACACAACTGTACCTCACAGCTATGCTGGGCAAAGCAAAGCAGTCAAATATTGTTAAAAGGGAGAATTTATATGATTCCCTTCAAGAGGTCTCCTTAAAGAGTTAATGGTAAGTTTTGGCACAAAAGCTTACATTTGTCATATTTTGACATAATTTGAAATCAGCAGCTTCCTTTTATATTGTCTCAAAATTTCATGATGAATGGACTGAAATGACCTGGAACAAACAGCTTCTCCATTAACTTCCATTCAAAGTTAAGATGTAATGTTGCCTGTTTGGTGTCTCTGTCCAGTGTGTACACCTGAGCATTGGAACCCCCAGGCCTAACATATCCCCTTCCCCCTGAGCCAAAAGCGACAAAAAGCAACTAACAAATGGTTCTTTAAAGAATGATCCAGTATAACTATCCATTAGGTTGTTCTTTATGGAACTTAATGCTGCATTTTTCTCCAGCCACTGCTATGTCTGCATCCCCCTCATGTGCCGAGCCTTTTCCCATGTTCATATCTCCAGCCCTTGAGTTTGTCACTCATGCAACAGCTGCTGGCTGATACTATACCAGCCCAGTGCCCAGTTTTTTTTTTGTTTTTTTTTTCTTTTTTCTCCTCCTTCCCTCCCCATAAGCAAAAAGAACCCACACATAGAAACAAAGGCACTGTTGGAAGGGAACCTTGGTGCAGAATGCAAGGACTTCTCGGGGGCAGGTTGTGTCCCTCAGGAATCCATCAGCACCGAATGCCTTGGCATGGCTCGTTCTTCCGCCACGAGGAAGAAAACAAAAAAAAGAAGGAGGGGGAAAAAAACGTCCTGAAGACTTCCACCTGGGAGCACAGCGTCCCCCGGCTTTGTCAGCAGAAGAGCAGGCGAAATCAAACACGCTCCGAACTCACACACAGACTCCCCCTCTCTACGCCTTTGTCCAGGTCACTTTGTCGGCTGGAAGCTTAAGTAGCTTTTCAAAGCTTTTTAGAAAGACTCATAACAGCAACAGTGTCTGTTGAAAAGCACCTGCCATCGACACACTGACAGGAAAACACACACTGAGTGAAGCGCTCAAGTGCACATGCATTGAGCCGGACAGAATAAATAGCAGTATTTAGCTCGATAATGTTGATTCAAGCAGAACCAACTGAGCATCAAGGGTGAAAGAAAAGTTTAATCTGTCCACATAATAACTCAGTATGATGTATCTTACGAGGATGTTTTTAAAGTGGACGACTGATCAGGGTTAAGATGTAAACAAAGTCATTCAGATGTAAAAATTCGTTCTAGACAAACTTCAGAATCGCTCACAGTGGTGCAGACGTCTGAAGAGTTTAATGCCTCTGAAAGCTTTCTAAAAGAAAGTTATTACATGAACTGATTATGAATATGCTGCCTGATGCCTGAGACGTTGCTTTATGATAATTTCGAGAGACCCTTTTGGCCAAAAACTTATATTTTAAACATAGATCAGGAGGGGTACATGCAGGGTGCTGTAAGGCAAAACAGTTCCTAAAGAAAATGTATTTTTTTTATTTTAACATTATCAACATAATATAAAAACTCATAGCTTCCCTGGTTGTTTTGGAT
Source organism: Colossoma macropomum (assembly GCF_904425465.1). Classification (NCBI taxonomy): domain Eukaryota; kingdom Metazoa; phylum Chordata; class Actinopteri; order Characiformes; family Serrasalmidae; genus Colossoma; species Colossoma macropomum. The sequence goes on along the minus strand of NW_023494788.1, from coordinate 7,646,259 downwards.
AGTTAGTAACATATTTGCATTGTAAACATTGTGACTGGTTCTTATCACCACCACTGTAAAGAAATCTGACTGTGTAAGTTTCCCACAATGAACCATGTCATGTCAAATGATTCTGAGTGACTTTGTTTAGATCTCATCGACTGAATTATCCAGACGTTTTGAAAAAACAGTGAATTCCTATTTAAATGGACATTTATAGAAATTTTGTTTTCATGTTTAGCATAAGAAATTCCTCAATAAATGGAAATATTGCACGTATTTTCTCAGCGTATAATTGCACTAGATATTAGTAAAATATCTCCTTGTTTTACAGTAAATACACACACCTTGTATATAATGTAACAAGACAAGTAATTTTTAAAGTAACCTAACATTTTAATTTGCTGCTGTGTAGTTCGGTACATACCTGAGGTGCCTAAACTTTTTGTCTTAGGTGGCCAAAGTGCAAAGTTAGTGGTGGGCCGTGGGCCAAAAAGACCACAAATAAAGAAGACAGGTAGGTGAAAATTGAGTTTTTTATAATGTACAATCTCAGCAAAGAGGTTTCTATATAGTAGCAAAAAAGGTTCTTGGGACTCTTTTCAGTGCTATACAGAACCATTTTTAAAGGGTTTTAAAGAAGGCTCTCCATCATCGAAAAGAACCAAATAACCAGCCGAAGAACAGCTTAAGCATTCAAATGGTTCTTTGAGTTGTAATGGTTTTATATACACTCCTGGGCAAAAAAACAGGCCAAGCACATAATGGCAAAATGTTAAGCTTTTAATGGTCTTAACAACAAATAATTCAATAAAGATGCAGTAAGTTAGTAAGTTTTGTGTGTAAATATACAGACAATCTTCAACAGCAAGAAGAGTCAGTATTTTTCCACTCAGGACTGATGGCTTCAAACAGCTGAAAAACATTGCTGAGCTAGTTTGTGTTTAATTTGAGACCCAATGCCATTTCACCCCTCGCCCCTACCACTTAGCCCTTAGCCCTCTGTTTTGCACATTCACGTCTAGGGTTAGGGTGTCCCGATTTTTGTTGAGATAGAGGGATAGGGCGAAGCGTTAGGGCTACATGGCCCTTCAAACACAGTGTTATGAGAAAAAAAGAAAAACCGGCAAGATGGCTGCACAAGCGACCAAAGAAACCCACGAATGTGAAAACTTTCTCGGTTAAAAATTACAATAACCATTGTATTATCTCAGTTTAATGTTGCTGCAGACTGGCAGGGTCGCCTACAGAGCAGTGCTAGTAGCCTGTTAATGAAGTAATGTTCCCATTTCGTAGGGGAAGATTTCAACCGCTACTGCTTGTAACTCAGTTGCAAGGGGCAACATGACACTCGAAAACAAGGGGTAGGGGTAAAAATATTTTCTATAGAGTGTAAATCTGGACTCTGACCAGGCCAAAACCATCATTAAAAACATTATATCTTGGGCTATCTTTTTTAAAGCAAAAAAAAGAGAAAAAATGGAGATACAATATTTTTAAGTGACAGCGATGATATAGTAAGTTATATGTAATAAAAAAATGTCTTTGTTTTCTCACTGGCTGAGGGGGTGCATTTAGAGGAACTTAAGGCAGGTCAAATCAAATGTATCAGCTTCATTCATCATGAATCAGCTCAAAAACTCCAATATGAATGCAATGGACATGTTTACTGAGTTTTCCTAAAATACAAAACTCAGCATACAGTATAATATCATCATTTACTGAAGATCTTACGCCTCTGCAGTTTAGGGTTCCCACATCCACACCTGCTCAGCTCACACAGACACACACACAAGCACGCGTTTGTCATCTCAGTTGGTTAGCATCTTGGCTGAGGCGCTCACCCAGTTGTGCTGTTGGTTTAGGGCATGTGGGGAACCGAAGGGAGCAGATGGGTCTCTGACCGAGATCAGAACGGGAGATTATGTGTAACAATTCCAGCTCTCTCACGTTCGAGGATCAGGTGCTGCCCCATTCTTGCATTTTCAATTTTAGCTCGTACCTCATGTGACCTAAAAATGTGCAAAAACTATGATAATGTCTTATTTTAGCACCTCCAGTTTATCATTTCAGGGACATCCAAGACTGACAGGCCCATGCATAGTCTGAAAGGTTACTAAAGGAGAAGGGATGACCACACAGATCGAATTGTGTATTGATGATGACTGAATGCTCATTTGGGGTTTTAATAAGTTACAGTTTAAATTACTGATAATCTTCTCCACATTCTTGATCCAGAGATCTGCCTCACAACTCAGTATATTTTGCCTACCCAGCTAATTTTAGACTTTGTTTGATCTATAGTATGATAGTATGATAGAGATTATGATTTCCTTCTCATTTTTTCCTCCCTTGTCATGTTTCACTGGCTGTTTATTATAAATATCCTGTTTTAATGTGTATACACACAAGGATTAATCACAGCCTGAATATCTAAACCAGGATTAATCACAACCTGTGTGTCTAATCAGGATTCATCACAGCCTGAGTATCTAAACTGGGATTAATCGCAGCCTATGTATCTAAACCGGGATTAAGCTCAGCATGAGTATCTAAACCTGGATTAATCACAGGCTGAGTAAAAACCAGAGGACAAAAGGCGTAAAGGTATGTTTTGTTTTGTTGAAGCAGGTTCAACATAGACAAGGTTTCTGGCTTTCAGCTTTAGCTTCACAAAACACAGCTGGGGTTAACTTGTTTTACAGCAGCACTTTCTTTGTTAATCCAGGTTTAGATACTCTGTTAAACCTGGATTATTCACAGCCTGAGAAACTAAACCTGGATTAGTCACAGCTTGAGTACGTAACCTTGGATTAGTCACAACCTGAAAGACTAAACCCAGATTAATCACAGTCTGAATAACTAAACTTGGATTAATTATAGCCTAAGTAACTACACATGGATTAATCACAGCCTGAATAAATAAACCTGGATTAATCATAGCCTGAGTAACTAAACATGGATTAATCACAGCCTGAATAAATAAACCTGGATTAATCTCAGCCTGAGTAACTAAACCTGGATTTATCACAGCCTGAGTATCTAAACCTGGATTAATCACAGTCTGAATGACTAAACCTGGATTAATCACAGTCTGAATGACTAAACCTGGATTAATCACAGGCTGAGTATCTAAATCTGGATTAATCACAGGCTGAGTAAAAACCAGAGGACAAAAAGGTATGTTTTGTTTTGTTAAAGCAGGTTCAACATAGACAAGGTTTCTGGCTTTCAGCTTCAGCTTCACAAAACACAGCTGGGGTTAACTTGTTTTACAGCAGCACTTTCTCTGTTAACCCAGGTTTAGATACTCTGTTAGGCTGTGATTAATTGTCATGATTATAACTGCCTGTGAAAACAGTTCCACAAATACAGGTTAAAACTCTAAAATGCAAAGAAGAAACCATATATAAACAGGATCTAGAAACGCTGCCACCTTCTCTGGGCCTGAGCTCATTTAAAATGGACTGAGGTGAAGTGGAAAAGTGTTGAATCAACACTTGAAATTCTTTTTGGAAATCATGGACGCTGTATCCTCTGGGATAAAGACCACTTGGCTTGTTATCAGCGTACAGTTTAAAAGCCAGCATCCTAGATGGTATAGGGGTGCATTAGTGCACATGGTATGTGTCACGTGCACATCTGTGAAGGCGCCACTAATGCTGAACAATGTATACATGTTTTGTCAACATATGCTGCCATTAAGATGACGTCTTTTTCAGGGAAGGCCTTGATTATTTCAGCAAGGCAGTGTCAAACCACATTCTGCATGTATTATAACAGCATTGCTTTACATTAGTTTACATGATTTGCACTTTATTGCATCCTATTTTTATTTACATTCTACAGCGTCCCAACTTTTTTGGAAATGAGGTTGTAAATGTGGCCATTTAAACTGCATGTTATACCTGCAAAAGATCTATAGGCTTAATGAAAGACTCCCTTTCAGGCCCCTTCACCAAAATGTAACTTCACAAATCAAACCCCCTTCCCTCCCCCGACTCCACCATGATTACACCAGCACACATGAATTCACAGCACAGTTGGATCAGGCTACTATAATCTGATCCTTTTTGGGGAGACTCAAGCGTTGTGGCGCAATTTACGACCCGTGTCTTTCAAGCCGTTCCCCCAGCCTGCTGCTGGAGCCTTCCCCGAGAGCTGCCGTGTGGGTCTGGAACATGTGTCGTGCGCTATCTCACTCACAAAGGTAAAGGGGAAGCTTAACATCCTGGGAAAATCTCAAACAGTGTGAAATTACCTTGATCCAAAGATTCCTGGCGCATACCAGCCGAATGAACCCATAACAGTGCTCTAGAGCAGGCAGCCGGCCCACTGAGGAACAGCTGGGAGAGATAGAGGAGGCTACACAGGAAGAGAGAGGGGATAAGAAGAGGAGAAGAAAGAAAAGAAAGAAAGACTTTTGGGACCCGACTATTCAAAAAAGGCAGTTAACATTTCACAATTGCGCATGAGCTTCGACTAACGCAACGCTTGCACTGTGGAGTGTGGAGGCCTTGATAGACCCAGTGATAGATTCTCCTAAAGGAGGTGCGGTGAAGGGAATTGATCAGCGTATGACGTCAATGGGGATTAGGCACAGCCTCTGCGCAGGACTGGCCCGTGACTTTGTTTGGGTTTATTTAGGAAGGTGGAGGCCATCTTGGCTGGAATGCTGTTGTTGCGGACATAAATCTGGCCAAAGCTCTCGGCGGGTTTGTGTAATTGCTGCTTTTATCCTTCAGACACAACAGCGAGGAGAAAACAACACCGTTGCGTGCTGCGAGACAACGGTGCTGTGTGATTCCTCCGAACCCGCTGCCCAAAGCTGCAGGCCGTGGCTTTGCTGCGCTGCCTGTTTCACACCTTGTTAACCAACAGTGAACCTGAGCTTCCTCCTCACTTACATGACTCGAAGAGTCGAAAAGACTTTCACACTCATTCCCAGGTTCAGCGCCCTGCACAACAGAGCGTACTTACGTAAGCCAGCCATCCAAAAAGAAGCCAAACCGAACGCATTCTTGGAGCAACTTTGACTAAAAATGGTCAGCTGAAAATGCCATAAGCCGAGCTGTATTGCTCAGTGTTTGCTAGGTTGTGAAAAAAGCCACCATCAAAGGATAATGCATATATCCATATAATAACACTTACAATGGTTGTCCCATATCACGTCACTTTGAGTTAAAAGCAATACAAATAATAAGCATTGAAAGTAAAGACAGATATCGAAATGATTGCTGGTTAAATAAAGGCAGAGAATGTTTCTAGCAGTTGCCATGCGACCCCACAAAACATAACAGAGCTCTGAGTCATTTCATTTGCAGTGGATTATTCAGTTATGTGGACGACGGATTGTTATAATTTACTATTTATTCTCATCTTGCTCCCAAATATTCATTAGCACAGGCAGAAATGCACACGGCAGGCACAGAGCCGCTCAAAGGGAGGCGAGCAGGATAAAACAAAGTGACAGAAATAGAGAAAGCATCTCTTGAAAGAGGCCGTTTGTGTAACTAAATGCACCTGTGCTCCCAATGCCATTTTGTAACGAATTATCTGCCACATCTTGACCTCAGCATACTTACAATGCCTCAGCGTGAGAAAATGAGAATCTTGATTCTGTTATGAAACACTACGCGAAAAAGCTTTGCATGAAAGTTTTGCTCTTAATGAACAGCGACTCTGCAAGCAAATGCAGTCGCCCCTCACACAGAGCGACACTGCTGAATGTCCCTTTGTCGGAACCTGAGAGATTCCATTGTGTTCTAGAAAGGTTTGTTGTCTTTGGGGCCTGGCCAAGTCCTTGTAGATATTTATCAAATGATACCTACATTCACAGGGATTCAGTTCCGTCTTCCACGTACCCCCCACCACCCCCCGCTTGCCTTCCTGAGAGCATTCTCTGTGGGTTGCCTCATGGACATGCCAGTAGCCTCTGTGAAAGGCAGCATGAGCTAAGAGAGGTCTTCACACCTGCTGTAGGCTCATGGGACAATTACAGCAAAACAGCACTCAGCTGGTAAGCTATTTAGCCACGATTGACAACAAAAGCAGGACATTAGTCAAGACGAGGAAGAACGACTTATCAATTCCTTAAAAGAGCCTGTTACCAGAGCCTGCGATGTAAACAGTTCTTAGGAAAGAATGGGTTGATTATTGTGAACAGCAACAGATTCCTGTTGCGTTTGACCTTTATTAGTACAAATTTACTTCATGTGTGCTTTATAATGCACGTATTCAGGCTTATCAAGTCAATAGCTGGTAACCTGCTTATAACATCCTTCTCCTTGTGTTTTCACCAACAATAGTAGATGGCAATGTTAACGTCAAGCTAGAGGAGTTAGCTTGGCGCTATTAGGGATTTATGTCAGCTCTAGCTTAAATACACACTTTTTTAGCTTGTAACAGGCATGTAAGAAACATTTTTTACTAGGTATGTCTCGGTTTTAAGTAACACTTTCAATTCAATTTTTTTTCTTGTAACGTTAACCTGATAGCTGTTGAGCCAGTTAGCTTCCTGATACCTATCCACTCTACTAGTTAGGGCAGAATATATCCTGTTATAAAGAGAATATAACGTGTAAAGAAGTTAAACAGTGATGTTTGACTGGCAGTTTATCATCTGGCTGCATTTAATGGACACAGATTTTAACACTAATAACTGGGCTTTTTCACTGGTTGTGTTTACATGCAAATATTTTTGCCAATATGATTGAATACATTCTGATTATAGATGAAGACTGAGGTGTTTAAATTCTCACTCTACTCACCAATCTGCTGGAAAATATCCATTTACATACAAGTAATCCGATCCAAAATTACGCACATGCGTAGAGAACAACGTAGACGTTACCCTGACAACGAGCATCACGTGAGTCTAATCAGAGTGAGATGAGCAGCAGTGAGCAGTGCTCGTGTTTTTAATTACTTTAAAATGATGTCAGACTCAGGAAAACATGCTTCACATGTCCTTATTAAAGAAGGCCGAGAGGAAGACGTCGTGTTCTGAGACACATAAGCTGGACGTCCGTCCCACCGACGTCTTTTAAAGATCAGAGCATAAACTTCGTCTCCTCTGCAGACCAGTTTCTGCTCCCACCATGTTGAATGTTATAAACGTTCGCTATGATGTGACGCACATGATCAGAACGGACTTAAACTTTCTGATTCTGAATGGAATCAGATACAGGTGTTTACACGGTTATTATTCTTCTATTTAACCTATTGTTTACAGGATTACCCACCTCGTTCAATCGAACAGAAATTGTATTCTGAATGGCTTCAATCAGACTAGTCTATTCCGACTTAAGTGTATACATTGATATATTCTACTCTGTTAACTTTAGCTGTTAGTCGGATTATTAACAGATCATCAGGCTGCATGTAAATGTGGCTACCAAGTCATTATGAAGCCACATAGCTTAAAAATAAGCACACTATTGTTAATTTAGCTAAAACCGGTAACTAACAACACTTCCGTTCCTCAACCGGATATGTCAGCCATAATCTGGAAACACTGTGGTCACGTTAAAATAAGGTGAAGAGATTGTTATCATCACCTTAGTAAATCATGTGCTAACTCTAAATAAAGACAAACGAACCCTCTAATTTAAACTAAGTTGGTATTTACATCTAAGCAGGATTAAATTTCTTCAGCATAACCTGTATTTAAGCATGGAGTTAGACTTCGTCCTGTTAGATTAACCTGTTAGACTGACCAAACAAGCAGCCAGTTAATAGCAGTGACTGGCTTGATGTCTTAATAAAGGCATAATAAGGGCATCGTAATGGACGTCTTACTGTTTCTTTACTGTATCTTCAAACTGGTAACTTTGTGAGAATGGGGGAAAAAATTTTATACTATGCAATCATATGCAAAAGTTTTGGCGCCCCAGGTCAAATTCCATGTTTTGTTGATTTTCTAAGTGAAAATATGTTGACACATCCTCTTCCACAACAACACTTTTCCGCACATTTTAACACAAAATCAGTGTTTATTTGCTGAATTTAACACATTGAGGGAAAAATACAACATAAAATGTGGCCTGTGCAAAAGATTTTAGATTTTATGTGTCTTTTTCCCCCCAATGTGTTAAGCCCAGCACATAAACAGAAAGGTCACACTTTATTTGAATGGTCCCCTATAGATGTTCTACAGATACTTAAACCATTAACAAACTTTCTGCTCATATTCAATTGATTAACAACAACATTATGGTTAGGTTTAGGGTTAGGAGTAGGTGTAGGTTTTGCCTTGACGTTAAAGTTTTAGGGTTTTAGGGTTAGGGATAGATTTCATAAAATCTTTCACATTCAACTTGAAGTTAAATTGCATTTAATGGAAATTTAGTTTAATGTTACTTAAAGACAGACTGAGCATTTACAAAGCATCTACAGTGGACCATCCAAATTAAGTGTTACCAACAGAAATTGTGCATTAAAATGTACAGAAAATACCATATTTAAGTATGATCTGTAGAGGCTGTGTTAACTCATTTTCACTCCAAAAATTAACTAAACTTGTAATTTGCCTAGGGGTGTTCAAAAATTTGCATACGACTGTATATCTTAAGGTAAGGAAAAAAATATTTGGAAGGTTCACCAGGTCCATTCGTCATCAGATGTTCATTCAAGGTAAGGAGCATCTGTCACATTGCTAAAAACGGCTCTTTGAAGTGATGCCATGGATGCATTCAGGGGATAACATTTTTGTAAACTAAGCATGAGAATGTAAAGAACCTAATAATGTTGAGTTTCTATACTGATTACAAGTTTTTCCTAGAGCTATCCAACCATTTAGGAACTTTTGTCTTGTGTAGATGCATTTTTAAATGCTCTACACAAACAAGTAAATAAAGCTCATGGATGCTCTTTCTATGTATTATATCTTTGTTTCTATGTAGCTTGGCTACTGAGGACTCTACAGACACCCGATGCACATTTCCCTTATAGTGGACGTTCTTCTTGCGTGACATTATAAAGAGCAAGAGTAAAGGGTAACTGCTACTGAATCAGATCGAGACAGTTTGATAAAATCTTCGGTAAAGGAAGGGTTCTTTAGAGTTAATCATCATTTCTGTACTGTCAGTGGATCTTAATCTCAAAGATTAGATTTTTTAGGGCCATCTGACATACAATGACAGTCACATGAATCACAACTGACTTCTTGGCTTGGAGGAATGTCCTCATACTGTACCTCTGAGGCCATCACAGGACCATGTGCCTCTGAGATAATGAAGTTCAAACCTCAGAAGGACCATCTGGATGTTCACCCTGGCTCAGCTCCGTCGACCAAAACCGTTCGGCTCCGCTAGACACACACTGCTTCTCCTTGATAAGAAATGAGCCATAATCTACCTAATTGGCCGACTAATGCTCTGATTCATGTTTTCCATTTCTTATTTTTGCAGCAGGAATGAGAAGCCTCTTTCACGTTGGAGGGCATTTGAAGGGAACTCAGGGTTAGTCTGTGATGTTGTTGGAATATTGGAGGAGAAGTTTAGGGTAACATGAAGGCACAGCGAGTCCAGGCTTCTATTTCACACTCCTATAACTTCAGAATAACTGTATCACTGATTTACAGTATTGGCTGAGCCACCTTCAAAGCTGTTGTAAAGTACTACAGTACAGTACAGTACAACTAGGCCAGGGGTGCCCAGACTTTTTTGTCTTGGGGCCAAAGTGCAATGTTTGTGGTAGAGAGGGGGCTATAAAAAACAAAACTATGTACAAAGTTAGAAGGTAGGTAGGTTTCAAGTTGAGTTTATAAAAAAATATTTTATAACATTACATTACTTTTTATTACTAAAATACTTAAAAAAAAAAAGATTTTAATCAGTCATATCTAACACAAGAATAAGATCTCTTATTGGGTGAGAGGGTGGGCTTTCTGGTGGGCCAAATTAAACATCCTCAGAGGCCAACTTCAGCCTTGAACTAAGAGATAGGTAACAGGCTAAACCACTCTTTCAATAATACTCAGTGTTAAGCTTTGAACTGACATATTTCAAAGCTTGAACGTAAAACTGCCGAAGAAAACAGGGGGAATCTGTTACCTGAATGTCTAACATCCTTCAAACATCCATGTTTTTTTCAATAGATCAAATAAGTGGCATTAAATACGGTGCACTACAAAAACGTGGTATTTCAACTGAAAAACGTTACTGTGCTGCCTTAAAAAGTTGAGTTTGTTGCACTTCAGTAAGTCAGCACAACTGCACACTTACTATTAGTTACTTACTAAAAGTGCAGCGCAGTGACCAACTCTTTAAAATTATAACATTTTTTTTTCCAGTATGTGGGAAACCAAATGCATGGGACTGTTGGTTTTACATAACACAAGAAATCCCACTGAGGTGCTAGCAAACATTAGCATTATCATTGTGATGGTAGTTTGGTGAACAAAAGCGACTTAAAGATTTTTGCATTAAAAACTACAATATTGTAATGTAATAATTATTTTTGTCATATAATAACATTGGACTTTATTTATATAACAAAAAGTTAAGATAAGGACATCTTCTTCCTTCTCAGAGGTCCACAGTTGCTTAGCAGCAATAGTGTACTCTAAACAAACTATATTTCTTGGTTGAAGAATTGATTACCATGGTTATTATAATAATAATAACGTATTAGAAGTAAAACTACTTATTGGAAATCTGTGTATTTTATCATATTTCACTTTTTATTAAAGCAACAAGCTACTTGCATTACAGTAATTTTATCCCAGATTAGGGGGTTTACTCTGCTTTGCGTGCCTAATAACACCCCTTACCCACCTTTAAAATGATTCTTCACATTTTTTTCTCATTTACAAAAACAAGAACCATTTTTAAAGAACCATCCACAAAAAGGCTCTTTAGAGAAACACAAGCAGTTCTTTAATGTTATCGCACCAAATAAAACTTACAGCATCTTTTTATTTAAGCACACACCAAGGGTCATCAGTTCTGGTTGATATTGGAGTCCAGTGCAGTGTGCTGACTTATCTGCTCTGCTAAACCTCCCAATCAACAAACGAGCTGAATCCGATGTCTTTGAACTGGGCTGCAACCATCCGGGAATCTCTGACCCCTGGCCTAGAGTACAGTAGCAAGCTATGCAGTGTGAAAGATGTTGCAGGAGCAGAAATTCGCACATGGCCCAGAGCGAATGGGGGGCTTAAGCTACTGTCTGAAAGCCGGCGAAGTGGGCTCCCTCTCGGCTTGCCTGTCTGTATGCAGAGAAAGCCATTCATGATCTATTAGCTCAGGAATTCCAGCGCCAGGCGCAGCAGCCCGGCCACATCACAGGACAGCATTCACCTTTCAATCACTCCCCCCACCCTAATCACGTTAGCTCATACATAATTGAATTGCAATTACTGACAGGAGCGGGACCCTCGCTTTCCACCCCCTCTAATCTAACACATGTGTTTCCTAAAAGACAGAGAAAAGCGTTGTGTCACAGATGAGAGGGGAAAAAAGGGGAAAACAGGGAGAGAGAAAAAAAACATGACATCGACATGCTGTGTCATGCAAAAGCTATAAAAAGGGATGCAGTTGTTTTTTTTTTTCTGAATCAGTCTGAGAAGAAGGGCTATTTTTAGCTGCCTTGCTAGGCAGGGGAAGTGTAAACAGTGGCCTACGGCTGGAGGCAGACTTGCAGACCGCCATCGGGTCCACTGATATTTTCACCCTCAACGGTGGGGACTCTGAGGGTCAACCCAAAAGAATGCGGCCAGAGGCATTGAGATAAACCACCGACATTGTTCAGGAGCGTCTCCTCCACCCCCCTCTCTCACTCTCTGTCTCTCCCCCTGTTTTTTTCTCATGAGGTAATCTCTGTAAAGGCCCATTCACACTTGCGCTTGCTGGCACATTTTCATGAGCAAAATTATATTCGTTTAAATGGAATTTCGAGTCGCAGATTTCAGGGTGAATAAATTCGGCAACATTTTTTATGTCAAATTCAACTTTGGTGAACTTTGACATGCAAGTTTGAGTCCATGACTAAAAGCACTACTGCGTTGGCTGTGTTGACCTCTGATGGGGTGGCAATTTACAGCACTGAACCTCCAAACCTGAAGAAATGCTAATTTAAATATTCAGAAAGAAAGATCTTGCAAGGATTATGGGAAATGTACCAGTTTCACCAGGGCTCAACTTCCACTCACTCAAGCTTCCCAGCATGTCAAGGGTCAGAACCCAGAGCTCCTTAATGATGATCAACCCCCCCACCCCTGCCTTTCACCCCTTCCTTCTCTTTCTCTTGCTCTCTTTAGAACAGAGCCCCACAGAGAAAATGGTCTTTCAAAAGCCCATATTGAACCGCAGAGGGACCCGAGTGGACAGAGAAAAAAACGATATATTGATGTATTGTGTAAATACTGTACATCATCACCTAATCTGAATTTTTCCATTTCATATTTTTCAGCTTCCCTCTACATTGTGGGATCGACTCAGTACCAATTAAAGAACCAGCAGAAACGGTCCACAAATACTTGGAATTAAATGTGATGTTAACGTACATGAAAGAACCCATATCACGGAAAATTATACACTTAATAATTAAAATAATTAAAAAAATTGTTTAAATTAATGTAAAGTTTCACAATGTACCATTTACTTACCAATTTACTTTTTTGTTTTTGTGATGTCAAAATTCAGCCTGGAGCAGTTACACCCATACCATTCACACTGAAGTTATAAAGAGTGTTTCAGCCTGGACTGCCTTTTGAATGAGGCAGCCAATCAGAACAAAGCTCATTTACATAGACCAGTCCTTGTTGTCCTTGTTTTTGGTATATAAAACAATAATAAGTGGGAAAAAAAAGGAAAAGAAAAGAAAATCATGGAATCTGGGCTCTTAAAAGTTGAAAGTCTTTTTCCTTTCTGCTATAAATTTACCATTTTGATGGTATATTGTATATACTGTATTTTTACTATTATTTCTTTTCTGTTTCTATTTTTGCCCAATTTAGTCATGGCCAGCTTCCACCTGCTAGCTAGGAAAGAGCTGGGAAGGTGAGGGCCAGCACATGTAAAGCATTTGCATCTTTTCAAAGCATTGCCAGCACAACACTATACATCTCAACAGGAGAAGACTAACTGCAAATTCTGCTTTGCCTCTAACAGATATGTTGGCTAGCATCTTGCTGAGTGATGGGGGTGAAAGGGAGGACCATGCTTCCCACCGAGAGATTGACACATATTACGATCTCTTGGATTCCCAGCTATGGATGGCATTGCCGAGGACCAAACTGACGACCTCCTGTACTGTACTGTAATTTAGTACTATTGGAGAAAGCTGTGCTATCTTGCTTAATTGCACTATGTGAAGTCTAGATCGACTGTAAGTCACTTGTACTGTTGTTTCGTTCTACTATACAAATATAGATGGATGTGATGAAGTTCTTTTTGAACCTGATCCTGATATTGCCCAGCCCAGCATACACTGAGCCAGAAAAAGGTTGATAACCACTGATCCAGAGTGACATGAAGATTATGGGAACGAATTAAAGGCATGAACGGTCATGCCACCTCAGCATGTACCTTCTGAATATTCCTGTCCCTCAGTTTACCTTTACAAAGTCAACCGTGAGAGAATATACAGCTTGCTATCACGTTCCAAAAACATCACAGAGGTCATTTCATTACATATATCCAATTAGCAAAAATCAAGCAGGGTAATTTACAGACAAACGCAGTACGATAAATGAAACAGTTGCCTCGTGAGATGCATAGATGAAAAGTGCAGCAGAGAAAGCTGAAACAAACGAATATCATTCCTTTCAAATCCAGTATCAAAAGCTTGCTTGAGTCCCTCAATGAGTGTTTGGCTTTGGCTAAATCTCACCAAAGAACTTAAACATTCCTTGAGTTGGAGAAAGCCGTGCTGTATCTGGGGGGTGTTTCCAGCTCCAGGCTGGTGGCGATGGATGGCCGAGGGGAGAAGGCATCGAGGGCATGCAGTCCGGCGCCCTTGCCAAACCTTAATTATGCCCTATTACATCATTAACACAAGCAGGCTGCTGTTGAAAGGTCTCAGGGTGTTAGGCCAAGCATTTCCTGCCTACCATCGTAGGAAGTACCATGCTGAGCCTATAGCTTCCCCTATCTTCTGTTACCTCATGAACTGAAGTCATATAGTAGATGAGTTTGGCATCTCTCTCCGTCTCTCGCTCTCTCTTTTTGTGAATGCATTTACAGTGCTTAAGAGACCGCCCACTCCCACATACAGTACACAGTACATCCCTTGAACAGGGGTCAGCAACATACAGCTCTGGCGCTGCATGCGGCTATTTTACTGCCCTGTTGCGGCTCCCGGGCAAAATTAGACTAAATTGTCTTGAACGCTGGAGTTAATGTAGAGCTGCTAGTTCACCTTTTAACCCTGAAAGTTGGCACGTAGACTGTTGGTCATCACAGCAACACAGACGACAATCTGGTCTAGCTAGTTGCTAAAGAAATATCAAAGAGTAAGATTTACATCGATAATTTGGAGACGAATCTTCCTGCCGGAGATGTGAGAAAAGCGGCTATAGCTGAGCTAAAGCAGAGGAAAGTAAGTCTGTGTTTTCATTTATATTAAGTTTTTTAGCCTATACTAGTGCATCAGCACATACTGAGACATATTTACAGCCAAAATGGTAAAATGTTGTGGCTCCCAAGGTGGTTTGATATTTGTTGAAAATACAAAATGGCCCTTCTTAACATTTGGGTTGCCGACTTTGCTCTTAAAGAACCATCTTTTTTAAGAGTGTAGTTCTCGAATAATTCATGGTTACTGAATAACAACCACAGAGTTCAAAGAGTTAGTATACATTGGTTTATCAGGGAACTAATGCAGGATCTGTTACAGCTGTTAAGGTGCCGAAAAGAAACCAAAAAAAACTGGGATACATATATTTTGTCACTGTTGGAACAAAACCTCTTACCTCCAATTTTGACATTTTTCTATTTTAAATGTAATTTGCCAAAAATGTATCATAAAAGGATCAATAGAAATGGTCCAAAGTGACTTGGAATATAATTCCAAAAATTAAAATTGGTTCCATTAACTTACAAAGAAAGTATTGAAAGATACGTTCTTGGAGATACAAGGTTTTCTGACTGCGACGATTTGAAAACCATCCCTAAAACCCTGTCAAATTGACACCTACAATGTGTCAACCCAACTCTTTGTTTTCATGGGAGCTGTCTCCTTTTTCGTTCCCTCCATTGTCCTTCTGGAAAGCCGTTGGACTGCTAATCTTTAATGCAGTGACGAGCACACTTCCCAACCTCTGTTTTCATTGCTTCTCCAAGAACATGACTGACTAGTTCTTGCCAAAACAGCCAGCATGGTGGGCTGAGAGAGCCTGAAGAAATAGTGTACCAACAGGTTTGGTTTCCACACCCCGAAAGAAAATAAATACTCCATAATGATGGCTTATTAAAACATGAAATGTGGGCAAGAACGAAAGTGTACATTCCATGGGAAATCCATAACAAGCAAATACATGTTTGCTCATCAGCGGTGACATTTCAAAGACATGGGGGGGGCGGAAGATTAACCACCTATTTACAGTAGGTCAGTGACTGCGAGGAAAGATGGCTAAGTAAAAATGTCACATGGAGCAAATGAATAGATTGCCGTCTTCCATAAGCAATTCTGTTTGCATGAAGAGCTTGATGACCTGCTAAATACTGTTGAGTTCCCTGTATGAGCATTAATTATCTACAACAAAATGCAGAAAGTCCCAGTTTTACAGACAACAAAAAAGTAAAGTTTTGAAAATGGATACAGGCATATTAATGCCATCTAAACTAATGGACATTGTCAAACATTGTACAGATGTGTTAAAAATCGGGCTGAACAATCAGAGATCTGTTATCATGGTTGCAGTCCAGACAAATGGCGGCAAAACACCTCATCCTGCTCATGCCAGAGCACAAGAACTTCTACAACAAGCAACTCACTGTAAAAATCCTTTTTTCTTTCCTTTTCAGTCTTTTTCCTGAGTTCCTGAGATCCCAATGTATTAAAAACAAGCCCATCAGATTTGGTGCGAAGGTTCCAGTACGCCAACAATTCCATGTTTTTCCATCCGAAACAATCACACTAAACCTTTTGGATTCAGCTTTAAGCCTCAGCTGTGTCGTCGACCAACCACTAAATGCTCAGTCATCATATTTGACTAGCCTGTTGGTGACACCAATGTCCAGCACCTACACTGCTCCACCTCCAAATCACCTGCATTTGCTCCCCTCCTGCACACCATTCCTGAACCCCTGGAACAACCTACCCACTCGCTCACTGACGCAGGCTCTGCTTGGCTCTGCACTGGGCCTAGCAGTTTTCTGTGGAAAGGATTGTGTTTCAGCTGTGAGTTAGCATTAGCCGTGCCAGAATGACAAGGGTGGAAATTTCAAAGAAAAGAAGACGAAAAAAAAAAACAGGAAGAAAAAGAGTTGTTTTAAATGCTGAGTAGAGGAGTTTGGTTATTATTGGAAAAAATTAAAGAGGTCATTCATGAGCTTCAGCCAAGCGATGAGGAAACTGCTCTCGTGTCTCAAACAGTTGGGGGGATCTGGGCAAGTCCTGCCTCAGCTGTTCTTCCAGGCCTTGCATTTATCACAGAGGCATTTCCCCGAGAAAAAAGAGAGTCATGGCCAGTTGATCTGTGCTGCGTCCTCATGATCCCTGAATGCACTTGAAAGAAGACCTTGTGTGGAAGGCCATCCTTAAGCAGATTAAAGCGCTCTTTCTGCTCAGGTACAGAGGGCCATAAAGACGGCCAAACTGCCTAATGCGCATTGAATTCCAGAAGCAGACAAAAACCTTTACGGTTCACCCCCCAGCTATTCCACACACTTGCTTCAGCTTCCCAAGCATTCCGTGCTTAGGAAAAACCTTGCAAGAAAGGCAAGGGAAGTCCTACATTGGGCTAATGATTATAAAAAGAAAAAGGCACGTCTTTGCAGGTTTCTGCCATCTATCAGTTTTATGAACAACCTGAGAAGGAAATTGGCTTTTGGGGTTGTTTGGCCTGAGAATAATGAGCCAGTGAAAATGATTGTTATAGATGACCCCTTAGCGCCGTCCTCGTATGGACCCAATTCAACTGCACTGGGCTAGCTTCAAACAATTGGGGATAAATCAAGTGAATGTTATGAGGAGAGAAAGGTAAGGGAGGGAGTGCGAGCAGGAACGTAAGAGGGAGAGAGGCTGGGAAACGAGCTAATGACATCCGCTTTCGCTCCGACATGGAGGTGCTGGGAATACTTTCCTGAGCCCTGAGCCGACGACGGGGGTTACGAAGCGGAGCGAGGGGCTGCGGCCGTCTGCAGACAATTATCAGCGGCAGAGCTCGGCCTGCTTTCAGCACATGGGATTCGAGGCGTAAGTGTGTTTTTTGTGTGCAGGGGGGCCTGGATGGCCCTGAGACAAAACAGCAGATAACTCACAGGGTAGCAGTCAAGCGCATTCTACAAAGAGGCATAAATACAGACCACATAGTGGAGTCACATGGGGTGGGTTATGTTGTGCCAACACCTCGTTCTGGGACTTGGATAGACCTTCGTACCTTAGAAACATGCTTACGTGATGCTGTACTGTGACTGCAGTGAGACTATGCAGATTACAGTATACTGTCATTACTTCAACAGCTCTTAATGCAAGAAAGCAGCAGACTCTATGAAAGGATGGGAAAATATATGGAACGCATATCTTCTCTGAAAGGATGTCAGTTTGTCCCAAGGCACTGATGAAAATCAGGGTTCCCTAAAGTGTGTGGGAACAGATCAATCTATACGATGAATGGCTTCAGACAAGGCAGGTATGTGCCTCAGGATGCCTACCAACAGTCGACAATAATTGAAGAATCAATTTTCTTGTCTTGAAACTTGCATCGTGATTGTGAAATACAGATCATCAAGAAATATGCATCATCATATTCAGATGGTAACAGCTCCTTTTCTTACAGACAGTTCTCTCTTTCATATGCCTCTACTTTGTTGCGCAACAGCAGCACTGATCTATGAGGACGATGTACATCTTCCTCCAAAGCACAGGAAGCGAGCACAAGTAGAAGAATTTAGCTGTCTCATCATCAAGCAGTTCAACCCTGGAGCGAAGAAAACACTACAAGGTGCAGGGCAGGGAGTACTCCAGGAACAGGGCTGGGAACCACTGCAGAGTAGTGTGATCTACTGTATGTAGTCGGAGAATGAAAGTAAAGAGCAGGGGGCCAGAGGCGTGGAGAGTTTTAGGGCCATCTGTGACACCATATATCTTGTGCTTATGCTAAGACAGAGGCCTTTTGCCCTGGGACAGGAAGCTTAGGCTGCACCGGCCTCATCGCTAACACATCTCACAAGGGCCTGACTTATGAAGTGGCACCGTCATCTGCCGAGCCTCAACAGCTGGCCCGACAATTGTTGAACAGCGGTGGCAGCGGTGGGGCAGTGGAACTCTCCAGAAGCAGAAACATCACTATGACTTAGCATAACATGTTAGCTCAGAGTCATGAGCATGGCAAGGGCCTTGTTCCTGAAAAGCAGCGCAGTCTTAAGATAATCATCACTTTCACGTATTTAATGTGATGCTTGCTCTACCATGTTCTGCTGGTAGTTATGCCACTTTTGGGAAACTAAGACAAAAGTCGGTCTCTCGAAGAAGGATCAGCAACTTGATTGATCAATTCCTGCTTTTCATTATCAGCTGCTACTCTGTAAAAACTACTAGCAGGGTCAGGGAATTTTTTTTTCAAGACAGCTGCCCTCTTCCTTTCCTGCCAGCGAAACGCAGCAGATGCACTAAAAACTGATTAGCGTCTCTTTCTTGCACAGAGTGAGGATCTGAGAACTGAGACCGAGGAGGAAAAAGAAGAAAGAGGGAAGAGCTCTGGAAAGGAGGGCGCTCGACACAAAGGAGAAGCCTGGGTTAAGTCATGAGCGGCAAACGACATAGGTTGGATTTTTAACAGATGAGATCACATCCTCTTCCCTGAGAGGCTGTGAGTATCATCCTCGGTCGGACAGCTGAGCGCGCACAGCCCAACAAGGGACAGCCGTTACTGCAACAGTGGCAGGCAGTCACGAGCACACGCACATGCAGACGCTCAGTTTTATATACATACTGTATGTCGAAGTACACAGTAGAAACCCATGTACACAGATATGCAAACACATGCATGTGGACATACCTGTAGCATAAATCTGCACAAATTGGAGAGTAGCCAACACCAAGGGACTTGCATGCAGAGTGCATGAGATGTGCAATGTAGAAGAGCTTTTTGTTGTATTTCAGTAGGTTTTAGCCTCATGCATGTTGCCATGTTGCCTACTGACGTACACGGACTGTATGTAAACCGCACGCAAAATCACCACAGCTCAGAATCTCTTCAGAGCGAGATATAGGCCTGGCCACCGAACCAGAAAACATTCATGGTATACCATCGTACAAAGTTATTCCTGAATTAAGTTTGAAATTGTAAGTAGGAAGATATTTGTGTGTGTTTGCTTTATGTAATACATTTGTTTTGTTGTTGTTGCGTACAAATCATGCTAAACAGTCTTAGCTGCAGCTTAGCTTTTGGGATGCAGCAATACAGATATATTCTCTCAGATTTAAGAGTTGCATAGACTAATTTACTAGTTGACTACTTCGCATTAACCCTAACCCTAACCCTGAAACACTATGGTAGTAAAAACTGCAGTAAACAGCAGAATGAGTCAGTCCTTTCCTCTTAGAGACAGCAGTTCTTGAATGCTACCTGCTTCAGCTTGTGAGCTTGTAATTCAGCTCTTACACTGAAACTGTTCTCATTTCAGGTAGTATTACCACACTAAGTACATTGAGCTTTGCATTTATCAGAAAAAAACCTGTTTCCGTTCCCTCTTCTTGCTGTTTACTGCAGTTTTTACCATCATTGAGTTGCAGGGACTGTCCTCGACTAGTCGACTGCTGCCCACAGTGCTGACTAGTCAACTAGTAAATTAGTCTATGCAACTCTTATGAGAGTGTATATATCTGTATTGCTGTGTCCCGAAAGCTAGGCTGCAGCTAAGAAAGGTGGGTCCCTGGTATCACTGTCCTATCAAGGCTCAATCTTTGTGTTACAGCGCGAAACGGAAAGGTCTACCGAGGCTGCTTTGTAACGTCTTCAGAAAAGACGCTGTGAAAGATTTTAAGCTGGCAAGCAAAACATTAATTTGTGATTAAATGCGGCACGTTAAAGTCTGTTCAGCTCACACTGAAAGCAGGTGCATTAAACACCTGATTGCACAACTAAAAAAAATAGCATGTTGTATATTTGACTATACATTTTACTGGCTTGTTTAAGCAACACTTACATAGCAATTTTACCATTATTGGCTGTTGAGTTTTGATTATCTGTCACAATACATTTTCGAAAGCTTTCGGGAAGCAGCTTATATGAGCAGCTTACATTTGAACACATACGCATATGCAGATGCAGAGGTTAAATCTGCCGGCATTTCTGTTGAACATGTTCCAGTTGCATGCGGACAAATGATTAAGAGGCAACAGAAGACCGTGAAGGATACTCTGGTAGCATCCTTGAAAACTGTCAGAAAGTAGCCTGCAATTTCTCGTCAGTATTCGAAGGATCCAAAGGAACGGCCTTTGATGATGTAGCGACATTTAAATGCAGCCCACCTTGACTTCAGCCCAGCTTTTTGGAACACAGCTTGTTTGAATATGCTTTAACCCCTAGAAGTGTCAGTTATCACGCAATAACAAAAGCATATCATCATTTATATGAATTATTTCTCACTTGGAGCTCATTAAAACAAGCAGAGAAGTTCTGTCGTAAGTCTGGATTCAACATTTTGTGAGTACTTTCAAGTTCAATACTTTCAAGTTCAATACTTTCAAGTTCAATACTTTATTGCCATATCAGTCGATACTTGACTGAGAGGAATTTCTTTTGGTGCTGCACACACACATTCAATTTACGCTCATAAAAACATAAACATACACAAAACATACATACATACACAACATACACAATCTCAATAGAAATAACAAAACATTGATATAAACTAAAATATTAAAACACGAAGCAACCGAACACACCAACAAAAAGAGGAACGCCTTGTCGCCATAACCGGCACCAGCTTTAAAGCCACGTGACACCATGACCTGTGATATCTTCTACATTTTCTTAATGAAAGGGTATTTTATTATGATCAGAATTTGAAAAGCTGTTGTTGTATGTATGGTCTGGCTTTGCAGAAAGGAAAAACATCCCTCTCTCATGACATTTTTTGCAATGTTTTTCTCAATATTTTATACTGAAATACACTAAAAAAGGTGCTTGAAGCTGTCAATACAGGATGTAAACTTATATACAGATTTAAAGAATGCAAATATAATAATGTAAGGCATTTATTATATAACAATTATGCAATTATATCTAAATTGCATATCACACTGACAAGAATACCTATAGACTTCTAAGAAGATGTGTATTAGGAGGGTCTCAGGATTACATAACTATATAGGGGGGTTTAGTGGGCAGTCACCAGTGTTGGGGGGTCATTTTTCATTTTCATTCTTATTTATGACAATATAAGTTAAACTAAGCGATGCGCTTCCTCTGCCTGTCGAGGCTAACCTTGACCCCACTGTAGAGGGCAAGTGTGGAGGGGCTGCGGCCTGAGAAAGGTGGAGCTGAGAAGAGATGGTGCACAGATGGAGGTATTCTCCTCTTACAGACTCAACACTGTAGAGAAATCTAAGACAGTGTGAGAGACAGGCGGAGGGGGGAGGCTAAGGGAGAGAAAGCATAGAGGGAAAAGGGGAGAATGAGAGAGACAGAGATAAAAAAAAAAAAGGAAGAGAAGAAAAATGGCCTCAAGTGTGTTGTGGGAATGCTAAAATATTTGATGTATGTCAGCCAGGTTGCCTCTCTCGTAGCCCTCCTTCCATTTCTTCTCTCTCTCTCCAGACTGCCTTTCACTCTGGGGGGCCCTTGGACCCCCTTAACTGAGCGGGGAGCTTTCAGGGTACCCTGATGGATGCTAATGGGGAGACTCTTTCAGATCGTTTTACAGGGCCCGACTTTGATCCACCGCCGGCCATACTCTACACAGATCCCACCCCATCCCCCACCCCGTGGAAAACGCCCTCCAACCCCAACCTCCAACCACCAACACCTGTGACAAAAGCAAGGAGGACTTAGCTGAAGTGAAAAGAAGAAAACGTATCGATACGATGGATGGGAAAGTGAAAAAGAATGAGAAAGAGGAAAACCGAGAGCGAGAGAGGCAGAGAGAGAGAGAGAGACAGAGATAGAGAGTGCAAGAGTGAATGTGGGGAAATAGAGACTGCTACAAGCGAAGAGGAAAGAGAGAGAGCAGAACAGAGCAGAGGTCAATTGTTAGAGGGGGTTGTGGCGGATGTGTACAGTTGAGAATTTAGGAAGGAAGAAGTGAGAAAGAGAGAGAGAATGAAAAGAAAGGCCGGCCCGGCTGAAGGAACTGCTGTCAGTAGCAGGCAACAGCCATGCTCTTGAATGGTGTTTGAGAGCGGGACAGCTGGAGGCAGCTGATTGGCTAAGAAGCAGTGGAGCTCGTGCTTCCTGTGTCCAGCTGCTGTGCCCGTGGCCCTGAATGACAAGGGCTAGAATTGATGGTTATACTGGCGGTTCAGAGGAGCTTTTGGAGTGCGCGGCCTCGAACAAGCACACTACAGCTGGTTTCTCCAAAAAGAAAAAGAGCAAAGAACGCTCCTTTCAGTTTCTCTCTCTCTCTCTCTCTCTCTCTCTCTCTCTGTTTCTGTCTCTCACTTGTTCATATTCTTTTTGCCGTCTCCTTTGTCTCCCCCACCCCTCGCTGAGCGAAGCACGTGGTGTGACACTTGCTCTCTTTCGGGGCATCTGTCTCGCTCTCTCTCTCTCTCTCTCTCTCTTTCTGCCTGTCCCCAACTCGCCGAGCCTCCCCTCGAGAGCGAGAAGGAAACGGACGTCTTGCAGCTGAGACGAAAGTGCACAGAGAAGCACTTCAAAGCCACGTGCTAAGGTGTGCGAATCGCATGCAGGTACTGCGCAGGCAACCAGAGCAGCGCTGTTGCACTGCTGGAGCCCTTCCTGTCAACCCAAGCTCTGGAGGAACTCTCAAAGAGGCCTTGTGCTGCAACTCCAGGCACGGGCCCTAATTCACTTCATTAGCTTCATTGCTTTATTAGATTCCATACAAGAGGAAGAGAGATGGAGAGAGAGCAGAAAATAAATTAATGTTTCTAAAATAAAAGGGATATTTTTGCGGCCTAGCAACCTCTTAAACTCTCAGGGAGAGTTGCCACAGTAATATGTATTGTAGACACTGTGCAAAAAGTCAGAGACCACATTTCATTCATTTAATTTCCAGTCACCTCCTACTTACATTTCCACATGTCCAAAGTTCAGTCTTTTAGAAGTTGGTTGCATTTTCTGCTTCTCACGATCCAAATAACCCCAACCTCTTTCAATAACTTCAAATAACTTAAAGGTTAGTGTCCTGATTGCCTTATAAATTTGATAATCTGTGTTTTATATTCTGTTACCTTATTATTTGAAGTTTAATGAAGGCAGTCAGTTTACTAACTTTAAATTTTTTTAAGTTAAAATAGTGAGAGTGTTTACTTGCACTTAGTAATCTGATTTTGTCAGTAATCCGATCAATTGAGCAATCAGATAATGGGGAAACTCCGGGTGTACATGAGTCAGACAGTAATCACATTTCTGCTTTGCAACCAGCTAATAAACTCACAGAAGAAGACGTGGCGTAAACGTAACGTAAAACTCGCTGCAGCTTTTTTTTTTAAGCATTGCGACACTTTGCCTGAAAATATGAACATACATCATCTAGAAGATGAAGAATATTTAAATCCTTCATTTCATCAAGCATGTATTTGGTTTCATCGTCTCTCCAAAAGTGTTTTGCTGCATCTCGTGGCGATGCTGCTCGCTTATTTCCGGAACCGCCATCGGTTTCCTCACATGTGCAGACTGAGAAATCTGAAAGAAATCAGGGTAAGGGTGTACATGCACTGAGACATCTGATTACTGAGCTAAAATCCAGCTCTCTTTATCAGATTTCTAAATTGGATTTTGTAGACCTTACTCCGATCTAAAAAATTAAAGTATGCTGTTTACATGACCATTTGAATGATCAGATAACTGCAGAAATCCGATTAAGATTGGATTATTGAGTGAATTTAAACGCACTCAGTGAATCATTTCTACAGGACAGGAAGTTTCGTTGAATTTTTATCTTTCTAAATGAAGACTTTTGCACAGTACTGTACATAAAATGTTACATCATCGTAGTTTATCAAGGCATTCATAGCAGTTTCTGAATAGGAAACCGTTACGTTTAATGACTAAATAGTAAGCCTGCAGAGCAGCTCCTCTGATTAAAGCTTCCAACTGGGGTGCTCAACTCTTAAAGGTGGCTAAGTGGGTCTCTGCTGTGTCTATTTCTCTCCCTCCCTCTCGTCAATTCCCTCTTTCCTCCTCCCCTATGTCCCTTTTCTGATCCAAGCCCATGATGTCATGCTCAGGGTTCGCAGAGGAAGGAAGGATGAGGGGAGATGTTTGGGCAACCCTTTGTGGCCATGGGTGGAAGGGCCTCCTCACGACACATCCGCCTTTGCGGCCTCGCGGTGTCTAGCGCCAGGAAGCCACCACGGCCAGCCAGCAGACAGGAAGCAGGAGAGAATCATCCTTGCTGGAGCTGATCCGCTTGCTGAAAAGGGGCCTGCATGGACCGGTGAGGAGCTGCAGGACACTCAACAAGGCACTGTGTCCTCTAAAAGAAGCGCCGGCATTTAGAGACACCATTCGTCCAGTACAGAGCGATCTACTGTTCTACAGCCAATGGGATGAATCCTGTTTTAATAAGCTGAGGTCTTTTGATGGACCCAAGGCTTAGCCTATTCTGCAAGGACTGAACCGGACAAGATAATTAGCTGGATCGGCTGCGTTATGCTGGGCAGGGCCACTGAGCAGCTAGTCAGCTAATTAAAGGGGAATTTCCTTTTCAAATTTTCTGCAAAATTTGTGCAGTGAGATGTAAATAAAATCATTCAGAGTGATATGATGTGAAGTGGTTTATTGTGGAGAAACTACCAACTTTGATTTCTGTACACTGATGGTGATACGAACCAGGGCACAAATATAGCCGTTTCATTTGCTATCCAAAATGACCAGTGAGTCTACATGCGTCTTTGAGATTTAATATGCAATGTAGATAATGAAAAAATAGTGCTAAATCCAAAAGAACAATATTTTTGGGGCCTTACTCTGCATGTACGCCTCCACCATGAATTGACTTACAAATATACACTTTAGGCCAAAATTCTATTTTCAAACTATCGTAAAAAATGGCTCAGAGATCAGACAGAGTATTCATAACCATTTCATGTTCTAACTTTCAATGTAGCTTTTAAAGGCAATAATTGTTTCAGATGTCTGGTTCCTATCACCACCATGGCGAACAATTCAGACTCTGTGAGTTACTTTGGAATCAAGCCACTCTGAAAGACATTGGGCCTCATGCACCAACCGTTCTTAAGACGAAATTTTTTCTTAAAACCCACCCATGATATTCACTAATGTTTTCTTATTTGGGATTTATTCTTAGAGAAGAACAGAATCTACACACACTCAAGAGTACAAAGGTGCGACCAATTCTGTGGAACAGAACACGTCATTAATCGTCATTGTTCTTGAGGAGGACATTACTCAAGAACAAATTTAAGAAAAAGCTTGGGAAGATTTTGGTGAATGAGGCCCAGTGTTTACATCATAACAAATTAAGGATGCAGAACATTAAAAAAAACAGTGTAATTCCCCAAATAAGTATCTCCTCCTGGGTTGAATTTGGTGTACAAAAGCAGGGTGAGGCAGTGGTACTCCAGTACCAAAATTGGGAATGACTGACATACAATGGTTAACAATCATGGTGTAGTTTAATCAAGCCCCCCCCCCTAAACAACTACTATGCATTCATTCACTTCACAGAAGAGTTCGAGCAGTAACTGGTAACCGGAAAAAGAACGCTGGCCCGAGCGGAAAATACACTGAGTCATCTTCAAAAGTCTGTAGAAAGAACAACAGTTAGGCTCCTCCATCTTGGGCTTTTCTAACAGAAGGTCTACACCCACACTAACGTAACCATATGAAGCTCACTAGGTCACTCAGCTTCCACCGAAATGTGAATGGAAAGATTAGCTGAGCGTCAGTGAAGCAGCCGGACTTGCTGCTTGTTCCGCCATCAGCGTAAAAATAAAGTCGAACCTAAAAGTCTCTGGTCTCGTGTGTATGACCATTTTCTCCTGGGTATGTCTTGTTGAGGGGAAAAAGGAAGGGAAAGAGAAAGAGGTCCATCATTGCTTGCTTTGTTCTGCTGTTTTTTTTTTTCTCTGCAAAGCCCTCATGACTAAGTAGAGTGCGAACGGGCTGGGAAAAAGGCGTTTCCTGTCTGAGGAGAGAACAGCTTTGGAGGAGAGCATCCGACAACGACGAAGACGATGATGATGATGACTAGAGCAGAAGCAGCGGCGGCAGCAGCGGGACTTAGGCTCCAGGCTGGCTCCAGGCCCAGAAGCCCAGATGTGTGTCATCTGCTGGCCAGGGATGCAGCTGAAGGTAATCTTCCTGGAGGGGAACCAGGCTGGGAACACCCTGCTAACCCTTAGCCAGACGCCGTCCAACCGCTGCAGCTTCCTCCCCTTCAGCTGCTCTTCTAAGGGCCGCATTGTGCGAAGGGTGGACGCTCCGTGCCGAGGGAGAGGTGCGTAGATGGAAGGGAGGGAGAGGAGAGGGACAGTGATTAGGTGATGATGGCTGTGATCTTTCTTCGTGAAGAGCCCACATTGTTCCCACCCCGAGGACAGGCTGAGAAAGTGAGGGCATTTAGAACTCTGGAGGGAATTCCAAGAGAAAGGTAGGTGTCTCCGAGAGGGGACAGCAGGCTAGGATTTAAAGAGAGGACACAAGGATAGAATGAAGACACCAAAGTGAACTAGAAAGAGAAACTTTGTGAACCAACTTTTAGTTGTTATTAGCAAGCTAACAGCGCTAATTAGTGAGCTTAAGCTTATATAAAGTTAGAGATCGTTGTTTGTTTAAATTTTGTAAATGATATAAATGCTTTGGTATTACTAGCGGTTGCTATGGTATTTCGGTGATTGCTGTGGTGTTGCTAGGCCGTCGCTATGGTATCTTAGGTGGTTGCTAGGGTGTTGCTAAGTGGATTTATATGCTATTCCATGGGGTGGTTGCTAGCATTAGTAGGCGGTTGGTGCGGTGTTTCAGGTGGTTGCTATGAAGTTGTTATGTGATCATCTGAGGATGTGAGTGAATTATCTACTATCGTCATCATATCTTCATCAGTATATTCTTGATTTTGCATTTGAGACATAAACATCAAGCCGGACTTTCTTTTTGAGGCTGCATGTGTGACGATAATATGTAAAGACAGATGACGTGGCTGCAAAATCTGACCCAACGCCTCTGACTTTCGAAATACTATTTCAGGCTTTACAGGGTGACTCGTAGCAGCGCATGCACACTATATTTTAGCATGTTAGCCTGTAACCTTGATTCAGCATGCTCTCTGATTATTAGGGCACCGTTGTTTTATTTTGTGTGGGACCCTTTTTGTTGCTGATAGGTCTATGAGTTTGTGAGAGTGCAGCCTCTGTTTGTCTCTGCACTTGGTCCTGCACCTAAAAATACCCGCTGAGGTAATGAGAAAGCCTCTACACTATTTACATTGTACAGAGCTGGGCCGACAGAGGGGACTTTGCCAAGAGAGGGGAATCTCTGAACCAAGAGAGTGGGGAAATTTCAGAGAGAGAGAGTGAGAGACATACAAAAGAGGAAACAAGTCTATTAGGGGAAGGGTAATATAAGAGAGAGGGAGAGAGAGAGAGAGAGAGAGAGAGAGAGAGGGAGAGGGAGAGAGAGAGAGAAAAAAATAAAACCTGGGACAGTGAATGAGTCAGAGAAATGAAGCATTAAGAGAGAGAGAGGGTGGAGAGAGTGAGCAGTAAACAGAGATAGAGCAAGAGGAAGGAGAGCTGTCAGGGCTTTGATGGTGCTATCCCTGTGGGCCGTGACGTTATCTGGGAGATGAGTTTGAGAAGCTCTCTCATTCCAGCCTAATAGCCAGAGGCAGGCCGATAAAGAGCAGGATGACCGGAGCTCCTAGCAGAGCCAGCAAATTTATGAATGATTGGGATCACAGCACAGACATGTGGACGGATGCAGCGAGCTTCTCATCTCGGCCACGGCACCGCCCCATGCGCGGTGCAACTGAGTTCAGCCAGGATAATGTATGTATGATGTATGTTTACTGACAGCGTACACAAACGCAGTGTATGCTATACTATAGTTTATATACTGTGTCCTAAACAGCACGAAACTAAAGCCCTATTGAAGCTGTATTAGTTTTACCAGGGAGGGTTTTTTAATGTACCCAGTATAGGATTTGACTGGCTAATTTGTATGGGATGAAGTATTTGTATAATTTCCCCATAATACCACAGATAGCCTGGATTGAAACATCATAGCTCAGATGAACAGTACTGTGCAAAATTTAGAGACCACCTTTTATTAATTTCATTTCCATTTAAAAGTAGTTAAATACAGGTTAAAGGTAGTTAAATACAGGTTATTCATTTTTCAGTGTCAGAAAAAAGCAGAAAACATATCATTAACAGAAAGTTACACAAAAGCCTCAACAACTGAAAATAATATAGCATTTTCAGTATTTAAAGTGTCCACGCTTTGGCTTTATTAAAGCTTGTTTTATGGATGCTTACATTCAGCTTTCAAAAGAAATCTAAAGGGATATTAGTCCACAACTCTATACTCTCAGAAAAATCCTTTGAAATTATAAGTTGTGTTGACTCCACACACCCTGTCTCGTCTCCAGGCTTTTTATTTTATTGTTCTGTTTTATAACATTCGGTTATGAAAAGGTACAAATATGTACTTTTAACCTGGAAAAACTTATTTAAGGTTCACAATCGGACCTTAAAACTACTGCTGTACCTTTGAGGAAACATTTACATTGTTTGTACCTTGATGAACGAAAAATGTACCTGAACAGAACCCTTATTTCTAACAGTGTAAGTTCAGTCTCAAAGGTAGGTTGCATTAGTTGGTTCCATTTTCCTGTATTCCTAATTACAAATTTAGACTTATCAGTCCATAAAGTCTTATTCTACTTCTCAGATCTCCAGTGTTCTAGCGCACTTGTTCTTCATTTGTTTCCTTACCGCAATAAAGGCCTCTTAACAGCTACACATCCTTTTAGATAGCGTTATCTCCTCTGAGTCGAAGGCTTGACAGAAACACCTGTGGATTTTTTTAGATAGGAAGCAAGAGTGGAGCTTGAGTTTCTCTCATAGATGAACGCTTTAAGCCCTGTTTATCTGATGGTGACAGTTCTCTGAAACTATTTGTCAGACTTGTAGAAACCATGCATATTGTGGATTTGTACTGGATTCAAACTAGGGATCTTAGCTGGTCTGTAATCACTTAAAATCTTGTAGTATCTCTACTAGCCCAGGTCAAATAGGACTTAATATATGCAAGTTGACATTAAGTTATCTGAGGTTTGGTTTGGTGTGATTCTAGACTGTGGGAATGTTGATCATGCCGATGTGCCATTAAGGTCAAACATTGTTAGATAAGGCATAAAGACTGTAGTAATACTGCACGTTCTGCAGTCTAAACACCAGAGAGAGAGAGAGAGAGAGAATGAGAGAGAGAGAGCAGGACACTGTATATATTAAAACCTACCTCCTATCGCAGCCTGTAAACTATCTTAACTGATTTCCCTTGAAGCTGGAAACAATTTGCGAGGTTTTGGGTGAGTAGAGTAATAGTGTAATGCAGGCATGATTAAGGCACTTACGGCCAAAGCAGAGAGACCAGAGACTTCACTGGGCAGCCACGATACAGCTGGCAAACTAGACGTATTGTTCTTCAGCACAAGCTTCATATTTTAGAACAGAGTACATACTTTATAGGTGTACATTAGCATAGAAACATTACCACAACAAAGCAGATTACTAGCTACAGGTTTCAGCTGGTGGATGCTGACGCTCGGTCACTTGGTTGACCGCCATTCTCGCTGTCACTCTGCCTAACCCCTCTCCTCCGCCTCAATACAAGAAAAGAGAAGGAATGGTTTCGGCCTTATCTGCAGGAAATAGCATTTGATGAAATTGCACTCCTGGGCCTGAGCATGAAAGCAATGGCGGGGCCACTGTGCTCGTTAGCCGGGTCCCCCGGCGCATGGCCTGCCCTTGATCCCAAGCCGGTTCCCTGGCAGGAACGCAGAAGGTGGGCCGTGGTGGGCCGGCAGCGCTGGGTGGGCTACCCGCCTGCCACTCGCTCTGGGACTTGCTCCTCCATCATGCTGGTATGTCGGTATGTATGGCAGGGCACTCCTCTGCCCCAGTGGAGGGAGCTTGGCCTGGATGCTTTACCAGGGTATGGGCGATGGTCACCCTTCCCAACGGAGCTCATCTCATCTCGGGGAGATATGGAATGGAGCTGGGGCCTAGACTGTGGAATGCAGCGAGATCCTGTCTGGCCTTGTTTCATCTCTTCTCTTATGTCTTTTCTTCAGCTGAGCAAGAGGGTTCATCAGGTTTGAAAGCCCTTGATCTGCACTC
The DNA here is from genome assembly GCF_904425465.1 of Colossoma macropomum. NCBI lineage: Eukaryota > Metazoa > Chordata > Actinopteri > Characiformes > Serrasalmidae > Colossoma > Colossoma macropomum. The sequence continues at coordinate 7,615,614 of NW_023494788.1, read as the reverse complement.
TTCCTCCTGAAACCACCGCAGAGATCACATCCTTTTTTCACCCTACTATGATGCATGCTTTTCTTTTCTAATCATGTGGCCATTTCTAGCATCTGCTGCACAATATGTAAGGCCTCTTTTTCCTCCTGGTGCAACAACACGTCAAAAAACCCCACAAGGTCAGCAGCAACATGTGAACCTCTGCTACTCTCCTGAACAGAGTCGCCATGCGTATGCTGGGGTTTTCCCCTCTGGTAACCACAGAAAGAATGGGAGAGAGAGGGCCTAAAGTCAGAAGAATGAGAAGAATTGTGATTTGCTGGTCAATGCGACCAGCAGGGGTGGCTCACCTCAGAAAGCATCCACTCCCATGCTTTAGGCACCGCGCCATGGGGAAGACTAATGGTAAATACCTCACATTAGGGAGCAATAGAAAGCTGGAGTGTCACATCAGAAAGCCCAGTCTCGGGTTGCCATTTTTCCACGCGCTCACATGTCGCACTTCTCCAATACAAAAGACACAGGATACTGCAGACAGAGCAAATTCTGGTGGCTGGAAAGTCCGTTTTCCATGCAACCTCTTGACTGGGGCTCAGCCAGCTTATCAGGGACCCTATTAATACTATAGATGCCCCAGGGATCTGACTGTCCCAAGGGACTCTGAAAAGGAAGTCATTGATTCTTCCCACCACTGGCTCTGGGAAGGAGAAAGCCTGCATTTTCCCTTTTAGTAGATAGACTGTTATTATTATTATTTTAATGTCCCCTTAAATCTACCCACACGGGGCTATTTCTGTGGGTCAGCGAGATCTCAGAGAGGGAGAACTGCATTCTGGACTCTGGGGAACCTGTCACTGTCTTTGCTACTTCCCAATCTCCAGAGAAATGCTAGGCATACAGGCTGTAGCACTGGAATGATTATGTCTCTGTTCAATACAATGTAGCACAATGTATAGCAGTAGCATACAGGTATATAGTTAGCATTATCCAGCTGAAGCAGAAGGTTCCTGAAGGGCACTGTATTTTCGGTGCAAACAATATTTAATGAATAAGCTCCTGCAGGGTTAGACTGGACCAAACCGCGCACTGCATCAGGAACTGTACGACTGTACTGCAGGATGTGGCACATAAACACAACCAATTAAACTCATGAAGGTCTTAATCTAACACTTTTCCTAACCCCTAACCCCTCAAAAGTGCTGAGGCCTGATCATAGAGCATGGGTGCATGCACATTGAGAACTGCAGTGCAGAATGATAGACCCAGAACAGACACACTGAACCAACCACACCCACACGCATCCACATACACACAGTGCACAGCTGCTGTAGGGCCTGTCGTGGGAATGCAGTCTGGTGAGTGTGCGCGTATGTGTGCAGCAGTTGCTTCAACACAGTAGAGGCACAGTTGCAGCGACTCTTCCTCCACTGGGAGCTGCCTGTTATGATCTGGTGCAGCAGTGCTGCAAACACACAGATGTTTCCTTTTTTTTTGGTTGCTAAACAAACCCCTGCGCAGGACCTGCTGCTACCTGAGGTGCAGCGAGGATTCTCTGAGGGTTTTATATAGTGTTCAAAGGTCTGAGACGTTAATTTCTAGGCAAATTGGCCATTTGGTGTAAGTTGCTCACTTTTCAGGAGATATTTACTTTGCTCTGCTTTAAGCTTTAGCTCAGCTATAGCTGCTTTTCTCACATCTCCAGCAGGAAACTTTTCCGCAAAAGTAAAGTAGGTTCTTGAAAAATATCTCTCAAAGTTAGATTTTCTACGAGGCTGGAGTCAGCTTCTCATTCACCAGCTTCTTGTTCAGATATTCCCAATTTTTAAGGTGGACCAGGAAAATTCGAAGAAGCAGCTGGATAATGAGAAACTGACTTCAGCTTTGTGACTTTTTAGTGTTTGACAGTTTCTCGTCGCAGATTAAACGTATCAGGAAACCAGCTGGAGTGATTATAAACGCAAATAAGTCTATTTGTCTCCAAATGATCAATGTTCATTTTAAATCTTTCTCTTTGCTTTTTTGTTACTAGCTACTAGCTAGTTGAGATTCTTGTCTGAATTGCTATGGTGACCAGCAGTCTGCGCGCCAACCTTCTGGGTTAAAGTGTCAGACCATTTATTGTTAAAACTGTTGAACGATCAGCAGAGCTTTATTTTACTGCAAAGGCGGATTATTTTCTTTTTAACTAAATATCAAATTATGCCGTGGAGCCGCAACAGGGCAGTAAAAGAGCCGCATGTAGCCGACCCCTGGTATAAGAGAAGCTAAAAAATGCAACCAATTTCTAAGACTGAACTTTGGAGGTAATTACTGCTGCATTATGACTTTCATGATTTCTGCCTCCAGGTTGTGTTGATTGGAAGCTTTTTCCAGAGTGAGTTTAACTTTTCTGTCGCTCTGGGGTAATACCGTTCCCTTTTTCAAAAGGATGAGCTGGACTGGAATGTTAATGAAAGTACTTGGCATTTACAATAGGTAGTTCACTTATTGAACCAAAAAACTGAGAGTGCAAACGAGGAAAATGAAGAGAGCATTTTGCATCGAGTCCAGTTGCAAAGTAATAATATCCCTGCAGGTCGCCTTCAAAAACTGAAAGCAGGTCTCTTGAAAGGAACGGAAACTATAATAAAGGCAAAGAGTGAACACATGAAATACTGAAAATGTGATCTTATGATTAGCTGTTTAGGGTTCTGCGTAATGTTCTGCTATTTTGCCTGAAGTGGAAAAATGAAGAACTTGTACATAACAGGTTTTGACTGGAAATTAAACCAATGGACTGTACTTTTGCACAGTACTGTATGAATGGCTAAGATGTTAGCTACACGCACTGCAGGTCTGGGTGGATAAAGTGCGTCTCGCAGTTTGCTGGCTGCACTCCTTCAAACAGACATCTTTGTCCATAAAACGCAGACTCATAAACTCTGAGCAAACGGGGCTCAAGATGGCTGCGAGACTTGAGCGGGAAAGCCTCTACAGGAAGTGGTAAAAAAAAATGCAACAGTTTTTATCACCTGAGCTCATCCTTTTGGCCACGGTTCACAGCAGGAGACAGGAAATAGTAAGACCTATAAAGAATGACGGCAAAGCATTTCCATCACTGTACTTCACAACACAGCAGCTGCAACATGAGCTCGCTTACTGTACGGTACTGTATGAGGCTTCAGAGCCTCTTCAATCTAAAGGAGAAAGAAACAAACTATGCCTCTCTTCGCTTCACTTTCACTGGCAGGGTTGATGGAGAGGGAAGTGCTACTGTACATGACCTTTAAAGGAGACCAAATAAACAAACCTGCATTTTGCTTGCCAGTTCACTTATGCATTATTTGTCACTGTATATTCCATTTGAGAAGCTGTGAAATGTGAAGCCTCTGCCGTTTTTGATCCAACGGGCTGTTGGGACTTTCTTCTCCTTTCTAAGTCACAGTAAATAGAGTGTTGCTCTTCACTAGAATAACCACACCCACCAACCCCACCTTCACTGCTACCTCTGCTGTCTACAATGTGATTTCGCAGCAAACATTATTTGGGATGTAAACAAGAATGAATGCGCCATCGTTGGATGCTGGGTTTCCAGTGAGCCATGTTCTCAAGCCCAAAATTGTATAGGGCTCGGCAGGGATCGGCAACATGTGGCTCCGGGGCTGCATGCAACTCTTTTACTGCCCTGTTGTGGCTCCACAGCAGAATTAGATTTTTAGGTAAAAATAAAAAATAATCCTCCTGTGCAGTAAAATAAAGCTCTGCTGATCGTTCTGACAGTTTAACAATAAATTGTCTTAAACACTGGAGTTAATGTATAACTCATATAATTCACCCTTTAACGCTGAATCGTTGGTACTCAGACTGCTGGCCACCATAGCAATGCAGACAACAGTCTTGTGTAGCTAGTAGCTAATGAAAAGGCAAAGAGAAAGATTTAAGACAAACATCACCCCAGCTGGTTTCCTGATACATATAATTTGCATCAAGAAACTGTCAAATGTCGCTTCTCGTTCACCAGCTTCTTGTTCGAGTTTTCCCATTCCTCCTTAAATGGTGCACAAGTTACATATTCTGGCATGTCAGGCACCATTTAAGGTGGAACGGGAAAATTAGAACAAGAAGCTGGCGAATGAGAAGCTGACTTCAGCTTCGTCAAAAACCGAACGTTAACAAACATTTTGCACAAAACTATTCTACTTTTGGAAAAGTTTCCTGCTGGAGATGCGAGAAAAAAGCGGCTGTAGCTGAGCTAAAGATTAAAGCAGAGCAAAGTAAGTCTGCGTTTTTGTTTATATTTTTTAGCCTATACTAGAATATTAGCACATACTGACACATATTTACAGCCAAGATGGTAAAACGTTTCTTCAATAAAATGGTGGTTTGACTTTTTTTGAAAAGGACAAAATGGCTCTTCTCAACAGTTGGGTTGCAAACCCCTGGTATAGGCAAGTAAACACCTTAGTTTCTGTATTTTAACTAGTAACATGATGCATGATTGCGATTGAAGAAAAATGAATGTAATTTATAGGCTACATGGGTGACGCTTCAGCTCGGAGCACTGAGGTTTCTGACCTTAATCAGACTAGCAATTCAAAACTGATATGAAGGAGAAGTCTAAGATAAGCATATGCTGCTAAGACGTCTCTGATGCATCTATATTGGATGGCTAATGCTAAATTCCTGTCTGTCTGCTACTGAATACACTGTTTAGTAATGTATTCCATTACAATACATAAAATGTAACAAATTCAGAATACATTTAAAATATGTTTATAATACATATTGATCGGGCACATGGAAAAACCTTTCTGTTCTTAATTCACACTGTTTCTTACTGTTATTAGTTTACAGTTTTCTTCATGAAAGTATTCTACTAATATGTTCCATAAAAATTGCTTATCATTTAAATAAATGTCTGAGAACTCTTAACTATTCTTTTCCACCGCTTGCTTCAGTCCACTGCTGCTCCCACCTGAGGAGTCCAGTGTGCCACACAATGCTAAATTTATCACTTGCAGACATGTCCACTCCTGTGATTATTAGTTTGATCATCCCTTAAAAGAGCTCAGTAACACTGAGATTACTAACTGATCATCACATTCGTTTATCAGTCTACTCAGGCTTTAGCAGAGCTCAGTAACACTCAGATTAATAACTGATCATCACATTCGTTTATCAGTCTACTCAGGCTTTAGCAGAGCTCAGTAACACTGAGATTAATAACTGATCATCACATTCGTTTATCAGTCTACTCAGGCTTTAGCAGAGCTCAGTGACACTAAGATTAATAACTGATCATTCACGTTTATTGATCAGTCTACTCAGGCTTTAGCAGAACTCAGTAATAACTGATCCTCACATTGATTTATCAGTCTACTCAGGCTTTAGCAGAGCTCAGTAACACTGAGATTAATAACTGATCATCACATTGATTTATCAGTCTACTCAGGCTTTAGCAGAGCTCAGTAACACTCTGATTAATAACTGATCATCACATTGATTTATCAGTCTACTCAGGCTTTAGCAGAGCTCAGTAACACTGAGATTAATAACTGATCATCACATTCGTTTATCAGTCCACTCAGGCTTTAGTTGAATCTTCAGTGGTTGTAAAGAAGTCAATAATTCCTTTTTAGAAATCATCTAATGTGCATGATTGCTACATGCCATGCACTGACTTTAAAATAGTTAATAAACATGCATTGATGGTGTTTCTTTTGAGTATCTTTAGAATATTATATTTTGTGCCTTCACAAAATGTAATTTGGACTGAATACCCTCTGAACACTTAATTTCTGTATTCTGAATGTGTATTCCCAATTCTTGTATTCCATTACATCCCACCCCTGGCTAAATCAGCAAGATGGCATTGACAATAAACTGCCATATACACACAAACTGAAACAGTGCTGTGAATGCAAACCCTTACCATTTAGAACCTACTGCTGCATCCTGGTTGGTGGTTGGCCCTCTGACTCCAGTTTGAACATATAAGATGCAGTGTCCAACATGTGCAACTGACTCCAAGCACATGCTAATAACAACCTCAGCTAACCTTACTAGCCTAGTCTTTTTTTCTCTTCAAATCTTTCCACTCGAAAAAAAAAACACAGAGTTTCCGAAGAGGTAATAAACTGATTCCAAGTGAGATAAATTATGTTAAAAGCTTTATTTCAATAATTGTAAATGAGTAGAAAGTTAAAAAATGACTTGAAATTGTTTACATGCATTCTATAGCTCCGCTCTGCTACATGACGCTATACAGTATCACAACGTTGTGGTCCACTGTAAGCATTTTTGAACCATTCACAGCGGTGCAATGACTATCCAGACCCAGATTCTGCCCAGTCAACCCCCAGGAAGTCAGCCAATGAGAGTCTTCTCATTTGAATATAGAATCAACAGCTAGAAAATGAGCCTTTCTCCACAGATGGGAACATTCTAGGTTTAAACACCCTATACAAGAGCTGAAAAAGAGTAAAATAGGTCTGCTTTAAGTCCCCAGCAGAAACACTCTAATAAGCAACAGTTTTGCATTAAGATGAAGGTGGCGATTCACCTGGGCTGAATTTTAACCATTAACCTTAGGCTATCGGCCTTGCTCTATCTGTAAGTACCCAAGGCTAGTTTGCAAGAAATAGCTTTGGACAGCTCAACACGCTTGGAGGAAAATTCTAAGGGGGGGGTCCTCCTCTCCCCTCCCCTCCCCTTAGCATTTTCCTCCAAGTCCAGAGCTATTTCTTGCTAACTAGCCTTGGGTACTCTACACAACTACCCAAGTCATGGCAGATTATATAAGACTGGTTATCTCACACTTCCCCACTGATTTTTGCAGATTTTTATGGTGACTGAAAAAGTGTCCATCGCATCCTAAACAACTACACGTCAACCTTTCGATGAACTGAACCAAACACATCCCAAAACACACCCCAAAACACACGTTACCTAAGAGATGCAGATTAAACATGGAGGTGCAACAGCTTGATGCTGTCATTGTGTGTGCCACCATTTGTGCTGACACAAAATGAAAGAAACAAGAAAAACACCTTTGGGTGGGGTCCTGGGTGGGACAACGTGGTCAGCATGGTCTGTACAGACTGCAGAGGGAGTTGGAGGCGAGTAACACAGCACATATTAAAATTTCCCTTCCACCTTAAATAGTACAGCAGCATTGGATGTGTTCTAATGCCAGAATGTAGCTGCTGCATCAGATTCGAATAAGACGCTTCGTACACTAAGCAGTAGTTAATGTTTGCAGCCAGTTTGCTATTTATCTAATGTATTTTACAGTAGCTACAAATATATGCATGTGAGGCTGTACTGGCTTGGTGTTGTTTCCAACACAGGCTGTTCTAGCTTAGCTTAGAGCCGGTACATTATTAAAGTAGCTACTGACGCTGAACCAGCCACCAGCCACATGTGCTGGAGTGCTCTGAGAGGACGGGATGCTATGCTAGAGACTGGGGAGTGGGGAACCATGGACAGAGAGTGTTGGGGGAGCTTGAAGCTCAGCTGTGGCAGACAGCTGCAGGAGCCTTAACTAAGAAACTGAAACACAATCTGAGCAGCGATGTGCCCACTCATGCTGGAAGTGCCGAGTCATACTGGGCTGAGGACTCTCCTGATAATTAACATGAGAATACTTACATATACATCACATACTAGCAACTGAATCAACTACACAATCACTTATAATAATATTTCATAGACTATGCGCTCATTATTTGAGCAAACACAAAAATTCTTAGGATGTAAAATGGAAAAATGTATTGTCTATATTCCACTTCTGTGTAAATAGGTAACATTTGTGTTTTCAGTGTATTTCAGTGTCAAAAAATGGTCCAAAAAATAAGAAATAAATTTGGACATTTATACCCCCCTCTACAATGTTAATTTCTGCTAGCACCCGTTTGAGGTACTAGTAGCATGTCAGCGCTAAGCTAACAGCAATTCACATTAACATTTTTTGGATGTTCTACATTAAACTGACAGACATTTGAAGCTTGTAAATGACACTTCATATTTTATTTACAGCTTGTAACAGACATATTAACATATATTTTACCTTGTACCAGTTTACAGTAAAGAGTCCTGACATGGAGCTGCTGCTGCTATTTTCCATTCCCAACCCCTGACTGAAGCCTGGTTAGATTACAGCTTGAATTCACAGTCAGTGACGTACCTAGAACTTCCTTCTGTTCAGCTCCTGAAGGCCTAACCAATGGGCAATTGTATCTGTATCTACTGAGATACTATGGTAAAATAAAGCCCTGACTGGACAATTTTAGAGTGGGTGTTTCAAGAATTTCACCCAAAATAAACAAAAATGATGGACATTAGACCTTCTTTGAAGGCCTAGGAGGCCTTGAGGGTTCCCCACTGTTGTATTTTCAGATATAAGTCTGAATTGTAGCAAAATATTTTTGAGGTAAATAAAAGATAAACGTATACTCCCAACACGCACCCACACATAAACACACTCACACCCCTGAGCTCATCTAATGAAGAGTTATACACCCATCACTTCCTGCCCAAACTGTTTTGTCACAGTCACGGCTGAATGTAGCATGACCTCGGCTTTAATTCTGATTCAGTATAAATACAGTACGCAGGAGGAAGCTTATTTGCAGACCTCATTGACTCCATCTTCATTACAGTTCAAACATACTCTGGGTAAAGACTGGCTTTTTGCTGTTCATGTTGGCATCCAGTCAAATGCAATGGCAAGCTGCCCAATGCTATGAGTTCTCCTGTTCAGTTCCACCTAAAGATCCATGTTATCATTTATCACACAGGGTTATGGACATCCTCCTTCTGTATTTACAATGAACTGCTGTCAGATTGGAGAAGTAAAGAAAAATGTGGTTTTGCCATGAATGGAACTAAAAATAGAATGGAAGGAAACCTCACATGTGACCATTTACAGGAATCCAAGCATAATTCAGGTTTCGGTAGTTCAGAAAGAAACATTTTTAAGTATCAGTTGTGAGACTGGGGAAGGGGTTTTTGCTACTTCTACTGAGACTATGAGGCTTTTTGTTAGAGGAAGGTAACGGCCTCATGCAGCCCTGCCATTTAACGCTGACATAAACATGTCACTGAAGATGTCATATACTGTTATGAGTTCTGTAATATAACAGTGTTATGCTACTGGTTACTGTTATGACAGATGCCATAATGTTAGATCAGTCACAAAGGCCAACAAACCCCAGCATCTTACATAAGCTGTAATGGCATCAAACATTATGACATCAGTGATCGCAATGACTAGTAATAGCAACATGACACACGTTATATTACTGAACACAATCTGACATCTCATGACAGCATATGAAGTCTGCTGTGATATGTTTATGGCATGGTTATGTCAATGTCGTGTAGCAGGGTTACCAGTCTAATTGTACTTACTTTGCAAACTAAACTAAACTTAAATAGCTCAATACAAAATGACACTCAGCACATATGGAACTATAGAATTACATCAGTTGCTGGGATTCACATTTTGTTGATTTGAATTTCCATGGAATTAAACGGCTCACGGTGGTTAGAGACTCTCAGGACATCATAATGGTAAATAATTTGTAATATCTACTTGGTTTATTAAATTGATAAGCAAGATAAAAACAAAGACAGAACATGTTGTTCACCTGCAATTTTCCAGCAAAAAATGTCGGTCTGTTTGTTCCATTTTTCTTTCGTTTGTGGACATGTGGACGATTCTCTACCTCTAGCCAAAGCAACCGATAAAAAAGTTTATCTAAAGCATGTCATTCCTTGTTTGTTTGTTTGAAGTGTATGTTTTCCTTATAACAAGAAGCCAACCAATGTAAAAATGAAAAATGTAATTTAATATAAAGCTATTCATTCATTCATTCACTCATTCTTTGAGTTCTATATTGCTGGTGCACAGTTAGAGACTGTAGCCCATGTGTTAAAGCACTGTGTTGGCAACCCTCTAGCTCTTCATCAATGGTCAGTTTCTGACCACAGAGCTGCTCTTGTCTGGATATTTTGGGTGGGGGTCCACTCTCAACCTAGCAGTTATACTTAAAATCCCAGCAACACTGCAGTTTCTGATACACTTGTACCAGCAACACACATACTACCATGCCAGTGTCACTGCTGTGCCGAGAATGGACCACCACCCAAATAATACCCCGTTCGTCACTGGTCAGAATGAGGTAGAGGGGCTGATAAATTGTGCAGCCACAGTCTGTAATTGTACAACCAGTGGATCTATAAGGTGAAAAGTGGCCAGAGAGTGAAAGTACAAAGGTGTTCTAACAATGTGGACAGTGAGTGAAAGTACAAGGTAGGTGTTTCTAAAAAAGCGGCCAGTGAATGGAATTACAAAGGCATTTCTAATAAAGTGGCCAGTGAGTGAAAGTACAAGATACGTGTTTCTAATAAAGTGGCCTTGCTCGAATTTTCCTGTTCCACCTTAAATGGTACAGCAGGCACCCTTTTTAAGGTGGACTTCAGCTTTGTGACTTTTTATTGTTCGACTGTTTCTCATTGCAGATTAAATGTATCAGGAAACCAGCTGGAGTGATTATAAATGCAAAAAAGTTCATTTGTCTTCAAATTATCGGCGTCCGTCTTAAATCTTTCTCTTTTAGCTGCTAGCTAGGCGAGATTGTTATCTACGTTGCTATGGTGACCAGCAGATTGTGTGCCAACTTTTATGGTTAAAGGGTGAATTGGCAGTTCTACAATAACTCCAGCGTTTAAGACCATTTATTGTAAAACTGTGTTGAACGATCAGCAGAGCTTTATTTTACTACAAAGAAGGATTTATTTATTTTTACCTACAAATCTAATTCTGCCGTGGAGCCGCAACAGGGCAGTGAAAGATACACATTCGGCTCCGGAGCCGCAAGTTGCCAACGCCTGTTCTGACCCTTTCACCCTGCAGTAGACTCAGGGACATTAACAGCTCGTCATGCTACTTGGAAAATCAGATGAGTCACTGTCAACAATAAATGCTCCCAGTGTGAACTGTCCTCATGCATACACTCGTTATAATGCTGATATTACTTTTTAGTGCAACACCTTCTGCTCTACTGTTACATGAAACTAAAACCAAGCAGAAGGACTGCATGTTGCATACGAGCAAACAACACCAACAGCCGCTCCGTGCAAGAACAGAAAATCAAACTGTATCTGAGATTGTCACATACAGCTGATTTTTCCAGTAAAAAGGGGTGAATCGACCCTTATGAGCAGAGCCATTGCTGAATCTATGTAAAGTGATTTGTGCGTCCTACTTTGTTTAATATTTGAAAAAAACATAAAACTGTTTCAAATATTCAGATCAGAGTTATTTCCTATGCTAGGCACATGTAATTACATAACTACAGTGTTGTGAAAAAGTCAGAGACCACCATTAATTTCCAGTCAAAACGGTCCTTAAGAACCTGCTTCTACCTGAGGTGCTGTGAAGGTTTTCTGAGGGTTTTATAAGGCTTTTACATTACAGTTAACAATATTTAACGTCCAGGCAAAAAGGCCATTAAGTACAAGCCATCCATTTTTCTGATATTTCTGAGATGACTGGATATGAGATAATCCACCTGCAAAAAGAAGGAGAAATTCAAAGAAATATACATGAAAAAATAGAGGTGTCCAAAATTAGAGTTCTAAAAATGATTAAAAGTTATAGAGCAAATACTTTTTGAAAATACAATTATATAAGACCTGGACCATCAAAACTGTCCCCCTTAAGATAAACAGTACTTAAAGCTTTCATCTCTGAGAGAGAGGAGAAAATCAAGCTGCTTCAGATCTGAAAACATCCACAGGTGTTTCTGTCCATCCTTCCACTGAGAGAAGACGACTCAGTGCTATGAGTCTGAAAGGATGTGTAGCTGTCAAGGAGACGGACACATCAAACAAAGAAGCTGGACAATGGACTGAGCACCCCAGAGTCCACACCTCAACATCACTGAATGTGTTTGATTACTCAGATCATCAGAAACAGACAATGCAACCAACTTCTAAGACTGAACTTTGGAGGTGTGTTTGCAGATTTCATTAAAAAACTGGAAGTGAGTCTCCTGAAAAGAATGGAAGCTGCATCAAAGGCAAAGAGTGGACATGATAAGTACTGAAAATGTTGATATTTAGTTTATATTAATTTATACATACATATACACACATCATCTAAACCGCTTATCCTTCTGGGTCGCGGTGGGGTTCTGACACTGAAAAATGAATAATTTGTACTTTACGGGCATTATTGATTGGAATTTCAATCAATAAAGGTCTCTGACTTTGGCACAGTACACTCTCAAAAATAAAGGTACTAATCTGTCCCTGGGGCAGGACCCCTCTTGTCACTGGGGTGGTACCCTCAAGGGTACATCTCAGTACCTTTAGTCAGGGAACATAACTGTACCATAATCCATTGAAATGATATTTTCTATGTTGTACTGACTCCACACACCCCGTCTCGTCTCCAGGCTTTTTATTTCAGTGTTCTGTTTTAGAACCTTCGGTTATGAAAAGACACAAATATGTACTTTTCACCTGGAAAAAAACATATTAGAGGTGCACAACTGGACCTTAAAACCACTGTTGTACCTTTGAGGTATATTTACATTGTTTGTACCTTGATGAATGAAAAATTTACCTGCATAGAATCTTTATTTCTAACAGTGTAGGTCACACATTTGTCACACAATTATGAAATGTATGTTTTTATTGACAGTTTTGAGTCTGCACTTCTGACTTTATTCAATTTCTAAATCTTAAAAATGACAAACGTGGCAAAAATGTACATTTTTTTCTTTCTATAAAACAGGACTGGCGCACATCAAATGTGATAAGAAAACATCTCCTCTTCTACTTCCATACATGAATATATATGTTTGAAATTCTGCACAGAATTCCTCTGCTTGTTTCCTGAGCTATGATTGAGAAATGTCTGATATAAAATTGCACCATGCTTTTGTTGTCACTGCGACTTTAGGAGGCTGAGGCATTAAGAGCGCATCAAGATCAACAGACAACCAGTAAATTAAACAAAAGCGTTCAAATGCGGATCTGACCTGCTGAACTGCTGAACTAAAAAGTGAATTATAGGAACAGAAAGCATCGTCCTGCTCTTTGGTAATTACACAAACTTCTCATGGTTTATTTTCTCAGTTTCACCCTGAAATTGTAAACATGCACTGAGAAGAATCTGCAAAGTCACACTTTCCTGCCTAATCACTCACTTCCGTTCATTAAGCTCCGAAGCAGAGCAAGATTTAAGGAGAGAATTATTGATAGAGGTTACTTACATACTCGCAAATGAAACGAAGCTCTAACCTCTATTTTCTATTGTTATACTGCTGTTATATAATGTTGATAATGGTAAAATAGTGCTAAATCTAAAAAAATAAGTTTTCTTTGGACACTACTTGGTCTTATAATGCCCCGTATGTACCTCTATGCCATTAATAACTTTAAAAAATACATTTTAGGCAAAAACCTATTCAAAACTATCCTAAAACAATGTCTCAGAAATCAAATCAAATCATGTTTATTGTCACGTTACTTTTACAAAGATGAGAAGGTGAGTAAAAATCTTAGGTGCATAGCCCCCTTGTAGTACTTAAATTCAAAAATATATAAGAAAAAATATATATACACATTAGATTCTAAATATATACACATATACACAATATACACTAACATACACCAGTATTGCACCATTTCCAATGTACGGTTTTTGTAACAGTAATATAAGTTATGAAATAAAACCTATGATATGTACAGTTGTACATATTTTCATATATGCAACTTGTGAGTCTGAGGTATGATTCACCACCCAAATAATACCTGCTCTGTGGTGGTCCTGTGGTGGTCCTGACTATTGAAGAACAGGGTGAAAGGGGCTTAACAAAGTACGCAGAGAAACAGACGAACAACAGTCTCTTACTGTAGAACTATGAAGTGCAGCTATATGGTCAGTGGAGCTGATAAAATGAGCGTAGATACAAGGTGTTCTTAATAAAGTGCTTGGTGAGCGTCTATTGTTGCTGTCCAAAAAAAGTCCTAAGTAAAAGCAACGAAACTTGAGTGAAATAATGACTCGAGTAAAGGCAAAAGTGCTTCCCCAAAAAAACGACTTGAGTAGACTCTCAAGTTGTTTATTGGGGAAGCACTTTTGCCTTTACTCGAGTCATTATTTCACTCAAGTTTCGTTGCTTTTACTTAGTTATGGGTTTAGGCTACCCTACCACCTCAGCCCATAGATAAAAAGCATCATAATACAATCATTTCAATCATTTTATGCATATATCTTCAACTAAACTGCTTTTATACTAAAGACAACAGAGATCCCACACTTTTGAACAGTAGGCATCCTCCTGAAAGGGTTAACTGAATAACTGTTGTGGGCACAGCGACCCAAAGACAAACACAAAGCATCTTCAGTCATAACCCACACTGCGCATCCGAGGGTTTGTACTTTAGCTAGCCACAAAACCTTTGTTGGCACTGCAGCAGCAGCATTTCTACATTCTTGATAGATTTCTTCCCATGTGCTTCAAGATCAGCCAACATTTTTGACAGACATAAATTTGGCCACGAGCCAGAGCCACACTGTTCCCAACAACTTCTAAATAGCAAAATAAGTATGTTTATGCCAGAAATGAGCCCACTGGATTAAAGAGTTTCTCAGGAATCACAAACTTTCAAAGTAAACATCTGGGACAAAGCTGTCGGCACTCACAAATCAAACAGGTGTGGTTTTCTTCCATCAGCACCTACCTGTACAGAGCCATGCCCAAGAGCTGCCAGCAGCTGCACAGATCCTGCAACAACACAAAAACAGAAACAAAACATTTCACGCACTTTCCCAATGTCACAATGTGAAAGCATGTGCTGATGATGTGCTTTAGTCTGAAGCTACTGTATAGCCCTCTGTGGTTTTGGCTATAAGGGCTGTAAGGCTGTTAAGTCCAGTGGAGCATACAGTGAATGTAGCAGTTTTTCACGGAAAATCTGTGTGTTCTGTCTTTAGACTGAATTTGGTGGAATTCCCCTAACGGTGGCCAGCCCACGTTCCACAGGAGAGAAACCCCACACTTTAAGACCCTTGTGCTTTGTGCCATTGAGTCTTGTGTGAGCTTGGAAATGGGCAAAAAATGGGAAAAACGATCAAGGAAATTCATAAGTATGGCACTGCACAGTGAACAAAACCTTTTCAGAAACAGGAAAACATGGAAAGCTCTGAGCAAGGAGTGATGCAAAACAGAGGGCAGTGAGCTTGTCTATGACCTAAAGGAGCCTTTAATATGCTATTTGTCATGTTATGTAATATCCTGTTGCGCACAACATATTACATCTCTCAGAATTCTTGACAGAATTCACAACTTTGCATGCTTCTTTTCTTTTTGCTCACTACAATACCCAGAATGCATTACGCAAAAACATCATACAACAATTAAAACACACAACTCTTTGAATGCCTATCATAGCCACTGATATAGAGGCTAACAACTACAGTTTAATGTTAGCGATCTTGCTTCTATCTGCATTATCCTGTAAATGGAAAAAAATGCAAACAGGTTTTCAAGTATAAACCCCACAGCTCTTGCAGTTTTTCAAAAGTTCTTCCCAACAAGATACATCATCATTTTCTTAGTCTTTAACCTATAAAAACTCAATGCAAAGACTACTGTTGGAGGAGGTGAGGAGGCATGTTTGCAGATGCAGTGATGGTTACATCTGTCATTATGGTCACAGTGTCCCTTTAAATGCCTGTCTCTTTAAGAAATACCTGTAGGTGGCACACAGTTGAAATGCTGGTGATCTTAACCTTCTGGGTTAAATCCGATGTTTCTATATACACTATATGGACAAAAGTTTTGGGACACCTACACATTACACCTACAGGAGCTTTTCTGACATCCCATTCTAAACTCATATGCATTAATATGGAGTTGGTCCCCCTTTGCAGCTATAACACCTTCCACTCTCCTGGGAAGCTTTCAACAAGGAATAAAGAGAGGTTGGAAAATGATCATGTCAACTATGTTATATTAACAATGTTTTTGGTACATAAAAGCACACAAATGTTGTAAGTGGACCTCAGGAAGAAAAATGCTGCAAAAAAAAATAAAAAATAGAACATGAGTCCTTTAAGAGCACTGAATTCCTGGTACAGGTGTGTTGCTGCTCCTGCACCCTGAGGACTAGTTTGATCTTAAGACTATATGACTGTGAAGATCCTGCTGTTCGCACAATTGATCACATTTGATACCACTGGAGTCTTTCAGTTTCCCCCACTAGCTGCTTCTGCTGTTCGTGCTGCTTAAAAGCCTCAGTTTGTGCAATCACACAATTGGTTAGCCAGTTCCAGAGATTCCGCAATGGGCTGGTAACTGAGCCTTTGATTGTTTCTTGCAATACTTTCTTGCATAAATCTCCTCAGATACATCCTATCCCAGACTGCCTTAGGGCTTCTCACCAAACTCCTGGAGCTGTTCATGCTTCTGATGGGTCTGAGGAGGGTCTCTGTATTAGAGGGTCAGCAGGACAAGGGAATAAAATAAAAAAGATGAGAGAGGCTTGTGATAAATAGTGTCACCCCCTCCAGAGACGATATGTAAAGTTGTCAAAACACGTATTTGAACGCGGACAAAGCGGGCGCGATGTTTGGCAGGTGAAGGGAGAGATGTCCGAGCACATCCCGCGCCTCAGAAGCCCAGGAAACGCCGCAGATAAATTAAGTGAGATTTAAGTTCTCCCATTGTCCGCCGTCCGTTCCGAAGCTCCTTTATTACCTGCAGAAAAAATGCCTTTGAAACCTGAGCGCTTGGCAGGGTACATGAGCCTCTCCCTGCACTGAATCACAGATGTGAGGGCGCTTTCAAAGAAGGCACTTGATTCAGTAATGAATGGGAGGATGAGGTTTAGTTCCTCTTCTTCACATGTACAAAGGTTGCTGGAGGTAAACACAGTGAGTCATCTTATCAATTCACTGTTATACAGCGCAAGCTGTCTTTAAAGTTTTAGTGCAGCGTTTTTCAACATAATCTCTAACTGCTGTATCAGTAGAATACGGTTGATTATCATTAACAGTAATTTACCTGTACTTAGTAAAAGACCAGAAAACCTGTCGACTCCAAAGAGACTTCAGCATCTGCCTGTTGGCTTCCATTCTAAATGTATTTTTGAACTTTTATTTTGCCTGGAAGTGAAGCGTTGCTCTGTCGACAAGTCAGGAACACAGTCTCTGATTGGTCGACAAGTCAGAAACATAGCCTCTGATTGGTCAACAGACTCAACCCATGGTGTCAGTTGATGGCTAACAGCCATGCTAACTGCAACAATAACTCTTTTCAACACTGAGAAATGGATAAGTAATCACAGAAAACATTTAATGCTGGATTTGTCATTATGGATTTATTTTTCTTCAAAAAGCCAGCGCAGTTCAAGGCAGGATTACAAAGCTTCTGAAAGGGATACATTCATTAAAATGGCACCATGCTACCCTTCTGTGAAACAATAAAAGTAAGTCTCTAGCATTCAGCATTCCTGAGATTTATTCTTAAATGTCTGGGGTCCTTTGAAGTCGTATACCATTGAAACACTGTTTTACAATAGTTTTGAGATGATGTTTTGGCCTAAAATACATGTATTTTTACCATACATTCACGATGGAGGGTACATGCGGGGGAAAACGGATTTTTTTCAGATTTACCATCATTGATGTTACCTATTAAAACTCAGAAGACTCATGAATCACTGGTTGTTTTGGATAGCGAACAAAATGGATATGTTTGAGTTGTGGACATTGCGACCCCTGGTTCCTATCACCTCCACTATCAAGAAATCTGAGTCAGCAAGTTTTTCTGCAATGAACCATTTCAGATTAAACAGTCCTGAATGTCTCTGTTTACATCGCAATGGCTGAAATACGCAGACGTTTTCACATTCACATATTGTACACATACATATTATAGTGTGTAAAACACACTAAAACACACTAAAACTATTGTCTGTAAGCTACAGGTGTGACAGACAGAGCTCAGACCTTAATGTGATACACTTGGTCATATTAGCTCATGTCGGTTATAGTCGTTTGGCAGCTACATGAAGTTAGATCACCGTTGTGAAACGAACTCCCACAGGCTTCCTTTAGCTTTAGTGATTTTGGCCATGCCCACACATTGATCGCTTCCGATCAGAAATGCTGATTGAACAAGATGCTCTCGCTGTGGTTTTCTGCTCTAACTACGAGGCCTATGCACAGTGTGTTTGTGTGTGACTGCTGACTCATAATCATATGCTTAAATACCTCTGCCTCGTCGTTAGCCGTAGGGGGTGGGCTAGCCCATGGAGGTTCCCACACTTGAGCAGTCTGTTGCTTTCGCTCTGGGGAGGGAGGTTGGGGGCAGAGCTCATCTGACGGCCGAGGCTATCACTTTACGGTTCTCTGTAACACTCTGAAACACACACGCGGTGAAGGGGAATTTCTCCACGAGAGAAACAGCAAATGAGAACAACGCTGATTATGACAACTCTTTTGGCCAAAAACAGCCCCTATAAAGCCCCTATAAAGGACAGGTCAGAACAAAAGCACAGTGCTGCACAACTCAAACAGTTGTTAGCTCTTTAGGAAAGCAGTAAGTAACGGAATCAACTGCCAGTCCTTAAAAATTTAGTTCAACTAAATTTGATCAAATTTACACCATTTTGCCCTTTGCCTGAATGATGTCTTAAGATGTCTTGTGCCCACCCAGGGCACTTTTGGTTTTGCCCTGTGTGGCTAACAAGTAGTGCCAGTTAGCACTGCGCTAACAGCATGCCAAAATCATCACACGCTCACCTCAAACTGTGTCACATTGTTATGTAATCTCTAACAGGCTTGTTTATGTGGTTTCTGACACTGTATGACATACTGATATCTATATCAATAGACAAAACTATATTAGCATGGCTAAAAACAGATCTGGCAGCCATCTTGGAGTCTGTCTGTAGTTTTGTCCATTTTTATGGATAACCACATTAGAGATTACTTAACACCTCAATTATTCAATTGAATTAGGAAACTTTTAGGCAGTAAATGAATAAAACCCTTTGTTTCCAACCTTATGAGTGTGTAGAGTTGCCACCTTCAGCGTGGATAAATAAGGGACACCCAATTGCCAACGCTGCTGAAAAAAACAGCACAGACTAGCATGCCATTCATGCTGGTCTAAGCTGGTCTATGCTGGTCTGGTGCTGGTTTAGCTGCTCACCACAGCATGGTCATGCTGGTTGATCGGCATACCAGCGTCAAAACACAACCTATGCTGGCTTTAGTGGTGATCAGTTTATCAGTTTCTAATGCTGCTGACCAGCATACCAGCATCCATAACACCTTCCAACCCCACCGCCACCCACCAAACCCCACTGCCACACACCATCCACCCCCACTGCCACTAAAAAATTGCACTGCAAAGGGAAACATTTTTCTGTTCCCCTTATTTGAGGCATCAGTTTGAATAGAAAAAGATAGAGGTCTTTCAGATGTCAAGATTTCCACCTTCCACTGGTGCAAGGACATCTTTATCAGTGCTTCTGCTTTTGTTCTACCACAAGATATTTTCTTGACAATTTTTTGAGTCTTGAAAAGTCTTCTGGTTCAGCTTTCGTGCACAGTCTAATTAATTTGTGAATTACAATATATAATATTTATTTATTTAGAATTTTGAATTGTAAATTTTCATATGTATCTTAATCCTTATATTCAGTCATGATTATATATATATATTCAGTCATATATTCAGGCATGAAGTTCATCTCCAGTTAACTGATAAAGCCTGGTTCTACCTAATTATTAATTCTCTAGCCTATTGGTTAATAATATTCAGGAAAACCTTCATTATTAAATTAGACCTCTAATTAGAATATAAAATAACAAACATTTCTTAAACAACAACACATCATATCGATCTCAGGGGAAGTCTGGGGTAAAAGGAACTGAGTGATTCCAGTCTGAAGCTCTTTAGCAGCTCAGACATGGTTATGACTAGCTGCATGCTCAGACAGCCCACCATGAGCAACCAAAAAACTATGACAAACTGTAAAAGTTTGCCCTCTATTCATCAGGGACAGAATTCACCCACAAGTATCCCATGTCCTATTCAGAGGGGATGGACTTGTGTTGGAAGACATTTTTAAAAACTGCGCAAAAAAGCGAGACTCCATAACTAGATAACTATGTAACGACGTAACATGCAACTGCACTGAGAGCTAGTCCATCTCTGCCCTTTTCTACTGACCACTCACCACTCTGCTGACCTAGTATATGTATGAAATGATGTGTATTGATCACCGTATTGATTCAGTAAGGGATGCAACATTTTATCTTGTCAATACAGGATGATCCCGTACTATGAGGGATGGGTGGCAACCCTTGTGACTTTGCCTGTCAGTTTTGCTATGGTCATTAGTGCAAAGCTGTTCTCCTACAGCTTGCAGCGATGCCGAGTTCGATACAGCTTCAAATAACAAGACTTTCATTACAGCAAAGCCATCAGTCTGATGGACAGAGCGAAGCCCCACATTCTATGTAAAAGCTATGTTCAAAGGAAAGAGGCAAGACAGCTTGAACGTTTGGCTAGCATGTGGTTTGGATAGCAAACATTCTAACTTAACAGCAAATTTAGCTGAAGTTTGCACTGATCTAGCTGAAGTTTCACAATCTTTATATATTATGTTTCTTTAAAACATATTAAAACTACAGCTGGACCAGCTATAATGTGAGCTAGCTACCTAGCATAGTTGCTATACAGACTGCAGACTACGCTGCTGAAAAGACAGCATGCATTCCTTGCTGGTCTGAGCTGGTTAAAGCTTGTCTGGTGATGGTTTAGCTGGTCACCAGCATAGCAGCATCTAAAACACCACATTAACTGCTTGTGGATCTTCAGTTCTGACCCTAGTCCTGAGTACCGATTTGGGGCAGGGGCTCATTATCGCTGGTTCGTTTAGACACACAAGAATTCCTTCTGAACCGTGGATCGACTGCGCAATTCCCAGCCGATCCAGGCGTGGAGGGGGAATCTGGTTCCTAGGGTGAAGCTGCCCATGTTAGTGACAATGGAGGTTGCAGTTTCTGAGATTCAATGACATTTTGGGGGTCACTTGCAGGTCAGGAACCTAGTATACAGTCTATAAGTCTTGTCTTTCAAACATTGCTGATGGAGTTTTTTACTTTAGCTCGTTCGAGTGAAGCCTTTGAGTTGAAGCTGATCGTTTATATAGTGAAACAATTGAGAATTTTCATGAGTTGTGGCCATTCGTGATTGAATGCCTTTCTTACTCCATAAATCTATGAGGTGCTCTGTCTTCTCTGCTGTCCACAACATTGCTTTCCCCACCATGATGAAACCCGAAAAGGGAAGTGACGCAATAAGTCAAAGCAAAGTCATATTACGAAATGAACCAATCATGCAACCCAAAGCTCTAGTGTGAAAACGTCCTCAGACTCTATTGAAACACCTTATGAACATCTCTGATATAAAGTCTTATTGTTGCTCATAATGATAATAACATGGACTTGGCAACTGAAGCATCCAAAGCACATTATCCCATCCCTATTGATTCTTTAGTGTTCAGCTGGATTTAAGTAAAAGCAGCCTTATTAACCTTTGATTGTGGTTTCTCAGACGTAACTTCCCAGAACAGATCAAAACAGTTCCACAATGACCGGAATGCTGTCGGCCTCTGTTGTGTAGGTGTGTTTGTACAGAGCAATGAACAAGTGTCCCAGGTGGGTGTTAAAAAGAAATGCTGGCAACAAGTCCAAATGCGCTCATTCAAAAGAAGCCAATCTCCCTATTTAGAGAGCCGCTTTGAAATATGGGGAGAAGAAAAAAAAAAGAAGCTGAACAAACAAGTGTGCGGAGGAGTAGAGGCAGTGTGCTGGAGCAGAGGGGCTCTAGCCCCCCAGGCTGAGTGTGCTGGAAGCACATGGGGGATTAGTGCAGAAGCACTTCCTCCTCGGGCCTTTGTGTGGCCCTCTGTTTGGCTGCTGAGGGACTTCACTGCCCTGTTTGTCTCCAGCTGACAGGGCTGGGCAGATGTTTCTTTGGCAGCAGTGAAGAGACTCACACTGGGGCAGCCATTGAGGGAACTGTTTCACCTTGTCAGCTTGAAGAAAGACAAGGGATGAAAAGAGGAAAAAAAACACAGGGCCAAATTCCTCGGTTGAGGGGTGTAAAAATGCCTCAGTAGTTCAATCTGTAGGTAATGATTCAACTGCACTGATACTAGAATGTCAGAAATCATTCAAACATACAAAAAAATATGCACTTATTTTATGGCCAAAGTAAAATTATTAGGCTATAAAAAAGCTGGTTTATGCTGGTTTAGCTGGTCACCCAGTGACTTTTAATGTAAGTCAATGGAACCAGACATTTTTACAAGTCATTTTCTTTTGGTCCATTCTTCATGAAATTTACTGTAATTTAATGTAAAGAACAACAGGCGTTTTCAAATGTCAAAAACTGAACAACAGCAAAAATGGAGATACAAGGTTTTCTTCTGACAGCAGCGATATGCTGGTTTTGCTGGTGATGGAGGGGGGATGGGGGTAGCAGGGGTGGAATTTGAGATTCCATATTGTATTAAATAATCTGTAAAAGAATCAATATTGGATCAAATCATTATGAGGTCAGAGATGCACAACCCTCGTCAGTGGCGGACAGTTTATGTTTGAGATAGGCCTTCAGTTCGGACCATAAATGTCCAAACTCGTCCAAAAAACCCAAGGCTAATTTCTGCTAAACGCTGTCGAGGTTCTAATAGTGTTTTAGTGCTAAGCTAATGGTGGTACACATAAGCATTTTTGACCATTCTAAACATGGACATATGAAGCTTGTAAAATACATTCTATATGTTTTATATGAAGCTTGTAATAGATATTAATATATATATTTACCCTGTAGCAGTTTTACAGTGAATCTTTAAGTAAAAAGTCTTGACATAGTACTGAAACCTGGTTAGACTACAGCTAATATTCACAGTTAGTGACATATCTAAACCGTCCAGGAGGCCTGGGGTGATGTTTTTTTGACAGAAATGGTCCCTTTGCTTGGTTGATTCCTCTGTCACTTCCTAAATATGTCTGATGTTAATTGAACATGTAAGACCGTCAGTTCAGCTCCTGAAGGCCTAACCAATGAGAGGGCTCGCTAGGCTGTATCTGCCTCGATACCACAGAGAAAACAATCCTGATTGGATCATTTTCTGTTGGGCATTTCATGATGTTAACCAAACTTAGTAGTGGTACAATACTTTGAGTTAAACATAATGACACTACTAAATAAATTTAAACTAAAATTATAGACGTATTTTTTATTTCACAAAAAAAAATATTATCTCACACACACACATGCCTTAAGAGATCCACAGAGACCAAATTAATAAGGCAGGGGGGTGTGCACACACAAACGGCACTAGGTCAGTGTCCTTGAGAAGAAATTCCAGCTGGAATAGTTTCTCTTTCTCTTTGTACTGCAGCAACTTTTATCAACCTGCAACGCGCACAGCTGGGATGTGCAGAATTCCTCACTGAGAAACATGTCTAGCAATGTCTGACCAACATACTATATTGGTGAATCTAAATACTGGTCCTTACACCAAACCCAACCCTAACCTTAAAGAAATAGCTTGACCAAACATAGCAATGCAGCTAACAATTAATGGATTCCAGTATTCACCAGCTGGCATGTTGTAATTTGCACAGTAGTAATTAGTAGCTGTTTGTTTTTTTATTTATTGTTAGAAACATCAGCATTTTTTGTTGACTGACTAAGTGACTGAACTATTCATTTAACCTCAGGAATCAAAAGCATTTGTGGTGTCTCCTCACTCAGTACTGACCCCACATGCATCTATGTGGCCCCTCCATTGCCTGTTCCTTTAACAGCCTTTAAAGGGACAGACACAACATGTTCATGTGTCATAAAGCCACCGCCCTGCAACCTCCAACCAGGACCAGCTGAACTGCACAGTTCAGGTGGAGAATGTGGAGAAGGCATGACAAAACAGACAACATTTAGAAGGCTCCAAATTCAAAAATGATGTTATATGATACTATATTACCACATTTCTTCAAAAATACAGAATTTAATGAGTTGTGTACCGTATAAAAACATGTTTATTTTTTTATTAGGTGAAGGGGTGGGTTTAGGGTTAGAGGGCAAATCAAACGCACACTTTACAACACACAACACACACATTAGGGCTGCATTTAAGAACTATTTCAATTATTGATCAATCTATTGATTAATATTAAATCAATTGAATAAAAGCCACGTAACTCCCTATGCTCCCTTTAGTGTCAGAATGACCACATAGATCATATGAACTATATAGAGCGCACACACACACACATGTTATCCAAGCAGCTTATCCCTCTCGGGGGGTTAGCCTATCCCAGGGCTCATTGGGCGAAAGGCAGGTAACACCCTGGACAGGTTGCCAGTCCACTGAACCTCGAATCCAGGTTCTGGTCCTGTACTTTATAATGACTGGTTGTAAACTGACCTATAACTGACCTATTGATGTAAGTGAGTGAACACCTAGTGTCATACATACATGACTGCAAAATCTAGGACTGAAAAAGGTCTGGATCTGGATTTATAGTGCATTTCGCAAGTTTGGATCATGCCATTAACGTATGGTGGTAGTATGAAGGGAGACTGTAACTGAGAACTCTTGGAAATTGAGCTGGAGTTCTGGGCAGTTTCTGGGTGGAGCTAGAAGGCCAGACCTCCCCTTTATGATGAACGGACTGCCAGATAGAAAACTTCATCACATGAAAACAGATGGGAAACGTATAAAATATTTGATTAGAAGGAGGAGGAGGTTTCAGGCACAGTCCTCCCTATAAACTTCAGTTATTCCGTAACTCCGTTACAGAGTCTTACAGAGCTACTCTTTTTTCAGGTGAATGACGGGTCAACTGCTGTCCATAGCCTTTCGTTGTTGATGAAAAACTGACAGGCTGAAGAAACAGAGTGTGATCTCAGTTCAGATAGCTCATACTCTTCTTCATGTGCTGTTCTACTGTTTATTACAGCTGCAATTAACTGTTATTTTTCTATAACGCATTTATCTTCAACTATTATTAATTTGTCTTCTGCCAGCTCCTCTCACTTTGCCCTGCCATATTTCATCTATATGACAACATATTTCTTTGTTCAAGGTGCAATGAAACAATAGAAGCCACATTGCCCCCTATGCTTCCTGTAGTGTACTGCAATCTGTCAGAGTGACTGTATGGTATGAACATTATGAAGCACTATAAAGTGTTTTGTAAACATCGCATTAACTTTTTCCCATAATTGACGTCATTGATGACTAATCATCATTTCAATGCAGCCACACTGTACATTAGCATATACAATTAATTTATTTCATCTTTTCATTCAGATAAACGCTTGATTTCTCTGATGTCCCCTGAAGCGCAGCTACTCAGTCTCTGTATACAATGACTGCAGTTCTCTTGTCAGACGGAAGAGGAGAGGTTAAGGGTTATGAATGTGGGGGTCGGGTCACTGTGGAGGTCTCTCTGTCTATCTTTCCTGCACAGCTAAACAGCCAGAGAGGTGATGTGTTTATTACATTTGCCTGTTGCACATATTTTCCCAGACGATTCAAAATGAATGCCAACTAGTTAACATCTTGAAATATAGGCTTTTCAAAATGTTCACTCCTCAGTCCACACTGTTCATAGATGAAAACTAAGCTGCCAAAATAACCTGTTTTGAATGAACTGTTTTAGTGATGTCATGAAAATCAACACATTTACGTCACATTTACAGCACTGCAGGGTCTGATCCACTCGTACCAGCACAACACACCCTAACACACCACCACCACATCAGTGTCACTGCAGTGCTGAGAATGACCCAGCACCCAATTAATACCTGCTCTGTGGTGGTCCTGTGGGGGTCCTGAACATTGAAGAATAACAAAGTATGCAGAGAAACAGATGGACTACAGTCTGTAATTGTAGAACTACAAAGTGCTCCTATGTGGTAAGTAGAGCTGATAAAATAGACTGAGTGTAGATACACTGAGGTGGTTTGAATGTTATGGCTGATCAGTGTATATCCATCTATTCAGCTTACAGCTGCTTAGCCCTGCCCATTCACACTGAAGTTATAAGGAGTGTTTCAGTCTGGACTGTTTTATGAATGAGGCACAATGCAGGGCAGCCAAACAGGACAGAGCTCATTTACATGTTTCAGTCTTAAAGACACATTAAGAAAGACAGCCTATTGAAGGGACAATGAGATGTTGGAAAATGGTCATTACAGAAAGCCATACAAACATCAGAAGGATTACATGGGAAAAATATAAAATATAAATACAGGATATTGGCTCTTTGATATTTAGTCAAGAGTAGTTACATAATTACATTTACATTTGATTAATCTGTATCTACAGGTTTGAATCTGCACTGCTGACGTTGTCTTGTTTGTTTCAATGTAAAGCAATGACTTGATCATAGTTTTATCATGATAGTCTATCACATTTATAATAATTGTTTATAAGTAGAATAATACATTAATTGTACTTGAACCAAAATGTGTTGTGTTTAGAATCTTCCACAGACCTTCTCTGCTTCTTTCTATCAGTTATGAGTGAAAACACGTTCATTTAAAAATATGTTTTTGTTATTTATAACAATGACTATGAATTCTAAGTGTGAATGAGTGATATTGCATTCAGCTGGGAGAAGCAGCACTCTCGACACCTCAGCTCAGTATGTCCATTCTCCTTCAAGAACCCCACACAGGTCAAACAAGGAGACGCAGCTTGGGGGAGTCTGAGTGGAAGGTTGTGGAGAGGAAGCACATCTCCATTTGTGTTTATGGGGGGATTTCTGGCAGTAAACCAGAAGCAAAATAGTTGTGTGTGGATTCGCTACAGCCTGCAAATCCCACTGTATACCTCACATTAGAGTAACAGCGCTGATATATGATTATCAGGGGTGCGAAATGCATCAGTGCTTCATGATACATAGACCTGAAGGTGGAGATTCATCTGCATGAATTTTGGGATGGATAACTGATTAGAATCAGTTACAATAATAGGACTTGTTCACTATTTGGCCAAAATTAATCTCATTGGCTATTTCCCAGATGCAAAAATGAGTACCAAAATTATTCAACCGAATCAAAAAGTGGTGAAATTTAAGCTTTCTTGACGCATAGAATCTTCTTCCTAAAGAATGATAATGACAATCTCCTTAGTCCACGTACAGTACCTTAAAAAGTTTGGAATGTCACAATAATAAGTGTTATTCAGTAGCTTGAATGCTTTAAAATGGAAAAAAGTGAATATTATTCAATAATAAACTGTAATGTTCTATTTACAGTAATGTCTTCAGTAATATCACAGAATAATCTATGAAAAGCTATTTGGTCAGTGAGATTTGTTCACTGCTATTCCACTATGAGGCATTCAGGATATTCATTTAATTATAAGTATATTCTCGATGCTATGCAGCTTTCTCAGTTATTACAGAGTCATCTGCAGCTCTGTTCATCTTCGAAAATTTCAGCTTCAACAAACTGTTTGAAACCTGAAGAACAGAAGTGAACTTCTGTCTTAGGGGGCCAAAGTGCAGTGTTTGTGGTGGGCCGAGGGATACAAATAAAGAAGGAAGAAAGGCTTCAAATGGAGTTTTTCAGAATTCAGAACACTATATTTTGTTGCTTTACTACTTAAAAAATATAACATTTTTAACAATATGTTTAAAAAGTTTCATCACTGTTGGGACAGAATCAACTAGCATTTTGCAATCGTGAAAAACAAAACACAACAATGGAGATAAGAGGTTTTGTTCTGACAGTGTCAATATGTGTCATTGAGTGTGGGGGTGGGATTTTGGTATGATTAGAGTAGGATTAGGAATAGGGGCCAAATGAAACTTCTTCAGGGGCCAACTTTGGCCCATGACCCCCACTTTGGGCAGCACTGTTATAAAATACTACTGTCATAAAAATGGGTTTGTACTGATTCCAAATTCTGAACTTTGAAAGGATGTAAAACACAAAATGTGATCCTGGATCAGTAACCAGTTCCTCTCAGCTCCAGCTCGTGTGCTGAGATGCGTTGGGGACAGCGGGTTTGACATTTCTAGGCCATCGCGTCTCTCATAAAAGGCACAGCTGGAGGATACTAGGTGCTCGGCGCTGCAGTGGCCATACAGTAAGACAGGCCAGACTGCAGAGAGTGCTCAGAGGCATGTTGACAATGCCAAAGCAAACATAACCTTTCCCACGCAGGCCCAGTGACCTGCAAAAGACCGGATAAAATGCTCCTGCTCGACCTTTGTGTGTGTGTTCTTCTCATTCTCCAGTGCTGACTCATGCTTCATGTGCGCTGGACAAGGTTCCCACAGAACCATGACACTGCACGCGTGTGTGTATAGCAGGTACACACAGACATCGCTGAAATCACACTCCTCTCACTGGACCATTTCTGCTTTTCACTGCCCCTCTCTCTCTCTCTCTCTCTCTCTCTCTCTCTCTCTGTTTCTCACACACGGCTCCCGCATGAATCAACCCGCTGACCTTTTCGCTCTTTTAAATATTTATGTCCGTTACGTCAACAGGGCGTGCGTCTCGGGGGCCAGATGTGTGAGGGGTCGCGGCAGAGCGCACACGCGCAGAGAGGCGCCGCGCATCACACGCAGTTTATTTCAATCATTTCCTCCTCATCCTTCAGCTGTCTGTGCAGCTAAAGTGCTCAGGCCTGCAGCTGTGGCCTATTCATAACCCCCCCCCCTCCCCCCCCGCCCCCCAAGACCATCTCTGTTCCTTATCTACACACACACGCTCCTGATCCACAGCCATCCCTGTCAGGACAGCCCCGGTCACCCTCCACCACTGCACTGCCAAATCTGACAGCTGTGGTCATCGGTCCAGTTTGAGAGTAAGGGCAATATCGTACATTTTCAGGCCCTCGCACAATTTTTAGCCTTGCATCTGCTAGTCTGCTGAAGGCAGTAATAACTCATGACAGCTACAGGCTATCAGTTCCAGGAGTCTCTGTCTTCGAACCAGTAGTTTTGTTATAGATTATTCTATCTAAGACTAGACTTATCATTATCTCTGTACACCGTACACCTCAGTGCTGAAACTGTGGGCCAAGAAAAGTTAATAATGTCAGTCGATAGAAAAGTTAATAAAGTTTAAGGCCGAATACTCCGGTGATGTATGGCGGTGATGTACAGTGGCAATATATGAGAGTCTGCAGTTCAGGGCCATGGCCACCAGGAGGCCCCATGAGCGTAACTGCGAACCGGAAAATACGCGTACAGAGATTTGTCCTTTTAGATTTTGTGGTTAATCAATTTTAATGTAATCTGCAACAGTTCTTCGACGACTTGCACACTGTCCCAGATTGGTGGGTGTTCAGATGATGCCTTTTTAAACGTGACGGGTGCTACATCTCATGCATAAAAAGCAGCTTCTTGGGGGGGAGGTTTAACGTATTTGATTGACAGGTAAACACAGACAGCAACATGAGAGAATGTGAACAACCGAGGCAAGTGATGACCATTTCAAACCTGATATAGGTCATCATAAGGTAAAAATGTGTTGTAAAAACTAGTGTTCAAAAACTAGCTTTTCCTCATTGTTAGTGGATTAAGAGGGGCATCCTCAGTATTGACTGGTCAGCTTGATGTATGGTTATTGGTTAATACATTTTTGCTAGGCCATTGCTATGGTATCCTAGGTGGTTCCTAAGGTGTTCCTAGGCTATTGGTATGACATCCCAGATGTTTGCTAAGGTGTTAATATTCTGCTGCTATGGTACCCCAGGTGGTTGCTAAGGTGTTGCTACGCTGTTGCTATGTTATCCCAGGTGGTTCCTAAGGTGTTGCTAGGCTATTGCTATGGTATCCTAGGTGGTTCTTAAGGCATTGCTAGATTATTGGTATGGTATCCCAGGTGGCTGCTAAGGTGTTGCTAGGCTGTTGGTATGGTATCCCAGGTGGCTGCTAAGGTGTTGCTAGGCTGTTGGTATGGTATCCCAGGTGGCTGCTAATATGTGTGAATATATGTTTGTGAGTCTATATGTAATGTCATATCTATGTAAGAGTCAGTGTGAGAGACGTCTTTTGCGACATCATTTGTAGCAGTTAGACTTTCTCAACATTGCACATTTAATTTTCTTATAACGGGCTTACAGGTGGTGCTGTGACCGCGCCTCACTAAAAGCATCATCTGGCTTTTCTATGGTGACATCTTCAAGAAGGTTCTTATCACTTTACTGCTGGATGAGTATCCAGGGAATGTTGCCATGGCTTGTTGACCAAGTGAACAGATAAAAGGACGTTCTTGTTCACTCGGTTACGCTAGCTAGGTTAGCTTTTGTTTGTCATTAGTTTTCTCACAGTAATTTTTCCAACTTGAACACAGAGACAGGGAGACTGTAGAGTTAATCCCTGTTTAAGAAGTTAATCTTTGTTTAGGAGGTGTTGGCCAACAGTATCAGCCAAGGATACTGTTTGTGTACACACTACCACAGAAGTTATAAAGGAGGAGAACAGTCAGTGGTTGAAATGTGAATGAAAAAGCTTGTAGCTCTTAACATGACGCCTGTTTAAGGAAAAATTCCACCCTTCAGTAAAAACAGCCAATCGGCTTGCTGGTTACTCCAGAAACAGGAAAAGTCCCCCCTCAGTTGCGGAGATCTGCGCAAATGCAGTAGCCAGAATAACAAAACAAAAAAACCATGTTTTTTGTACATTTTTTGTACATTCTTGAGCCAAAAGCTACAAAGTATTTAGGAGGATTTTTATCATTTATTCATTTCAGTTTCGAGTTTTTAGGTCATTCCCTATTCAGAGAGAGAGGAGTCTGGTTTAGTATGGCTGGAAATAACTGCCTGGGGGCGTTGCAAAGATGGCTACCGAGTGAACAGACTTTCCTAAAAGGACTTTGGCGCTACCCAAGATTAGCAGTGCCTGTTTTGCATCGGAAGAGGTGACTGTTGGCCATTTATTGGGCATTGAGAAGTTATTTACAGGACATACTTTTTGTACATATTGTGTGCCCACAAGATCAGGATTAACTTACTTAGAAAGAAAACAGAGTGAGGTATTTTGGGGCTTTAATACAGCCCTGCGTCTGGTGACGTACCACAAAAGGATACATCTCAGTATTGACAGAAAGGGGGCCAAATTTTAAAGGGAAGTCCAGCCCACCGCAAAGCCTCACTCCAACTCTCTGATTAGTAGAAAACCACAGGTGTGGTGCAAAGTGTGAGCAAAAACTGGCAAAAAAGGAGTGGACTCGCGAAATGGACAGCCAATCTGGACCAACTGATCTGTCAACCATTATGTAATGCAAATGTAGAGAAAATAGAGAACAGTAGCTATGAAGCATGTGGTCATTTCTATTAGCTACAGCGCTAATAGCTTTTTCCTCTCACACAACCAAATGCACATGCGGTCTGAATGAGTGACCCGACAGTGGCGGGCATTGAGCGCTGTGATGCCGGAGGAAGTCGCTGGTATTTAATGGGACATGCCGAGCTGAATTCTTCCTCTCTGGGATTTTTATTTTTGGGCCTCGTAATTAGCGTCTCATTGCTGTCAGCTGACCTTCAGTCAGTGGAGAGTTCCTCTCTGGTAGGCGGGTTAACTTCCAGCCCTGGAGCATCACAGCACTGCACACATGAATGTTCCTAATCTGATTCTTTTTTTTTTGTTTTTTCCTCCAAGGTGCACTTTCCAACCGCTCTTTATCTCATAGGATTAAACAGGCTGTTTGTGTTACTGTGCTTTTAAGACTGATATGGAGCGAATTAGTTCAAACTGCAGTACCACAATAAAATGAACTATTTAAAAATCAATTAGGTATTTAGATTTTACATATTTACAAGGATTATGTTATGATGTATTAAAGCCCAATACATTAACTGAGGTAGTAATCAGGACCACCTGATCCATCAACCATCATGAAATGCAAATGTAGAGAAAATAAAGAACAGTAGCTATGAAGCGTGTGGTCATGGCTATTAGCTAATATATTAGCGGCAGCCGCCAGGGTCCTTAAGGGGTTAACAGGCCTTTCGTGAGGTGTGTTGGAGGGAAAATTCTCTAACCCGGAGGCTTGCAGGACGGCCGTTTGATCAAAACGTGTCTGGGACACATTTTTGGAGTTAGCTGCAACTTTAATGCTTCAAATGCTCCGTCGATTTGACTTTCCAAAAAGTATTTATTCGTAATACACAGCTCCTCACACAGCTATTGTGTGTGCGTGTGTGTGTGTGTGTGTGTATCCATGCATGTGAGCTGAAGGTATTTGTCCCTGATTGGCTCTGATGCATGGTGGTCCAGTGTGTTTGTGTGTGTGTGTGTGTGTGTGTGTGTGTACGTGTAGTTCAGTATGAAACCAGAATTCAGACACTGATTAATGACTCTGGTTCATTCAGCTCAATTCCACACATTCATCTGTTCTGCAAATTGGGCTTAAGAGGAGAAGAAATAAACCGCTCTAAAACGGGCACCCGTGTGCAGCCCTCAGTAAACCACTCTGGCCGCGTCCGGCGGCGTAAGGCTTCAGCCTCTAATTTGTTAAGTATCTGCGTTCTAACCTGGATTAAAGGGGTGGCATTCAGACGGTGCATTCTCCAAATGACTCTCTGATTAAGCCTAATTCCCCCCTCACCTCTCTGTGTCCTGGCATTCTTTTCTTCCTTCTTATTGCTGTGGTATTCGCTTGAGTTTTTTCCTTTACAGTCATGCTGGCTGATTCCCTCTGTTTCTGACTGCAGCATTCCAGCAGGATGCATTGAAAATGTTATGCATTGGAACGTGAGGGGCAGCATCTGCCCACTGACCCCTATTTTTTTGGTTCTTTATTAAAGCAACATTATGTAATAATTTTACCTTAAAATTGCAGTGTCAAAATCATTTTGATGGTATGCTGACTAATAATAGGGAGAATGGCAGGACACCTGCTATAGTGCTATGTAACTTTGGAGGACTGTGTAACGTTTTATGGCACCACATCACATACCAACAACTATTGGGCTTCAGCTAGTTTTTGAGAATAAGTAGCAGCTCGGTATTCCCAGCATGGACAACATGGCAGAGGCTGCGACGGGACCGAAGAATGCAATTTCTGAGGAAGCTAGGCAGAGTAAAAGAGAAAGTGACCGAGCAGGAGACTGGACAAGAGTAAATCTTAGACCGGTTTTTACTTGTTATTGAGAGCTAACAGAGATAAAAGGATGCAAGACAGTCTCAGGGCTAATGGGAAAACAATGAAGATTTGACAGCAGACTGTTCATCCCTGCTAATGTTATGTATGAAAGATTGCAGTGTAGGCTGTAACCTTATCTGGGTCATCCTTGTCTCACAAAGTTTTGTTGTTTTTCCAGATGCCAAATTCATCTAACCTCAGTCCTGTTTCAGGCTGGCATGCAAAGAAATAAATTCATCTCATGCCAAAAAGTTTGGTCAGTCTTTGTCAATCTCACACCAAATAAGCCTTTTTTGCAACCATGTTCGCATGTTTTGCTCCCCTTCGCAGGCATATGTACGCTACAGATTACACTCGAAATTTCAGTTGTTTCTATGAGTAAATAACCGAAATTGCGAGTTTAATCTGTAGCGCACATATGCCTGCGTGACACAGGTGCACACGAAGGGGAGTCGGATTTTGTATCTTTCAGCTCATCAACAAATCCATGTGTACAGCTGACCATGAGGGGGGCTCAAAGTGTGATCTGTATGGTAAAAGTGAAATCCACTCTGTGATTGTAGGTTGAGCCCAACAGTAAAAAACACAAATTCTTGCATAACACTGCTTTAAGTGCAGGGAAATTATTGTCTGTGCTATCTGACCATATGCTGTGGACGTGAAGTTAAAAACACCTGGAGTATTAACCACAAAACAAAAATCGATATTTCAATAGTTCAGACAGCAAGTTAAAGTGGTTTGATGTGAAATGGTTCATAGTTGAGAGACAGTTGAGAAATTTTGGGACTATTTTGCCTTATAACATCCTGCAGGTGCCTCTCCACTATGAACACGTTTTAAAAATCTTTTAGAAGCCTCAGACGTCTGGTTCCACTGTGAACACTGTGAACAGACTGTCTCTTGAACGCCACATTTCAAATCACATCACTCTGCTTGTACTAATAAATTAATTAATTAAAGAAATCTTGAAAAATGGGTGGAATTCCCCTTTGAAAAAAACAGAAACTGTACATCATGTAGCAGCTGATAATTGCATTTATCAAGCTTATACAAAAAACACTGGTGTTTCCAAGGGTGGGGTGGGTGAGGTTTCTCATTCTAGTGGTGGAGCTCTTTCTGTTTGACTAATGTTTCCTTGTACGGTTCATATTAATATTAAAGCCCCTCCTTCCAGCTGAATGAGAAAAACAAATGCAGACGTACGTCTACCGCGTTGTCTTTTTTTTTGTTTTCTTCCCTCTTTTTCTGTGTGTTTCTAACAAGCAAGTCACACACCGCCCTTCCCACCCACACACACACCTAATACACCCACGCACAGTCGCACTGTGGGCAGTGCTGTAGAGAAGCACATGGATGTGTGTGGCTGCGCCCTCTATGGGTTCCTGGGGCGAGTGTGCGCAGCAGCCACTGGAGTTCCGCTTTCATTCAGCACCAGCACTTCCACCACTGTGCCACTGACATTACATTCACAAATGTGGAGGTAAAGGTCATTTTAAACACAGGTACAGTGTCCTTCACAACAACATGTGTGCATATTTCAGGTACTTCAAATATTGATAAAACCTCCAAAGTTACAGCACTTCAATAACAGTATTTTTGCCTCACTGATCCCTCCATAACTACATTTCTATATCAAGTGAATTAAAATACTTCACAAATCATATTATTTTTGCATTAATGTGTAAATTCATTTAATATTTCATGCTTGAAACATCCCTTTTTCATGAGTTGTCCATCATAGGTTATGAAAAATGTGAAATATGTCATATAATCAACAGAAATTTGCATAATTTTCTGAAGATCACGACAAGAAGAAAAGTTCTCTCATTGTTTTTTTCCTTATCTATAATGAAAGAGATACTGACTGACTAAGTCACTTTGAAAGTACAGCCCAAATTATGGATGGAAAGTAAGATATTCCTTTAAAAATATTTTAAATTAATCATTAGAATGTCCTTACAGGTGAATTCTACCAATTTTGCAAAAATACTGTATAATTCAATCATTGAGATGTAAACAAAGTCAATCAGAGTGATCTGATGTGAAATAATTCATTAAAGAGAAACTCATCATTTCAGATTTCTTTATAGTGGTGCTGATAGGAACCAGGGGTTATGATATCTACAACACAAATATAGCCATTTTATTTACTATCCAAAACCAATTATAATGTTGATGATGATGATGATAAAATAGTGGCAACGTTTTCTTTAAAGACTATTTTGCCTTACAACACCCTGCATGTACCTCTCCGCCATGTATGTATTTCAAAAACAGCATTTTAGGCCGACATCTTTTCTCTTGTTTCAGGCATCAGGTACCATATTCATAGATCTTCCATGTAAAATAAATAGTTTCCAGAGCCATTAAAAACTTCGGACGTGTGGTTCCCATCATCTCCACTGTGAACAATTCTGACTCAGTAAGTTTCTCTAGAACAGCGCATTTCATATCAAACCACTCTGAATGACTGTTTACAACTTACAATTGAAATTTGAAGAAATTGGAATTCCCCTTTAATGTTCTCACGCCATTAACCACATTTGGTATATTTGCTAATTCTATCGTAGAAAAGCTTTAAGCTCAAAAACACTGCTCAAAAAAGGTTTTATAAAATAATGTGGTTTTTTTTTTAATTAATTTTTAAGATGTTTTTAGTAGATTTTTAAAAGTTACAAGGGCAAAATGGCACACCAATTTTGGAATGCGCCACATTACATATTAATATCTGTTCCATCTGATAATATACAGAATATAGCATTTAATATGACATTCATTCAATATGATGAGCTGTGCTCATTAAGAGAAATAAAGAGAGACGAAGTGAGAGCTTTAAAGCGTGTGTTTGGGTGTGTGTGTGTGGGTGTGGGTGTGTGGGTGTGTATGTATAGAGAGGAAGGGAGTGACAAAAGAGGGCATGTATGTGTGATAGAAAGAGAAAAGAGAAAGAAAAACAGGAGGAGAGAGAAATTAGGTGTGGAGGGGTGTCAATTCCTGATTGATTAAGTGGCTTTTATTGCATTTATAGTATAAATGTACTTGTAACATTGTGAGATTAAGGCCCTTCACTTTCATTTCTTATTAATTTGATCTCATTTGGGATCCATTTTGATCTATTCAGGGTTCCCACAGATCCTTAAGAAGCCTTATAATATCTTAAAATAGAGTTACCGAAGACTAAAGTACTTGGATCAGTAAAAAATACATAACAAAGTAAATAAATAAATGAATGAATGAATGAATAAATAAATAAATAAACTGCATTCACATGTAAGAAAAACACTGAAACAAAAATGGTCTATCTATCTATCTATCTATCTATCTATCTATCTATCTATCTATCTATCTATCTATCAGAATGTACTATTTTTACAGCAGTTTGCTGTATTTACGGTTTTTCTTCTGTAAATTTACTGTAATGTTATTTTTTAATGCACAGTGAATTCAATTAAAATGGATATATTTGGGACAAATGTCCTTTTTGTACTGTATTATCTACTATTATATGTACATGTCAGAGGCTGTACTACTACTTATGCAAGTACAAGATGGCAAAAAAGCAAAAAAAAACACAGGTCTAAAAATATTACTGGAATACCACAGCTCAGAAATAAAATTTGTTGATGGGAACGACTTCCTAACTCATATCTCAGGGCGTCCCGTTGTTCTGAAACTTCATGCATGATTCAGATATGTACATGTTCACACATGATTACCATTTACGGGGAAGTGAAGCGCAGTCTTACTCATTCCTACAGATAAAATAAAGCACATTTGCCCTCAAAACCCAGCAGTAAGCTTATGACTGCTGCTTCGATGATTCAATGAAAAAGGCTGCAAAATTCTAACACAAACATCTACATGAACAATCATTAGAATTCCCCCCTCTGTAGTTCAGACTTAAACCACACACACTGACCACCCATCCTTTCCTGGGTATTGAAGTGACTTGTTGAACTCACATGAGGAGCCATTATTGACTTGTACCTGCGGATTTGGCATTAATGAATTGTCTCTGTCTTAATGAACTGTGAATTTACAACACAAAAAAATGATATCTCTTAAATCTAGTCAATGTATTTAATATTTCTCATTACAAGATTGTTGTAAGGTTATGATAGGATTATTCAATGTATTTCCAGACTCTGTTTTATTTTATTTTATTGGCAGATAATTTGGCTTTTTTATGCATTATCTCTTGAAATAAACAATATCAGCTGCATTGTTTCTCTCAAAAACAATTAAAATTATCTGCCAATGGCGTAAACCACTTTCGCTAGATAAAATTACTTAAAACAAGTAACACACAGTACAAGGACATCACCGATGCAAAGCACCAATAGCTATTTGAGTGCTAACAGCACCCCCTTGTGGAAAATCTTCAGCCTAGTGAATGTGAGTGAGTGAGTTACTTGATTCATGAGGTGCTTCACATCTAAAAAACATAAAGAAATAGGTTGAATAATTTTATATCATAAGCAGCTCCTATGGGGGCCCTTGGCCCATCCAAAACTAAAGTTGGGGGGAAATGCCCTCTCAATCCAAGCACCATGCTCGAGAAAAGCCATGCTCTGAAAACCACCACAATAGTGAAGTGTGTATTTGACTAGCTGGGTTGTTCCTGTTCGGCCGTAGCCTCGCACCTTGGTCTATAATGGAAGGTGAAACACAGCATGAGGTTTAGCTGACTTAATTTTGTGTTTTTATTGTGTTTTAAATTAAAATTTTAGTTTCTTTTGATAATGACATTATCATTTGGATGGATCAGAGCAGATTTTTCAAGGATTTCTCATGGATAATTTGTTTGATTTCTCCATTTTTCCACTACGTGGTCTGTTCATAATACAGCAGAGCATAACACTGTAAAGCAATCACATTACCTACTTCATCATCTCTTAATTTTTCTAGTAGTTTATAAGAACTTAGTAAATTACAGAAACTAATCAAAGACTAAAATTTACTTTAAAATTATTCCATTTGCTATTGGAGTTTAGATTCCCGCTGCTATGGCGATAATGAAGTTTTTTTCTGGTCGCTGTTGCTGTCCCCTTTGTAGCCAAGATGGTGAGGAACTGATGCGTGTCAAGTTTAATGAGTGGGCCAAACCCAAGGCGTACAACAATCACATAATGAGAAATATTAGATATGTTGACTAGATTTAACATGTTTTCACTTGACAAGATATCATTTTCTTCTGTGTTATAGGTCGGCAACCTAAATGTTAACAAGAGCCATTTTGTCCTTTCAACAAAAATCAAACCACCTCAGGAGCCACAACATATTATGTCCATTTTATTTACGTTTTATCATCTTGGCCGTAAATATGTTTCAGTATCTGCTAATGTACTAGTAGAGGTTAAAAAAATAATATAAACAAAAACGCAGACTTACTTTGTTCTGCTTTAAGCTTTAGCTCAGCTATAGCTGCTTTTCTCGCATCTCCAGCAGGAAACTTTTCCACAAAAGTGGAATAGTTGCTTGTATAATGTCTCTCAACATTAAATTTTTTTACGAGACTGAAGTCAGCTTCTTATTCGCCAGCTTCTTGTTTGAATTTTCCAGGCACCATTTAAGGTGGAACGGGAAAATTCATACAAGTAGCTGGCGAATGAGAAGCTGACTTCAGCTTCACAACTTTTCAGTGTTTAATAGTTTCTTGTTACAGATTAAACGTATCAGGAAACCAGCTCAATGTTCATCTTAAATCTTTCTCTTTGCTTTTTTGTTAGCTACTAGCTGGGTGAGACAGTTATCTGCATTGCTATGGTGACCAGCAGTCTGCATGCCGATCTTCAGGGTTAAACAGTGAATTAGCAGTTATAGCAGTGTTTGTTAAAACGATCAGCAGAGCTTTATTTTACTGCAAAGGAAGATTATTTAATGTTTACCTAAACATGTAAATATGCTGTGGAGCCGCAACAGGGTAGTAAAAGAGCTGCCGACCCCTGTTCTGTGTAAATAAAGGAAATCTTGATGGAATTGGTTTCCATGTTGAGGCCATTAAATTACTTTGTGTTGTAATGTTCAATTAAAGTGTTCAGTTCAGTATGGAAGATCTTGCAGCTCATCTCCAGATGTTTGCCCTAGACATGCATTTAAATTATTGCAGTTCAGAACTCAAATTAAAGCATTTACTGCAGTCACATTTTAAGCATTGGACTCTCAATGCTGCCCTTTCAAAATTTACAATTTTCTTTTTTTTATTTCTAGTCTCCATTCAGACTAACCCTAGCTGTGACGTCATGTGACACCAGCTGAAGCAGGGTGCGATCATCCCTTTACGGGAGGCAAAAAGTTTGATTTAAAAACGTTAAAGCTCCAATTGCACCGAGTGCGCAACACTGAAAAAGAAGAATTTTCAGATCAATTTGTATCTCAACAGTAATTCCAGATCTACAGTCCAGGCTGGTTTTGCCCAGTTTGTCTTGTCGCATTATAACCAAAATGTAATACAATCGAATATAAACAACTCGCACAGCTTAACTGCTATTATAAATCTGCCTTCCACAAGTCTGATTTACTACTGACTAGATCACAAAACTCCCTACCTTATAAATAACCTTCTGTCTGACAGACGCTAACAAACTAGCTTTTTACTTCCTTCTAATAATCCTGCTAATAATAGCTCTTTCTCATATGAGCCCTGAGCTGGCTAACTGCTGGCCAAGTGTACAGATAGCTACAGCAGCTTTGAAGGGCCGGGCTCTGATGGTGTTCCAGCAGCCGCCTCTCTGAGCTGAACTCAGCTCAGCCTGATAAAGATGAGGGGGGCTGCGCACTCTTATCAGCTGGCCTGTGGGTGTTATTTCCGCTGGCACCTCTGTCAGTGCAAGAATGGCCGCTGCCGCCGACCTCGCTGCCCGGCGTGAGCTTTATCGGTGTGAATAAAGTGCTCAGGACCGGATAAGTGACCATCTCACTGAGGAAATGAAATACCACAAATAATCCGACCACCAGGAACCAAGCCAGGTCCAGAATAGTCCACATAGCTGCTGAGAACATTATGGCTAGCCAGGCTAGCTCACTAAAGTGTTTAAGCCAGCTGATGAACTGTAGCCAAGCAAACAGTGGACAGGTTTCTAGGCTATATGAAAACAGAACCCAGAACACAGCATATACTTCAAATAAGAAGAACCTTGTAGAAACAACGGAAAATTAGCTTTGATTAGCATTCATCGCTACTATGCTGAACTACTTGAACTTCTATTTTTAGAAGGGACTAGCACACAGATCCAGTTCAGCCCTCTTAGCCAGAAAAAGTTCTTTGTGTATTTACAAAAAGGGGCCTGTATCATGATGATATTATAGTATTCTGCAGTATTATGTAGCAATTTTTCCCTCAGCCTCACAATTTTGTGTTCATTTATGTTCTCTAACTACAATACCCAGCATGCATTTTGCAAGTGTGTCATAGAACTACTGGGAATTCTTATACTGTCAACCAATCCTGAGCTAGAGGCTAATAAACACAAGCTAGCAAGTTCATCAGTGTAACTCTTACAGGTAGTTCTTAAAGGTAACTCTTAGTGGTTGTCATTCTTTAAGCAACATAAAAAGTTTTTTTGCTCTTTCAGCCAGAGAAAAAGAGCCAAACTGAGGTAAGATATCTAGATAGCAAGGTAGCTTCCTAACTTTAGTGTTTAGCTTGTTGTTCTACCCTTTTGGCAAGTCATTTATGTAAATCCAGTAATCCATTTTCTTTATTTTAACAGAGAAAAAAAAAGTTATTGCACAATTAGACAGTCACCATAAGTTGGCAGTTGTAGTTTCTCAGACGTTCCTCCCACCTTCAAGACACATCATTAGATCAAACTTGGGGGGGTTTGTAGTCTTTAAACCCAAAAATGTTGCACAAAAAAAACGCTGTTGCACTACTGTAGGATGTGAGTAGACATGTTTCAACAGACGTAGCAACACTACAGCTACTAATAATAAGGATGATAATAAGAAATAGTATTATTATTATTATTATTATTATTATCACAGATGTAGCAATGGACATTTTTTTGTTGGAATTTTGTCTGGAACGCCTCTTTAAAGTGATACAGTAAATGCATGGGTCATAAATACTAAAATGAAATGCAAATTTGAACTGCTGCTCTGCACTTTACTAGCTTTTTCTCACATCAGTAGTTCTAGAAGAAGCACTCCTTTGTAAGATGGAGTCAAGACTACATCATAGTGGTTCTGCTCAGCAAAAGTCAAAGGAGGGAAATTCTGTGCTGATGAAAAACCTGACTCTCAGTTAAATCGAGTTCATCTCCTGTCACATATAAAGCTTTAATGTAAATTTGTGGAAGAGTTACATTTGAGTCATATTCGTGTTTTGAATAAAAAAAAAAGGGCTGTGTCGGGTTGTGGTTATGGAAACATAAAGCACTTTAAAAAGCCGTCATCTGAGGCGAGCTTGTACAGTTTCAACCTTTGTGGATTTTTCTGTTGTCTGCTGTTCTCAAAACAGAGGTTAACTTGGGCTAAGAGAACCGAGCTCTTAGCTTAGAGCCCTAAGAGGAGACAAATATGTGAGGATTCCGGTCACGCAGCCTAAACATCTAACAAACTCTTGCAGCAAACTGTTCCATTCATAAGCACACAGTAAATGCTCTGCGGTAGCTGCAGGATCAATGGCAGCCCTTGTCTCGTACAGCTCACTGTACAGTAGGAGGATTGTAACCAAGCGGGATAAGAGTTTCATACTCTTCCTAAAAAATAACACTATCACTCGCCCTGCCTGCATCCCTCACCCGGTCAGGTGCTGGCACGCAAGATCCCGCACTTCTCCTGATCTCCTGTTCGTGAGGCCCTTTTTTCTTTTTTTTTCTTTTTTTAACTTCCCCCTGATTTCCGTACCTCTGTCTCCTGTTCTGCCTATTGCCACTGGCAGAGTTCAGACTCTAACAAAGGAAAACAAGCAAGGTCTGTGTTAGTAACAGGTACCATCTGCGTCTGGTTACCCAGCAGTGGGGTCCAAGCATGGGAAAGAGCTAGAACGCTGCTCCGCTAAATGAGCTGGCCGGAAGAGGCTTACTGTGGCCCCCGAAAACTCATAGTGGAGCCCACCGTCTGGAAGCATTAACCACCTCTGTGTTCTCCTGGCTTCGTGCTGTTTGAACTGGACCATAAAACAAGGAGCTTCGCTTTATAGATAAAATTAATCTTGCTTTTATGAACGATCAGAGAAACAAAAATGCTTCTTGCATTTTTACACTTCTTGGGTTTCTTAAAACTGCTGTATGTTAAAAGTGAAAGAAGGGGCATTACTGAGTCAGGAA
Organism: Colossoma macropomum; assembly: GCF_904425465.1. NCBI lineage: Eukaryota > Metazoa > Chordata > Actinopteri > Characiformes > Serrasalmidae > Colossoma > Colossoma macropomum. Next base: position 7,573,157 of record NW_023494788.1, on the reverse strand, counting down.
AAAAAACGTGCTAAAATATGGTGTCAGGGAAGAATTTGCGGGAGGTTTTTGGACGTTTTTACGCATTAATGTCACACACATGGGCTCAGCAGACACGTCACCAGCTTCTCTTTGAATACTCTTTCAGAATCATCCACTCAGGGAAGCGGTTCGAAGCACAATCCACGTTATGAAATGTGCTTCCACATGTTGCATGCAATTACACATTTCTGCCAGAGAGGTCTCCAAATCCCCAAATCTTACATATTACAGCTTCACTGTATTGTATCCAGCCCTGTGATGGACTGGCGACCTGTCCAGGGTGTATCCTGCCTTCCGCCCAATGACAGCTGGAATAGGCTCCAGCACCCCACTGCGACCCAGAAGGATAAGCGGTTTAGATGATGTATGTATGTATGTATGTATGAATGTATTGTATCCACACACTGAATGTAAATGGAACACAAAAAAAAGGCAAAACACACAAGAGATGTGAGGCGCTGAGATGTTTATGTGATTGAGGATAAGTGTACTATACTGTAGTGTGTAGCGTGTAGCAGTGGGTAGCGCTGTTGCCTAACAGCAAAGAGGGTCTGCGTTCGATTCCCTGTCCGGGCAACCAGGGTCCTTTCTGTGTGGAGTTTGCATGCTCTCCCCGTGTCGGCGTGGGCTTCCTCCCACAGTCCAAAGACATGCAGTCAGGCTAATTGGACATGCTATATTGCCCCTAGGAATGTATATGTCTGTGTGTCTGCCCTGTGATGGACTGGTGACCTGTCCATGGTGTATCCTGCCTTCCACCCAATGACTGCTGGGATAGGCTCTGGCTCCCTCCGGCTCCCCCGTGACCCAGAAGGATAAGCGGCATAGAAGGTGTGTGTGTGCGTGTGTGTATATTTATTTGGGCATAATATGCATTTACTTACTCAAAAAAAACCACTAAAATTAAAGTATCTAATCTAAATAATATTAATACAGGTAGTGATTTTATGTAGGTTACGTTTAAGAATTTCTAAACCTCTCCTCAAGGAAGCCCACTGTTAGTTGTAGTTACCATCTAATATCTGGTAACTAAGGAAGTAAACTTTGTTCTTCAAACCAGCTCACAAGACATCAAATGCTTTTACAAAATGAGAAGTTCTTGTTACTTTTTACTCCACTGCAATGTATTTGCATCTATTCTAATGATATATGGTGTTTTTACAAAGAAAAGCAAGTATTGCATAAATCAATGGCTTTAAACAATGTGCTTAAGACTTTCGCACAGTGTATCTGACAGCAGTACAGTTGCAAAAGTTTGTGCATCCTGGTCAAATGCCATGTTGCACCATGGTCCTGGAGGAACGTAATTTCACTCCACTGTGTACTTGTACATAGATGTAATGACAATAAAAGCCTCTTGACTTGACTTGACATGTTCACTGATTTTCTAATTGCAAATAAGCTAACACATTCTCTACATGTAACATACAGTGTCACATGTGTGAAAGTGTGGGCACATGACATATTTTGTACATACTAAATTCAGCAAATACATAGAAATGTTGTGCTACATTTGGCAGAAATATATCATATATAATTTTCTTCCCTAAAGACGATGTGGTAACTGATTTGCAATTAGAAAATAAGCAAAACGTGTAGTTTGACTAGAAGTGCACAAACTTTTGCATAAGACAGCATAAGCAGCTGACAAATAGTGTAATTGTCTATTTGGAGATGTTGCCATGTTTAGTTACAGAACAAAAAATGATTGAACCAACTGACTGAGTGACTGACTGACTGTCTGAATGACTGACTGAATGACTGACTGAGTGACTGACTGAGTGACTGACTGACTGAGTGACTGACTGGCTGAGTAACTGACTGACTGACTAACCAACTGACTGACTGATTGATTGACTAACTAACCGACTGACTTATAGACTGACTGACTGACAGTGATGAACTTACTGACTAAATGACTGACTCACTGTATGACTAACTGACTGAGTGACTAACCTACTGACTAAATGACTGACTGACTGATTAACTGAATGACTGACTGGGTGAGTGACTGACTGATTGAGTGACTAACTGACCACCTGACTGACTGAGTAACTGAATGACTGACTGACTGACTGACTCACCAAGTGACTGACTGATTGACTGACTGACTGACTAACTGACTGACTGATTGACTGACTGATTGAGTAACTGACTGATTGAGTAACTGACTGAGTAACTGACTGACTGACTGACTGACTGAATGAATGAATGAATGAATGAATGACTGAATGAACGAATGGAAAGCTGTCCTAAAAAGCTCCTGCTCCCTTCACAAACTCATTCATAAGGCATTTTCTGATCTAGGCTAAATTAGTCCCATTCCACTGTTTTCCTGGGATTCACCCTTTGGAAAGCCTCTTGGAGTTGGACAGGATCCGTATTTTGGTTTTCTTTTCTTCTAACTCTTTTTTTTCCTTTGCGGTTGTTGTGCAATGCGCTGGAGCCTGAAGGAAGTGTTGAAAATCACTTGATGACTTTAAGGGCTCTGCTCGAGAGCCGCTGCCAGCTCCCTCATCACAGCTCGGGGAAGAACCCTGGAGACGTGGCTGCTCACAGGCATTTTAATTTGGCCTCCTAATCAGGTACACATCACCTAAACCATCTTTATACTTATCTATCTGTAATGGTTTCCTACAGCATCACCAAGGAGTTCACAGAAATCTGAAAACAACAGTTAACATCCAAGCCACCCATGAGCAATCCTAACAAATTACGCCATAACGATTCAGCATGGACTCAGATTTGTGGATTTGTGATGCATTTCTCAATCGCTATCCGAAGGCTTTCAAGCAGCCCATCCCTTTTCCTGCTGTCGCTTTTCTCATTATGGAATTGATTCAGCATGTCATTGAGGGGTCATGTCACATGCAGAGGCCTGATTTATTTAACCATGTGAAGATCATTTGTCTCATTTAGTCACAGAACAGGACAGATCGCTCCTGTAAACAGACCAAAAAATCAAAAGAAACTTAAAAGGTGTCAAATGTCTACAGTGTCTGGAAATCATTATTTGTCACTATGTGTGATTGCAGCAGTGAGATCAGCACGGAAAAGCTCACGGTAATTAGCAGCAGCAGTTTCATCAGCATATTTACTACATCATTGAGCCCAACAGCCACCCTTGACCTTGTGTGCCAGTTTCACAATAAATGGACCAATAGAAATGCTTCTAAATTGCTTGGATTAAAATCTCTTCGCATTTACTTACATTAAAATTGAAGAAGGACTTTGCCTTCTTTAGTAAAGTTACCATTTTGGAAATACTTGCCTCTTTTTCTTACTTTTTATTTAATTATTTACTCTTTGCTCATTAAAGCAAACTCTAACTCTTTGTATTGAAAGCAAATTCTAAACTTTCAATCACTATTATGGATGAAATATAGTAGTGCAGCTTATGTAAATACAAATATGAATCAGCTTCAGTTTTTACTCAAGTAATTAAAAATAGGTGTAATGAAAGTAAAGAACAACATTTACTGTTGTTACAGTACCTGAGTATTTTTCCCTGTTACTTTTTTTTGATACTTTTACTTTTACCTAAATGTACTTTTACTTTGCTACTTTAATTATTAATAATTGTAACAGAGAAACAACAAATATGCCTTTTAGTTCATAAACCAATTGAAGTGTGGTTAAATTAAAAAGATTCAGTTCTGAAAGACAATCAAAATAGAGCAGCTCCCAGCCGCTAAAAACACCAAAGTTCAGTCCAGAGATGTCAAGTTTAGTGGAGCGGAAGACATTTTATCCTGGTTTTCATGTTCATTCATTTTCAAATGAACTAAAAACAACAGATATTATAAGCTGCCAAACACACTTCTGATAATTTCCACCAAGAGCGAGCGTACAGTTAGCTGACTGGCTAACTAACACTAGCTACTGTATCCTTTTGCAATTTTCTTTTTACTTTGCTGTCTCAGAATAACAAATATTAAGACTATTCATTACACATAAAAGCTGTGGGGTCTGTCGTATTGCAGGTGCCTATTGGATGGCTGCTTTAGTTAATGTACGCTAACATTCAAGGAGCTAATGGCAGTAAGACTGTCACTAGAATGTATACTGTTAATTGAGTAATCTACCTGTTATTCTGACTCTTACTCAAGTAATCTGGACATAGGAGTTGACTCTCATATAGACATCTTGTTGGAAAACTACTACAAGTGTGTAATTACAAAGGTGAAAATATGCTATAACAACCATCAAGATACACTTGTGTAATAACATGAGTAAAAAATGATGTTGATACACATGTATTTACATGTGCTGTACAACTGTAATCTATCTGTAACAGTGAATACATCACCAGTGGTTACACTGTTGCTGCACACATTGTTAATGTGTAACTACATAGTTATTAGAGACAATATGAAGTGGGACTACACATTTTTGCCACACAGTCAGAAGTGCAGATTCGAACATGTCAATGTATAATGTTGATACAGAATCAAATGAAATTTAGTTCATTATGTAACTAAGCAATTATTTATGTAATTACACATTGGGTATTTTTACCCAATTTCCTCCCCAGTTTAGTCATGTCCAATTCCACCAATGAAGCTTCACTGCATCTCCTGCTAATGCAGCTTCATTGGACAGCTCAACACACTTGGAGGAGCACACTAACTGCCCATTCTCTTCCATTAGCTAACAGATGTCCGCATTGGCTTGCATCACGTTGAGTGATGAAGGAAGAGGGAGAGCCATCCTACTCCACTTGGGAGCTCCACCATGTCATTTTTGGGCGTTGAAACAAGCAGAAAAGTTGGCAGTGTCTGACTCAAGCCAATACAGTATCTAACTCATCAGTATATAATGTTAACTGAAGACTCTTAAAATGTGCCAAAATGGGCTTCTCTGTGCAATACCACTGAAGAACCCCTTTTGGATTATTTTTAATATGTGTGAGTGTGAAGAACATTTGTAACGCTCCACAAAATGAAAACGTCCTAGCAAGAACCCATAAATTAAACATTAAATTAACTTTGTGGCATCCTCTTTTTTTCAAGAGTCAAAGTCAATGTAATTCATTATTTAAATGTGTAATTGATTATGTATCTAGTTACTTACTTCTAAATATGTAATGCAAATTAAGTGTATAGCAAAACAACAACAACTGTAGATTGCTAAGGGTTTAAAAGAATGAGTAGAGCGCAGAGGAAGAGGCAGAAATGAGAAGCATCATGTCATTTACATTAGGAGACATGTCCACAGCCACACCTTATCAGGCATCCAGCACTCTGGAATACTGTACGCAGGACATCCTGGAAAGACGACATGACAGTGCGTTCCTGAGGGCCCAAGTCATTTCCTATTTAACCCATCATGAGCCAAACAGCTGGTCAGTTATCATGTATCAGCGTAGGAGCTGTCCCAGAAGCCCTCACGATGAGTGGTTAAATGAGAGCAGAGGGGACAGGAAGCTAACAGTACCATGTGTTTCTTATCATCAGCTCTCTAAGCAGAATGTAAGCATGAACAGAGGTCAGCACGGAAGCTCTCTGAGATGTCACTCAGTGACCTTTCCGCTCGTTGGCAGCATTACATACACCTGCACAGCTTTTAGTCAACTTCCTGCATGACAAAAACTGCGACAGGAAGTCCAGGGACAAAAGTAGCAATCAAAGCTACTGTTGACTTCATATTGAGAAACGGTGTAATTACTAGGATTGTTGAAATATTACGCTGTGTAGGTGTTTCTGAGACAGGCAGTAATAGATTCATTTTCCACTCTATATTTAGGGCTGTTTGGGCTGTTCACTTGCTAATCTGTGGCTGATGAAAGAGAAGGCTTAAAGGGAAAAGCCAAAGGGACGCAGCCTACTTTTCAACACCTACAGGGCCTGTGATGCAATGCTTCCTACACTTCATTTCTACCTGCAGACAGCCAAACGTTCAGCCACAGTGCAAGTGTATGGGTCATGAAATCTGTTCCACAGCTCCTGGCTTACACTGACTGATTATGTATCTAGTTACTTACTTCTAAATATGTAATGCAAATTAAGTGTGTAGCAAAACAACAACAACTGTAGATTGCTAAGGGTTTAAAAGAATGAGTAGAGCGCAGAGGAAGAGGCAGAAATGAGAAGCATCATGTCATTTACATTAGGAGACATGTCCACAGCCACACCTTATCAGGCATCCAGCACTCTGGAATACTGGAAAACTTCTAAAACGCTTAGTGGCCATTCAGCTGGCGGAATGGAAATAGGATTGTTTTGGGGGGGTCTCCGATTTTCTCCCCACTTTAGTCGTATCCAATTCCACCCACTTGTTACGACTCCCCAGTCACATGATACCACCAGTGCTAGGAGGGCGAAGGCTCGCACAGGCTTCCTCCAAGACCTGTGAAACGCCAACGCATCTTTTTGAACTGCCGCTCACGCAACGCCACTGGACAGTCAAACGCACTCAGAGGAAAGCGCCAACCGCCAGATCTATTACATCAGCTAACAGACGCCTGCGCTGACTACAATTGCGCTGAGTGATGGGGGGAGGGGGGCCATCCTACCCACCCAGAGAGTGAGGCCAAGTGTGCTCTCTTGCCACGGATGGCTGTTGCATCACCAGGGATCGAACCCACAATAGGGCCAATGCTTAGGCACTTGCCCCACTTGGGAGTCCTTATTGATATTATTAATACTAATGTTTTCCCTATAACTCTGTGATCAGATTTACTATGACACTATTGGCTCTCTGGGTGTGAAACGTTGAGCTGCTAGTGAGCAACGAGGGGTGAGGCGAAAAGGGAGATAATAAATAGAATAAATGAAAAAATGAAGACAATAAGAACACTTCTTCAAAAAAGTACAAACATTGAGACTGGTATTTGTAGGGAAATAAGCACACAAATACCAAAGGTGTACTATTGAGTGGGGTTCAAAAGCTTATTACCAAAAAAGCGAACATCCACTATTCATGGAGTTAAAATGTCTTTATTGTCTCATGGCTATGGACACAAAGTCTCTCAACATGTTTCGGCGTGAGCCTTCATCATTACAGTCCTTGAAGGCTCACACCAAAAATCGTTGAGAGATTTACACTTATAAATGTCGACTTGCTCACCAACAACGATGAAAATCCGGTTTTCTAAATCATAAACAGCCGGACATTGCATTTTATGACTATTGTGAAAAGAGGTCAACAAGCTGACATGGTCTGAGGTGAGTGTGTTTGATTTAGGCATGAATTTGCACGATGCTAACTGGAGAAGTATTAGCTTCCATTGCTTGTCAGCTACATTATCCTCATGATCCCGGGGCAGAAATAAAGAGGCCAATTTCAGACCTCAAAAATCTCTTGACTGATTGACTACTTTTGCAGTAAAGGGCAAATTATGTATATTATATTTTTTGCAAACTGTCACCTTAAGCATCTTCTTAAACTACCTCACTGTTCCTGTCAGATTAAGAAGCTCTGTCGCTGCCCTCTGCTCACGGCTAACCTGCACTTTGCCTCTGGCTAGCACTACAAACAGCACAGGGCCACCTCAGCCTCCTCCACCAGTCCTGTGCAGGACTTACATGCACGTCATGGTTTACAGTGCATGAGGACAGATCAGCAGAGGGAGAGGGAGTCGCTAACACACACACACACACACACACGCACACACACACACACACACACACAAATACAAAAACGTGAAATTTCCCTGACATATGCGTGTTCACACCACTCGTGACACAACAAGTCAACATGGACTTTGTGTCACATAGGTCAGCAGGCTCATACAGAACAGCAGTGACAACAACAACATTGCCTCACCGCCTACTGACCCCTCCTACATGAACAAATACACATAAATTAATTGTGGATTATACATATTAACAAGGCGGTCAGGTATGTTTAAAATACAGCCTGCTCATTCATGTTAATCTAACCAAAATAGAAAAAAAATAAAATGTACAAATTCATATGATTTTTCTAGCTAATACAGTGAGTAATGGCATCTGCTCTGCCTTAAACCAAGAGTGAAGTCAAACATCAAATTTACATAATCCCTCCTAGCACAAGTATACTTTTTCAGCCAAGACATATTTGCTTCTTTATTTCCGCACTGGAGCTATGAGGCTAATGTAGCTAACACGCAACAGACGTAACGGCCAGTAGTTATCATTGTGTGAAGCAGACATCAGATAATAGTGAGCCTTTCATTATAAAAAACCTGCAATCTGAAGGACAGAATGAAGCTTTACATGCAATAAATGTGATGTTTGAAGGAAAGAGGCAAATTAATGAAATAAATTGGCCATAGTTGGGATAGCCAGCAAGCTAGCTAGCTTGTAATAACTACTTGAACTAAGACTTTAGTAAATTTTAAAGAAATGTTATTAAGTGTCCCACAACTTCAGCTAGATTAGCTCACAACTCCTAGCTAATTTAGCTGGCTAGCATTCTTGCTATCCAACCTACATGCTAGCCAACCATTTCAAGCTCTTTTGCCTCTTTCTTGTAAATACAGAATTTAATTCATGTAGCACTTCAGCTCTGTCCATCAGGCTCAAGGGTTTTCTTTAATGAAAGGCTTGTTATCTGAAGCTACGTCTAACCTGACAGGTTTTTAGCAGGATTTTCTTTTGTACAATTAAATGCCTGCAGCTAATAACAAGATTCTGTCAAAAGACCATCATCAGGGCTGCCAACTCTCACGCAGCTGTTCACGTGACTGACGCAACTGAGTCTAATCTCACACTATCATGCCACACTTACAATTTCTCATGCATTCCTACTACTACTTAGTTTTCACTGATTATAAACACTCTGGACCAGCAAGGTGGTTTACTTAAACAAAAGAGAAAAAGATCATGCTAGCTACTCAGTCGCTGCCGCTCCATGTGTGTTGTAGGGGATCATAGAGGGCAATATGATAAGTGAATGGATGAGAATTGAAGGAAAATGAATAACCAATGTGGTCAGTCAACTAAACATGATCAATAACAAGAGCAGCGTTCATGACTGCACAGTTGATGCTGCAAAATGAATGCAGTTTTGTCTTACTTACAGGCTGAACAGTACGCAGTGCTAAAAGCAGGCTATCCTGACCTGTTTTCACCGTGTAGCTGTTAGCTCTGAAATCTGTGTCTATCAAGTGCAGCCAGGTATTTTGCATATTATCTTTTGCATATTAAACATTCTTTCTCTTTGCATCTAGGCATTTCATGGATTTAGAATATAACACAATAGGAAATAAACTGCAGTAGGAGACACCGGCTTGCTAGTCAACCAAAGCACAAAACATTCTGAGCTCATAATCAAAAGGAATAAAGATTTGATATATTTTGCTTTGCGCACAGGAGCAATAACAACCAACAGAACTTTATGCTTGTGATTTCTAGCATTTATGCCTTATAATTGTGCTATGTTTGATAACCGTTGTAGTTACAGTGTTTATATCTTGTTGACTGCTCTATATTCTATACTCCACACTTTCTAACTGGACTGTAGGCTGACTATTTAGAGAGCTAAACACAAATTAGCAATGAACAAAAGCAGAACTTAGCAGCTTTCAATCTCTGCTACTCTAAAGGTTGTGACTCTTGATAGAATATTATTTAATGGGCAAGTAAAGCAAAATCTAATTGTATTTGTACAAAATATCAAAATATATTTTATATATGAAAATGTATTTATTGTTTCTATAATCAATTAATACATGTGGTGTTGATGTGGAGCCAAGATACAACTTCCAATTTTTTTTAGTAATATTTGAGATGGAATTTCAGAGGCTGTGAAAACAGAAAACATTTAAAAATAGCTATGTTCCTAAAAATACTGTGGACCAAAGGCACCCAGAAATGTATGAGGGTGCTAAACCATTAACTATTGTGTGGTGTTGATGTGTTTGTTACTCAGTGGTCTGGTGGACCCACCACATTATTGTTTTATATTTAATCAATGCAGCCATAACAATTTATGAAAAAATACCAGATGTTTAAAATATCACAAGTGGCCAGTGTAGGGTTCTCCTTTAGCAGCTGTAGCCAGTCAGCAGCCTGTCCATGCTCCACTTACTATATAGGTGCACTCTGTAGTCCTACAATTACAGACTGTAGTCCATCTGTTTCTTTGCATACTTTGTTAGCCCCCTTTTACCCTGTTCTTCAGTGGTCAAGACGCCATAGACCCTCACAGAGCAGGTACTAAAGCAGGTACTCTGAGTGGATCAGACACAGCAGTGCTGCTGGAGTTTTTAAACACCTCAGTGTCACTGCTGGACTGAGAATAGTCCACCAACCAAAAATATCCAGCCAACAGCATCCTGTGGGCAGCATCCTAGGACCACTGATGAAGGACTAGATGATGACCAAGGCAAACTGTGCAGCAGCAGATGAGCTATCGTCTCTGACTTTACATCTACAAGGTGGACTGACAAGGTAGGAGTGTCTAATAGAGTGGACAGTGAGTGGACACAGTATTTAAAAACTCCAGCAGCACTGCTGTGTCTGATCCACTCAGACCAGCACAACGCACACTAAAATTAGGCCATGTAGGAGTAGAACAGAGTGAAGGACACAGCACCTCCACACTTTTATTCCTCATGGATTCACCCCAACACCACATGTGTAATATAAATGTGTAGGGGGTTTACAGTGTGAAGGCACTGAAAATGTGTTATTTTATATGTTCTTCACAGAAAATGAGCAAAGAACAAGAAATCTGAGGTTGCAATAATAATAAATCGTAATTTTTTTTCCTTTTGGTAAACAATGAAAATGGGTCCCACAGACCCCAACACCACACAAGGGTTAAGAGATTTTAAAACTAGGAATACAATTTTATAGTTGATTCTAAAAGAGACAGGCAGCCAGTGGAGTGATGCTAGAACTGGTCTAGTATGATCTTGTTTTCTAGTCCATGTTAATATCCTTGCTGCTGCATTTTGCACAAGTTGTAGTTTGTTGGTTGTACTTGCAGGAAGTACAAACAAAGCATTACAGCAGTAATATGACAGCTAACTGTGCTAACTGGTGCTCATACAGTTCCACAGTTCCATTTCCTGTTAGCTACATTAGCCTAATTGCTCCAGTGCAAAACTAAAGCAAGAAACTTCACCAAACATGTCTTGGCTGATTGTTTCGGTTTAGGGGGGACTGTGCATTTGAAGTGAATCAAAGTGTGGTCTGGAATTATATGTGACACACTACCTACAGTAAGCCTCTTTTCAAGTAACTGTACACTCACAGCGATGCATGCACACTTTCGAGTATCGTCACTGTGTATAATCGTATGTACAGAGTTGTTTGAGCATCATGTCAAACTCAGAAAGGACAAAACACTAAGATGTGGGGGGAATTTAAAACAGATGTTGATTTATTTCTAAAAAAAGAAAAACTGCGCAGCACCTGGACTGTCATTGGTAAGACGGACTCTACGAGTGCATGGAGCGTTTCGACACAGCGCTCAGCCTGACAGAACGACAAAAAGTTCACTGGGTTCATACAGAGCAGAAGAAAGGCTGGCGTGAGCGGCGCATGGCTCAGGAGAGCGCGGATGAGTCCTCCTTTTGTTGTGTCACAGTCGTGTAATCTATTTTCTTTGGCGCGCGCTAAATAAAGTCATAAAGTGGTACTAATGTTTTAATTTAGCTCCATGTGTCTGCTGGGCGCTGGCCTTCACTGTCTGGGCTGCTCCCTGCTGCTCCTCATCATCGCATGAACAGTTGCTCTGTGGCTGGACCAGAAAGAGAGGAGAGATGGGAGAAGAGACAACAAAAAAAGGAGGGAGGCAGGGACGGATGGGTGGGAGGCAGGGCAGGTGGTGATGGTGTAAAAAAAAAGAAAGAAAAAAAAGAGAAAAAAGTAGCGTACAGTGCCTTTCACTCCAAAGTTCCCTCCCCACCACGCTGCTCCGCACAGAGACGCTTTACTTTCACAGCCCGCCGCAGAGAAAGAAAAGAGAAAAGCTTCCTGCGGGTTAGGAGAGTGAGAGAGAGAGAGAGAGAGAGAGAGAGAGAGAGAGAGGGAGGAAGAAAAGAAGGAGAAAAAGAAGACAGAAAGGGGAGAGAGAGGGAGAGAGAGAGGAGATAGGGTAGAGAAGATAGAGTAATAAGGGAGTAAAGAAGGGGAGAGAGAAGACAGAAAGAGAGACAAGGGGATAGAAATGGAGAGAGAAAAGAGAGAGTAAGGGAGAAAAGAAGGAGAGAAAGAGAGGAGAGAGCGGATGAGAAAGAAAATGACAGAAAGTAAGAGAGAAAAAGGGAGAGACAGAGGAGAGAGAAAGAGAAAGGAGAGAATGAGGATAAAAAGGAGAGAGAAGACAGAGAGAGAAAGAGAGGAGAGAAAGAGAGAGGGTGAGAAAATGAAGAGAAGATGTAGAGAGAAAAGAGAGTAAGAGGAATAGAAGGAGAGAAAGAGAAGAGGTAAAGAGAGGGTAAAGAGATTGAGGGAGAAAAGTAGACAGAAAAGAGAGAGAGAGAGAAGAGATGGAGACAAAGTAAAGAGTAAAGAGAGTGAGGGAGAAAATGAAGGGGAGAGAGAAGACATAAAGGCAGATAAAGAGATAGAGAGGATGGAGAGAGAGACAGAAAGAGAGAAAGAAAAGAGGGTGAGGAAGAAAAGAAGAGAAGAGAGGAGAGAGAGCAGATGAGAAATAAAATGACAGAAAGCAAGAGAGAAGAGAGAGAAAGGGAAAAGAGATAGAGAGGGAGAGAGGAAAGAGAGACAGGATAAAAAAGGAGAGAGAAAAGACAGAAAGAAGACAGAGAGAAAGAAAGCAGAGCGAAAGAGAGAGAAAGAAAATGCAGAGAGAGAGAAGATGTAGAGAAGAGAAAAGAGAGTAAGGGGGATAAGAAAGAAGGAAAAGCAGGAGAGAAAGAGAAGACACGAGAGAGAGAAAGAGAAGAGATGAAGAAGGAGTAAAAAAGAGTGAGGGAGAAAAGAAGAAGAAGAGAAGAGAACAAGAGAAGAGAAGACAGAAAAAATAAAACGACAAAGATAGAGAGAAACAGAAAGAGACAGACAATATGCAGAGAGAGACACAGAGAGAGAGAAAAGAGAGTGAGGGAAAAAGAAGGAGAAAAAGAGGAGACAGAGAGAGACAGAGGGAGAGAGAAGATGGAGAGAGAAAAGAGAGAGGAGGGAGAAAAGAAGGAGAAAGAGAGGAGAGACAGAGAGACAGAAAACGATAGAAAAGATGGAGAGAAAAGAGAGAGCGAGGGAGAAAGGAAGGAGAGAAAGAGAGGAGAGAGAGAGATCTGACTATGTGAGGCACTGCTGGGCTCAGCAAGTTAGCGATTACTGATTAGCCAGTCGGGTCCAGCGGGGAGGCCTGTCTGTCCTTGGCTTGGGAAAACAACATGAAAGGGAAGCCGTCTGTTTTGTGAGGGTGACTTGAAAGCGCGGTAGCTATCGGGGACATGAGCCTTATCAATGGTCGCTGCTCTAGAGCTGAGCTATATGAAGCAACAAGGGCAGCGAGTCTCCAGCGGGGAAGATAACTAGTGCATACTTCAGTGCCTATTTGCATGAACCTGGGTAACGGGGACTGAGACAAGACAGGGGGAGAGAGTGAGAGAGAGAGACAGAGAGAGAGAGTGAGAGAGAGAGAGAGGGAGGGGAAAAAAATATTAAATGAAAATTGAATTAGAAAGCAGGGCAGAAGAAGCGGTCACCGGTGCCAGCCGCACTCCAAATGCCCCGTTTGAGTGGCGCGACCAGGGAGCCTGGCACAGGACCGCCATCGTCCGGCACGTCTGCTCAGATGGGCTGTCCACGGGCGGGATGAGGGGGAGAAAGAGAGAGACGCACGAGTGAGGGGTCAACAGGTGCAGAGCAAAACTTGGTCAAGGAAGGCTATGAATGTAAAACAAGGAAAAACACATGGTTTTATGGCTAGCAGGCTAGTAAAATGTGTGTACGCAAAGGAAACTGGACAAGAGAACAATAAGAAGATACAAAGTCCGTTTGCTAACGAACGTTGCTAATAAACACTTAAAAAAAGAAAAGATCTATATCGTTACAGTATTGCTTTGGAAAGGTCCAGTCAGCCTTTTCCACTGGCCTTGTGACATTATTTGAGATGTAGATAAATCAGTGGAAAAATTAAATTCCCCAAACAGCAGGAAGATAAAGAACCGCGTGGATGACCACGCATACATTTTACGCCACTAGGACCATCGTCACAGGTCAGAGTCCACAAAAGACTACACTATTAAAAATAAAGGTGCCAAAAAGGCTCTTTGGAACAACAGCGTTCATTTTTGGTCCTGGAGGGTCCAGTTTGGTGAGTTCTCTACTCAAACATATCTGGTTTAGCACACCTGTTAACAGACACATTTAGTAGTAGGGAAATCACCAAATTGTACTGGACACTTGCCGCCCCAGGACCAGAATTAAAGTGTCCTGCCATAGGAGAACCACTTCTGGCTTCTTAAAGAACAGTTCAGCAGTTTTTGTGACTACTCTGTTAGTCGCTGGGACAAATGAGAACACCAGCACTCAAACCCAGTAGCACCAAATCAGTAGGCTGAGACCCTCTGAGAACGTCGGTCTTGGTCTGCTTCCTGACTAACTCAGGTGCAGTTTGTTTGAAATGTGAGCGCAAAATGACCCAGAGGTCCAAACAGACCAAACAGAATGAACCGTTTTCTGTTCTACGTGCCTTCTTAGGTACAGGCTGATGAACAGACTTAGCCGCATTTTATCATCTCTTTATAAATTCTGAATGTTCTCTGAATATTATCCTAGTTATTGTCCTTTAATGCACATCATAAAGTCTGCCCAATCAGTCGTAACACATCTAGAAGCCAGGAACCTTTATATTCCCCAACGCAGAAGCTTTATAGATGCCATAAAATGGAAAACTGTATTTACATTTGCATAGTTAAATAAGGAGAGTTTGGTACATGAAACTGATGTACTGTAAACCTCAAACACTGTCGTCTCTTCCTTTAAATAAAAATCCTGCTTTTGCAAAAGAGGCAGTAAAACAGGCCAGTTCCAAAATCCTAAACTGTCTTCACTCATTAACATTTTCGCCCACAAAATTTACATAAGACAACGGAGAAACAGGAAAGAAAATGGCGACTATGTAATGTTCCAGGTAGTAAAGGAGATGTTGGCACTTTTCATACTGTTTCCAAGGAACCAAACTGTCAACAGGCATGGCTGATGTTCATCTTTAAACGCTGTTTAATCTTCCATTCCACCTTGCATACTGCAGCTTGTACAGGCGCCATAATGTAACTGTGGCACCTTTTAAGGTGGAACTGAAAATTCGCAAAACAAGCTGGCAAATAGGAAGCCAACTTCAGCTCCCACAACAAGATCCTGGACAACCTTAATTCAAAGTTGTTCGTTTGCTCTGCACATTTCACTCCAGACAGTTTCTCAAACCTTGGACAATATTTTGCTGGCTTTACCCGGGAAATGGCACTGAAGGGACTGAAGGGAGATGCAGTTCCAGCTTTATTAGCATCACAACCCCAACAGCACCCTGTAAGGAGCAGCCATGCCGTTTGATATTATCCACTTTTCGACAGTCCGATCATCTTAAACTGAAAGTTTCACAGTGAGTTAAAACTTTATGTTGTTGTCGAAATCAGAAACAAGCAAGTGGTACAGCTAATGTTAGCTACTAGCAAGCTCCAAGTAACCAGCATAGCTAACTAAACTGTCTTTTTCTGCCTGTGTCTATTTCGACACGTTGCTTCCGTGTGAGCTATGGAGGTGTGATCCAGCAAATCAGAGCAGAGCTCATTAAATTATTCATTAGCCCCCCCAAAAAAGAGAATACAGCTCATTTCATTCTAAGACCATTCAGACCAAATCATAGGGTTGTAAAATGGCATGTAAAACTGCATCTAGGCATTTTTCACCCTGACCAAAGTCACGTACTACTATTTAGACATCAGAGAACAATTTAAAATGCTAAATAAATGCATTTTATGCCTCTTTTATATAGAACATCAGGCTGACTCCTGGTGGTCCGCTGCTGCTTGCCATGTCCAGAGCAAAGCACGGCCTCATTTTTGAAGCTCCTGCGACTCTCAGCGGCACTCTGACCTTCAGCTCCTTCCACAGGCTCAGCTGATACACTGGCATACTTTGGGAAGGCTAAAGTCCTTCCATGAGGAAAGAGGTGAAAAAAAGTGTCCAAGGTCCCACATGATGGCTGTTGCTGTGCAGAGTTGAATTGCATAACAGGCTCTATAGAGCACTGCCTGAACTGCTACATGTGCCAATGGAGAGGTATTTTGGAGATAAGGGTCACAAAAAGCCCTTATTTTGAATTTGACAAGCCGTCAAGAGACAGTGATGTCACTCAGCATCTCACCATTACCGTTCTATATTACTTTAGTGTATATACTATTTTATGAAGAAATAGCTGTTTTTAAAACTATATTAGTGTAAAATGAGCGTGATTTTTATGTTTATTAGTGCGACACTTATTAACATGCTGTAGCTGCTGTCCTCTGTGCTGTCTGCTCTCCGGTTTCACAGACCCTCTGTGTGGTAGCCTTTAGACGGTTGCAGTAGTCTTTCTGTGCTTCCTTCTTTGGAGTAAACAGATAAGAAACTCTGATCAAAATGCTCCTCACTGCCCTCTGGTGGAGCGCTGGGTTCAGAAATCTGGTTCAGAAATCATATTATTGACAGGAGAGATCAGATCAAAAGGCAGAAAAAGCCACATTTTTATGATGGCATTAAACTTAAATAAGCAATTAAGTGTAATTTAGTGCATATGGTCACTTTACAGGAGAAGGCAACACACTCTTTACTTTTAATATAAGTCAGTGTCATGAGGTTTGTTCCAAGTATATCTGGAGCATTTCTAGTGCTTCTGTTGTAAAACTGTAAATTTTGAAGCTGTAAATTTACTGAAAAAAACTGTTTTTGTTTGTTATGCTTTCTGTACATTTACTAAACAGAATTTTTTTCTAGTTTTCTGTACATTTACTTTACAATTGTTTTTTGCTATGTTTGCAGTTGTTTTTGTTTGCTGTAAATTTACTCCACAGAACTGTTTTTGTTTGCTATGTTTTCTGTAAATTTACTGGACAGAACCGTTTTTTGTTTTTTTTTTGCTATTTAAGTTTTTGAAACAATGTAAAGGACAATTTCTGTGCTCAAATGATTCAGAAAATATAAATTGTAAAAAATTTGAGACTTTTTTTTAGGACAGCAACGATACGTAATCAATGTCATTTGAAGAGTATAGCAAAGCACAAGTAACTCCTAAGGGTTAAACATGCAATAATATCTTGGGAGGAAAGTGAAGCAGTTCAAAGTCTTCAGCCACAAACAGAAAAAACACACGCCGATCACTGTACTCATCTCCGTCGTCAACACAAAGGGAGCCTCACGTTCAGCTGGAGCTGGTGGGAGTGCTTGTGTCTGAACTCATTTGTTAACCGCGTGCCTCCTGCGCTGGGGCCGCACGCTAAATGGTAGCAAATGGAAGCCACATCCAGCTCTGAACCACGGCCGCGGTCACATATGACTGCCATGCGTCCACCATCCACATGGGCTCCAAAGGGCCCAGTCAATTAGTAACTAGCTAGGAAAATAAATAGTGGCTTCTGAAGGCCTCCCAGCAGGGCGACTTTAACAGATTGGCTGAGGAAACGGAGCCGCACTCAACAAAAAAGCCCATTCTGAGCCGGCTGATAGTAATCTGACTTTAATTTAACTGGTAAAGCGGCAGCGTATGAGTTACGGGCACATGTGTGTGTGTGAGTCTACATATATGTGTGTGTATGTAAGGAGCTGGTAGCTGGATAATTGAGAGCGTACTTTAAAGCAGACCTGATCTTGACTCAATCATGAAGCAGCCCCCTGGAAGAGTTCACGCAGAGATCATTGTTGTGCTACACGTGTTTCATCTGTTTCCAGTGGAGGCGCTGTAACAGGTGTGAGGAGAAGAGGAGAAAAGACAAGCTGAAAGTTCAGTAGGAGCTACTGATGACGCACAGTGGTGGACAAATACCAGACAAACTGCACTTAAGTGAAAGGACGGGTACAAAATCTTAGTTTAAACTGGAAGTATTGAGGCACAAATATAATTAAGTGAACATTAAATATACTTAAACATAATTATACTATACACAGCCTTTATTTTTTATTTTTCTACATCTTTAGTAATTTTTTGGTTTGTTTGGGTTTTTTATGTTATCACTTCTGTAAATTTACTGGACAGAATTTTGTATTTATTCTTTTTGCAAATTTATTTGACCGATATTTTTGTTTGTTTCTTCACTATGTCTTAGGTATGTTTACTGAGCAGAATTGTTTCTGTTTGCAATGTTTTCTGTAAATTTACTTTCTGTTTACTTTGTTTACTGTGAATTTATGGAATAAAACTTTTTGTTTGCTGTTTTCTGTAAATGTTCATGACAAAATTGTTTTCGTTTGTTGCATTGGCTGTAAATTTACTAAACAGAATTGTTTTTTTTTTTGCTAGTTTTTGTTTTTCTTTTGCTATGTTTGCTGTAAATTTACTGAACAAAACTGTTTTTTTGTGCTGTGTTTGCAGTTCTTTTTGTTTGCTGTAAATTTCTGAACAAAACTGTTATTGTTCTGCTATGTTATCTGTAAATTTACTAGACAGATTTTTTTTTTGCTATGTTTTCATAAATTTATTGATAGAACTGTTTTTATGTGCTATGTTTGTTGTAAACGTACTGAACAGAATTATTTTTGTATGTTTGCTGTATGTTTTCTGTAAATTTACTGAACAGATTTTTTTTTGCTAGTTTTCTGTAAATGAACTGGACCAAATTGTTTTTTCATTCTTCTTGCCCTGTTTGCAGTAAATTTGCTATGTTTGTAGTTGTTTTTGTTTGCTGTAAATTTACTGAACAAAACTGTTTTTGTTGGCTATGTCTGCTGTAAATTTACTGGATAGAACTGTTTGTGTTGGATATGTTTACTGAACAGAATTGGGTTTTTTGCTATGTTTGCTCCCATGCGTTGTTAGCATCTGCCTTTATTCAGAATCTCTGAGGGTCTTCAGGAGTTTGTGTACATTATGATTACAGACGTTCAGCTGCTTTTGAAGTGCGTGCTGTAGTGTCAATGTGAAAGCACTGAAAATTGAGAAATGTAGGACATGATGACGTTGTGTAGCGTGAAAGACTGCAATTGTGGTATCTGCAGGTTACATAAAAAGGGAGATTAAAGATAAGGAGCGTCAGCATCTCAGTACAAATAACACACAATATACGAATCTTCAGCTGACAGTACATCTTACTGCAAAGGTTAAAATCCAAGAGACAAAGGCCTGAGACTGGACATTTAATTCTGACTAATAGTTTAGAAGCCTCTTAAGAGAAGCTTAGACTGGACATAATCAAATGCAGAGGTGTATTTGCCATTAGCGAGGGGGTCAGTCGTGGTCAGCCCTAATATCAGCCACAGCTGTTCTTATATGAACAGAAACAGCAAATTGTTCTTGGCATAGCAGACCTGCTAACAACTGACACGAAAAGCTGTTTTGTGATTATTTTCCCTTTTCATGTAGACGCCCCTCGGCAGAGTCGTGTTTCCTCATTTGGCAGATGTTTAATTTTCTTGCTTCGTACTTGTTAAATGACATGATTAACAGATTTGTCTTCTTGACACTGTTCAAAAACAAAGCCACCCACCTTTTAGCAGCAAGCTGTATTCCAATCGCAAATTACACAGTAATGCAGACTCAGTGAGATAAAACATCTACAGCTTTTTTTTTTTTGTAAAGGCGAATTCAACCCAAAAGTTCTTCCATATTTCTTTTTGTCTTTGACTCATGCAGTGGGAGTTGGACTTGCTTTGGGAGGGAACGCATCTTTCCTGGTTTGGAAATTAAATATGATTTCAAGACCAACAAGACCAAATCTCCTGAAGTTAGTAGACCTTTAATGCTGACACTTGGCCTTCAGTAAACACACTAAACCAACAGCTTCAACCTAAAATCCAAAATCATTGAGCAGAAATAAATTATAGGCTGCAATCAAGCCGGAATTACACAACAGTTAGATTCCAGTGACACAGTCTGATTGGCTGAGAAGCGTATTGGTTTACTAACAATGGCTGTATCACTCTGCTGAGCACTGAGCTTTTCAGTCGGCAGCTGTGACGGAACAACTAAACAAACTGGAATTAGCTGGAAATGAATAGAAGACAATTCAACAAACAAGGGGTTGTGAAATGCTTTACAGCAGTGGCCATCGACCCTCCTACAGGAGGTCTACTTTCCTGCAGAGTTTGGTTCCAACCTGCATCAGCCCCCTCCTTACCTGACACCAATGCACCTGAGCCCGCTATTCAGGGACTTCTGAAGAAGTTCATTAGCTGGAGTAGACGTGGCAGATGGTGGTTGAAACTAGGCTTTGCAGGAAGGTAGATCTCCAGGACCACTGGGGACCACCGCTTTACAGAAAATGACATTCAGGTTAATCTGGCGAGTGTTGAAAAGGTTGATCTAAACGTAAAAAGGTACTACGTTTTCTTCATTTTGCAGACGTTATATTAAAAACAATAGAACACCTGAGGTTGTACTTGTTTTGCACAATTAATGAAGCATGAATGACAATAAAGATGATTTTCATGGACGCTTTCATTCCTTTGCACTTTTGTGGTGCAGAACACCAGTTTTTCTTTAGTTTGGTCAGTTTAGACAGGTTTTGAACACTCCACCCAAACTTGGATGCAACAACTGAACAACTGAACAGTGGACAGCCAAAAATCGTGGCACTTTGTCCACTTTCTGATGCGATTTGGTGCAGTTTGCTGGTGGGATGGTCTGCACCAAATGAAGGAACTGAACATCAGAGCACATATTTGTCCTCTTCTAGCGGCACATCTGCAGATAATCTGAGCTGATTTCATTGCTATCTGAGTTGTGGTACATCTAGGCATTAAGTTTCTTAGGAAAGATTGATGGGTGAGATTATACGTTTTATCAAGAATATACAGTACTGTGCAAAAGACATCAGCTTGGTCAAAACAGCCATTAAGTATAAGTTATTCATTACTCATTCACTCATTAGATATAAGATAATCCACTTCTGTAAGTACACTGCAAAAAATGCTATCTTGTCAAGTGAAATCTATTCAATATATCTAATATTTCCCATTTTGAGATGGTTATGCACTTATTTTAAGATGATCTAGCTTATTTCTAGACATTATTTACTATTTACTTATTTACATTTTATTAAGTACTGGCAGAAAAGTTTTGCTGGCTTCAAGCACATTTCCTAAAACAAGCAAAAGTATCTGCCACTATGATGAGACAATTTTACTTAAGAAAATTGCTTAAAACAAGTAAACAATGTCTAGAAATCTTAAATTAAGCTTACAGCAATCTCAACAGGAGAAATATTACATTTATTGACTATATTTAAGATGATTTTACTTCACAAGATAATATTTTTGCAGTGTAAGGGGAAAGTCGAAGTGAAAACCCTTTCTTGAAGTTTTCAAGAAAAAAAAACACAAACAGAAAAAAAATGATAACAACCATGCAAGACCTGGCAGACCACCAACACTGTCCCTATCAGATAAACAGCACTTTCATCTTTGAGAGAGAGGAGAATATCAAGCTCCACTGTTGCTTCATGTGTTTCTGTCCATCTGTCCACTGAGAGAAGACAACTCAGCGCTATGGGTCTGAAAGGATGTGTAGCTGTCAAGAAGCTCTTACTGAGAAAAGGAGGCAGACACATCAAACCATAAAGCTTCTGGTGCTCTCAGAACAATGGACTGACCACCCCCTTCTAAAACTGAAGGTGTGTAAAAATATCTCTGCAAATTTTTTTTTTTTTTGAAAAACTGAAAGCAAGTCTTTCAAAAAACAATGCAAAAACTTGAACTTGGCCTTCTGACTGCAACTTAAATAAATAAATGGTGGTCTTTGTGCACAGCACTGTATTTGTTCTTGAGAGATCGATCTTTTTGTGTTAGCGAAATTTTAAATACTTTTGCACAAATAAAGACAACCTTGAAAGAAACAGAGGGCATGTATCTCCACCAAATCCCTGTCCAACAAAAGATCACCCAGGTGTATAATTCAGTGCAAACAAACTAATTAAGAGTCCTGGATGTCATACACAGGCAAGCTAACTATTCATTCTGTCATCAGACTCAGTTATCACACCCTGCTCAGGTAACAGCTCACATACCCGCTATTCACATCCGTCAAGCTCAGCTATATGATGTATTTCACTGTGGAGGTTCAAAAGCAGAAAATCAGGAAGCAGCTTTCTTTATCTTAGAAAGCGAGTAGCAGTTCAAAGCTTTTTTCTCTCTCATATTATCAGTAATAGACAATCAAGACAGATATGAAAAATCATTTTCAGTGGAATTACCCTCGAAGACCCTATCACTTCACACATGTTCTTATCTATTGCAGGATGCTTCGATGATCAAGCGTTCTTAAACAGCAGCGTGGGGCAGACGCACACAGCACGTCAAATATTTGAGTCTTTTTTAATATTGTATTTGGTTTTGAATTTCCCCCACATGTTACTATATCTGTGAGAGTAATGTGCATGTATTTTTCTCATCCTGATTCCATAAGACCTGTAATTTGAAGGCCTTTAAAATGCTTCCGCCGCCAAAAAAGATGAGCAGTGTGGGCTAACGGAGGCCATAGCTGCAAGAGCAGATGAACGAGTATGGGAAGGCAACAAATGCCATAAGCTCCTAATTACTGTAATTGTCAAACGCTTTGGGAGTTTTCTGTCCCCCAGATGATAAGGTATATGAACATACAGATGAATATATGGATGTAGAAATGTGGACGACGAGTTAAATGACTGCAGGACAAAGCTGGAGTGCTTTGACAACTGCAGTTAAATTCACACGTGTCCTGGTGCGCTAACTATAGGAGCGGCGGGAATGGGGCGATTACAGAGCTCAGCAACTTCAAAGCTCTCTAGAAGAAAGGAAGCTAACATGGCCGCCGCCATTAAAATGCAGATGCTGGAGGTACAATCAAGTTTTCCAAAACCAAACTCTTAGACAACATAAATCAGTCGGCTATTTGTGTTCACAATCGACTGCATCTTGCCGGTGGCCAGTTTTCAGAGTGCAGTTGTAGCCTAGCCTTGGTCTTAACTTCAACTGAGAGGGAGTAGAGATGGTATTGATTCAATATCTAGTACCAAAATGAAAAAAAGAGGGAAAAAAGAACAAATCTGATCAGATCCGTTACAAATTTAGCCTGAAAATAGCACAGAATTGCTCGCAGTGCCGCAAAGCTCAAAGCAGATCATGTGATAACATCAGTACCCACATGATACTGTCATATGATAGCAGTAGGGTTGGGCTAGTAGGGTTTTTGGGTAATTTGTGCATGGCTTATAAATAATATAGAGCTGTATTGTGACAGTTTTGCTTGCATTTGCAAAAAAAATTATCAGTGCACTTGCATGTGTGCATTGATATCACTGTAGTTTTGCTAAATTAGTAAAGAAAATATGAGTTGTCTGCATTCTAGCCAGAGCGCTGCAGCAAGAGACAATATAACATTTATCTCAGCACTGTTTCCCACCCATATCCGCCTGATAAAGATGGTCACCAAAGTATATCTGCAGAGTTTCTTTGCAAAAACATATAGCTCCATTTTAATGAATCAAACTACACTGTTAGAAATAAAGGTTCTGTGCAGGTACATATTTCGGTTATCAAGGTACAAACAATGTAAATGTACCCTCAAAGGTACAACAGTGCTTCTAAGGTACAACTGTGCACCTAAAATATGTTTTTCCAGGTGAAAAGTACATATTTGTACCTTTTCATAATCTAATGTTTTAAAACAGAACAATAAAATAAAAAGCCTGGAGACGAGACGGGGTGTGTGGAGGATATAATTTCAGTGGATTATGGTACAGTTATGTTCCCTGACTAAAGGTACTGAGATGTACCCTTGAGGGAACCACCCCAGTGACAAGAGGGGAACTGCCCCAGTGACAGTTTCATACCCTTATTTCTGAGAGTGTATAGTGCACTATGAGTTTTGGCTTTAACACCCAAATGTCACACTTTATGTCCAGTATGAATTGTGCACAAACGGCTTAATCCAAAGAGGTTCTCTGTTAGACACACTGTGCTCTGTTTAGATGCAGTAGCTGTTATTTTAAGACCTACGTGCTGCACTTTGTAGGGAGAAGGGAGCCGTTTGAGATTCTGCCTAAAACAGTTTGCAGCAGTGCTGCGTCACCTGACCTGAATACTGTGCACTGATTCGCTGAACGGGTTCTGCTGGAGAACAGTGCTGACGTTTGACCGTTTGTGCTGTAGAACATGAACGTGCAATGCCATGACACTGGACAATAATGGCTTTTGCAACAAAACGTATTTAGGGCTCAGAATGCGCTGTGTTAAGAAGAACTCATAGCAGACAGCTGTTGTTTTAAAGGATTGCGCTTATTGTTTCTTGCAAATAAACTCTTCATTTGGTCTTATTTGACAATTACTCACATTTTATTTATTGATTAGTTCTTGGTGTGATGATTAGGAGCCTAATCCCTAATTTAGAAAGCTGTTAATTTTAGTAGTCAGTCAAGAGCAGTAAGAGATAAAGCTGGAACCGACCCAGGACAGCAGAGCCGAGAGTGCTGGGGATGAGTGAAAAACAGCTGGGGATGATACAGGTGATTGCTAAGGCAATAAATGTCAGCATCACACTGGGAGAGACAAAGTATGACAACTGAAACATTTACATAAGTTAGTCTTTGTTCATTTCAATTACATACTAGATCTCAGTGCTGGTGTTGGAGTACAAAAAGTGCTATCGAGCCATCTCTAACAGGGAGTTTCCAGTCAGGCTAGGACTAAACTTAAACAAGTTCCAGATACTAAATATTGAACTTGTCAAACTGCCACAACCACAGAAATTGTTCATTACACTGAGTACATTTATGTGCACATAAAAATCTGACAACTGCAAAAAATGAGATTTTGGAAATACAACTAAATACGTTCAACATGTTTACGATCACTTCAGTGATCTGATAATGAGATAACTGCGGATCTGTATGAGTCACTCGATGTGCATCTCTACTAAACTGAACTAGACTAAATGAGTAAACTACTTAACAGGTTTGCAATAAGCTCATCAAAGAAGTACAGCACGTAACACTCAGTTCAAACTTCTTGCTGCAGTTTTCTTTTCACCAAGTTTTACTTTAATTGAGATGTTCACTGACAGACTCTTATTTGGGAGCTCATGAGGCTCCATATTGCACTGTAAAGCACTGTTCTGTTGTGCAAATGTGCAGATGTTGGAAAATATTAGATAAATCATACATACTCAATATAAGAATTATATAATATGATACAATATAAGAAGTATTAGAGTTTACATGACCACAGGAATAAGTGGACAAATGCCTACAGCAGATAATGATCATGTTGGTGTGCATGTACACACCCAGTGAGTCTCTGAGCTCCTGCTGGAAATGAAGTGAAACTAACATCTCAAGGTTCAGAACATGCAAAACTCAGCAAGTATATCTGGTTGACCTGCTTTAGAGCTTGAAATATTAGTCCCAACTGTTCACATTGGACTTGGTCAGGTTCAGAAATCGCTTCGGAAATATTTGGTTCAGATACACTTCAAATGTTTTCTCCTTACTTTTTTCTTTGTCTCCACTTTTATAAAAAGTCTGACGAGGCTCCCGAGTGGCGCAACCGTCTAAACCAGGGGTGCACAGCTCCGGTCCTGGAAGGCCGGTGTCCAACACGGTGTCCGGAGTTGTGCACCCCTGGTCTAAACGTTCACCCTGTCATCAGGGGATTATGAGTTTGATCCCCAGTGATGCTACAGCCACCCATGGCCAGGAGTCCATGAGAGCACAACTGGCATTGCTCTCCCTCTCCACCCATAACTCAGCGTGATGCTAACCAGCACAGGCGTCTGTTAGCTGATGCAACAGAACTGGTGGTTAGCATTCTCCTCCAAGCGTGTTCAGTTGTCCAGTGAAGTTGCGTTAGCATCAAGGTTG
The DNA here is from genome assembly GCF_904425465.1 of Colossoma macropomum. Lineage (NCBI taxonomy): Eukaryota > Metazoa > Chordata > Actinopteri > Characiformes > Serrasalmidae > Colossoma > Colossoma macropomum. The sequence goes on along the minus strand of NW_023494788.1, from coordinate 7,547,206 downwards.
AAAAGATATGGTGGTTGGCTTCATGTGACTCAGTGGAATCTCTGCTAGTGCTGGTGGTATCATGTGATTGGCGGAGGCCTAATTTGTGGGTGGAATTTGACTACATTTGGGAGAAAACTGGAAAAAATATCCCCCAAAAAATTGGATCTGGTGATGATGATGTAACATAAGGGCCTAATTATTAGGAGTGAAGGGTTTTATAAGGGCCAGGTTTGAACAGATCAAGGTCATGTTTGAACAGATCAAGTTGCAGTTGGGTTTGGCTGGTCCTAGGCTATATTTAGGTTTTGATAAAAATTTTAGGCCCAAATAAAGGTCTATCCTTTACATGTGTGGTGTTTCTGATGCAGATGTATCACGGATGCTTTGCCAGCGGAGGGCTACATATTAGTTTAATAGGACTTTGTTACACATCAGTGCTATGCCCAGAAACAAGGTGCTGCAGTGATCACTCGTAAGCTCTCTGCATTAAGAGAACATGCTCGCTTTCACCGCTAGGATTTGTGCAGTTAGAATGAATGTTGTTTTATATTACAAGATCCCTTAAAGGAAAGTTAAACATGTTTGCATTTCTACAGGATGCGATAAAGAAAACATCACTAATGCCCCTATACATGATTCTTGAAATGTCAGCACACACACATGAAAGTACTTTTCAACACGCATGATGTCAGATTATAAACTCCAACTCTGTGGCGCATGAGCCGTGCCATTTACTTTCAAGGCCCTGACAAGCATACTGAAGTAGGTGCAGATCAAACACACTAGCCTGGGGTGAATTATATCAGATTCCACTTTGTTACGAAGGCCTGCATTCGTTTTCTGACATTTACAGTCGAGGCAGGCCCTCCTGGAGGCCCCTCAGCCTCCCTCTCTAAAACCAGCTTACGCTCCGAGGAGAAGAAAGCAGGGGGGGGGTGAAGAAAGAAAGAAAGAACGAAAGAAAACCCAGGGCATCTGACTTCCATTGCCGGGCTCGGCGTGTGTGTTCCGCGGAGCCACCGGTATTTGGACGAGGCGCGCGGTGCAGTTACCAGAGCTCAGCGCCGTAACGGCCATGATGATGTCATTGAGGTTCCATCATTACAGGCTGCAGACGAGGCTGCTCTGGAAAAGGCCCCGGTCAGTTCCCACGCTCGTTTGGCACACAGCGCCTCCACCGCAACCATAATGCAAAAAGAAGCTTCTGGACAAGATTAGAGACAGAAGAGGAGAAAACCAGAGAGAGGATCCCCCTTGGAGCACTTCCTGTTTTTTTTCTCCATCTCTTTCCACCCGTCTCTCCCTCTCTCTCTCTCTCTCTCTCTCTCTGTCTCTCTCTCTCCCCCTGAATGCCTCTTAGGTTACATTCCACATCAGAGCGGCTGTCCAAGAGGCCCTCCAGCAGGCGCTTTAACAAAGAAAAAAAGAAAATATGCTGATCTACAATGAAATCATTCCATGTGTTCTGGCAAGAAAAGGAAGTTCTTCAATAATGTTCAACATGCTCTCTTGTTTGCACATGTGGAATATTCGTATTATTCACAAATACTGATGGGAATGTGTCTGTTCCTTTGGAGGTTTGGTGGCCTAAGGTAGAGAAGCCTGTCCTGTCACAGGGGGGCTGTAATTTCAGCAAGTGTAAATTCATCAGGTGCTTGACAGGTGGTCTAAACACAGTTCTGACAAACTGGCAGAGGCGATAATCAAACTAGCATGAAGTGCTTCAGAATCCAAATTCACTGCATCACAGTCAGTAACACAACTAGTCTCGCGTGGCCAAACGTGATCTCATGATGAAAAGCTCTGGGGACGACCATGAAAAGTTTCGGGCTAAATGTTGGTGGGAATGTAGCCTGATGAGGAGTGAAGTGAGTGTGAATCCAACGCCTGATGAAGGAGGGGCTCAAAATAGGGGCGACTTGTCAACCTTGTCCAACAGATAACAAGCCTTCCATTAGACCCCCCAAAACCTCCAATTATATATGTAGATGTGTGGCACGTGTGCAGAGAACACAGGCGGTAAAAATAAAACAAAATGGAAAAAATAAAGAAAAAAACAATTCCATTGGCTGACGACAGCATTTTGCTAGCTAGCGTGTCTTGCTTGATCTTAAAGCCATGGTTTGGCCAAGCACAGGTTTCTCATACTGTCATATGCATGGCTATATCGCTGGAATGTTCTACAAAGAACGTATGTAAATATGACATTTTTGTGAAGATTTTAGTGTGAAATTTCTATTTATTTGCTGAGTTTAACATATTAGAAAAAAGTTAAATATAAAATGCGCCATAACTTTTGCACAGGCTACATTTTATGTTTTTTTCAATTTGTAAAATTCAGTAAATAAGCAATAATTGTGTATTAAGTGTGTTCTCTGTAGAGGACGCGTTCACTCAGTTTCACTTTTGAAACATGAACAAAACATATTATTTGACCAGGGGTGCCTAAACTTTTGCACACAACTCTATATTAGCTTCTATTACTTGTTAGCTACTGTTAGCCTAGTAGCTCCAGTGCAAAACTAATGAGGCAAGCTTCAGCCACCAAACACATCCTGGGTGACTGACTACATTTGGGAAAAGGGGAAAATTGTGTAAATTTGATTTCTGGCCGAAACACCAGTTTTAGTGCTTTTTCCCCCAGTGCTCAGCAGAGGAGAGAGGAATGTGCTCTTTGAACCGGTTTTATTTCAGCAGAACACAGAAACAGACAGACGCTCGTCACTCTCTGGGCACCAGGGTCACAAAGTTGGCATCTCAGCCCTGGCACAAGCGGGGTCCCCTTGGGGGCGCGGCGCTGCCACCGATGGCGTGGGGTGCGGCAGACAGACAGGGGCCTAGCAAACAGCTTGGGACCATAACCGACAGTGGCAGGGGAACAATGAATGCAATTATTTACAAGAAGGCAGTCCAAGTCTCAGAGTCACCGTCAAACAGCCCCCCAAAGCACCCCTCCTCAACCCCACACTCCCCAAGTCAAGTCTGTTTACTTTCAAGTCTTTCATCAGGGGGGTTTCGTGATGGGGCATTGACCTCCCCGATGCCAGCGAGCCTTCGGAAGCCGACGGTTGTCATGGTTTTTCATCATCAGGGATGACAAGTGTCCAGCTGGAGAAATTTTCAAGGCTGCTGATCGCTAAGTTAGGTGTACACCTCAGACCTCACAGCCATGTGATTCGATTTGATTATGATTCTTTGCTTCATGAAATTTGATTCAATTAGGTACAATCAATTTTTAAAAATACAGTGAATGCACAAATGTGACAGGAATACTAAAATTTGTACGTTTTTTAAAAATATTTTTAGGCAGGAGAGAGAGAGAGACTTAGGTTTCTCTTAATGCACAATGCTGAGGTAATACGGAAAGAGCCGCCAAGGTTTGAACAATAATAACTGGTGAATCACAGCTTTCATGGACCATTAGGAAGGAATTCCTTTTTACAGCTCCTGAGAAGGGCTGTCTCGGCCAATGGGAGGCCGTCAGCCAGCCGGTTAGAGAAGGCTAGTTGGGTGCATGGCACCAGCGTTCTGAGCAGGCTGCACTGTACTACCTGGCCAAGGCCAAAAGCTTTGTGGACTCAGTCGCAGGTGCTGAACTTGCACGACACTTCCGAGTATATAAAAACCCCTTCCAACTCGACAGATTCCAGCTGAGCAAACAAGAACGAGGGGTGCGACGTGGAAGTCAGTTTGGAGGAGATATTTATTTGCAGCTGCCGTTTGCACGGGTGCCCTTCCATCCGCTGCTGGTGGAGATGGATGGGCTAAGGCTAAGTCTAAGCACAGCGCTCCATTACTATAACTGCAGGGTGGTGAAAAGTCAGGCTAGCTAGTTGAGGGTGACGCAACTGCAGGCTGAGCAGCAGAGCACCTCTTGACACTGTAAAGATGTCCTATAGTCTGTAGGCTTATATTCTGTTCATTTACTTGTTGCCTAGTTTGTCTCAGTGTGAGCCTCTGCCAAGACAAATTCCTTGTAAGTGATATCTTACTTGGCCAATAAAGCCAGTTCTGATTCTGAGCAAGTGAGAAGCATCTGCTGGTGCTGCTGCAGCTTTCCGCTAGCAGGCTCCTGTCTTTGAATTGCATTTATTTGGAAGTGCCTGCTTGGAGCGTGTGCATTTTGTTATGAGTGGGGGGGCGGCTGTGTGTGGGTGTACAGCAGCACAGGGCTCCTCTGTATTGTGCTGTGAAGCTGGCTGAGAGTTAAAGGCAGAAAGCAAGCGGTGCAGGGAGGGAAGGGGAGGGAAGGGGAGGGACTGCCAGAGCTCTCCAGAACGGCAGGGAGCTTCCCCCAGCTCCCAGCTGCCCAGGCCTGGCTGCGACTCACAGGCGAGTGCCAGGCTTACTCGGCCTTCCTGGTGCAGTTCCAGGCAGCGTAGGAGGACGAGGAGAAGGTAAAAAGCCAAAAATAATGTCTGGGCCTATATAAAGCAAACCTCATGGGACGAACAATGCTGAGTCATACGAAACGCAAACACACGAGCGGGGGGAAAATTTTATAGGCTACCCAATTTCATTTTTCTCGAAGAACAACAAAGAGCGTGTTTGAAATGTAACTAATTATGTAACATGCTCCTTCCCTTTTTTTCACAAGAGCCTGGGCCGGTAAAAACCTCCTGCGAGTTGTTAAAATATTATCCCCTCAGAGTATCCCAGGCCCTCCGGCCTCTCTCTTTCCAAGTGCTAGTCAGCCAATATGAAATTTATCTGGAACTTTTTTAACTGCATTATTTGTTTAACAATCAAGGAGCAGAGCTTATTTCGGAGATAATTACAGCCTTTTGTTGAGCAGCTGATGGCTACGATAAGCCAGCGCTCTGAAGCGGTAACTTGTGTGCTTGTTCTGGCAGCGCCGGCACATTTGGCGCAGGGGTTCACCCAAAATGAATGCCACACACTGGAAATTACAGACACCGCGGGGTTCCCTGGGCTGTAGGTGTGCCTGGTGTCTTTAACCTCAGTTCATTTGTGGTGAAAGGTGCCTCTCACCTGAAGGAAACCCTGTAAAACAGCTGTCTATTCCACCTCCAAGCCGCTCATCCGCCAGCACTTCTGTCTCATTACACAATCCCAACAACACCCCACCCATGACGCTACGCACTTCTCGGAGGTTGCTGTAAATACATGGCTTCTCTCTTTGTGTCAGAAATATCCCATCCCGGCTGATAGGAATAGCTCTGGCCACTGCTTCTGGAATCCCTCCCTTGTGCCCTGACCATTGACACAGGAACGGGCCGGGCGCTAATCGCGCCGCTCTGGCAGGACGCAGTGCTTTTCCAGAGTAACACAGAGAATGGCCTTCCTCTGGAACCAGGTAATCACCACAACAGGTCCACCTAGTGACCTCTTCTTTGTCCAGATGAAGAGGGAGCTATTTCAGGCCTCCCGCCGGACCAAAACAACCGACCTCTGTGTTATCCGGGCCACTACAACACGCGCAGCTTTCGTCACTCTTCCCTCTGTAGGCTGGACAGGAATGCCGTTTTAGTGAAATGATTTATATTTGTATATACAGCCTACAAAACACCAGTGCTTCATGACTGGAGGGAAACGGTGGATCTAGGTCAGGTTATACTGTAAAGTCTCAATCACAGAGACTTGTTGATAGATTGGGCAGTTTCCCACCAAATTGCTGACCTATGACTTTTTCTACATTTTTCAGGATCTTTTTCAAACATTTTGACCATCATTTTGGCTGTAAACTATACAGGCAATCTGGCAACCCTGTTTCTCACAATACCTCAACCTGCAGGGGAGTGTATCTGTCTTGCTGACAATAAACATGAGTGGGGTCAGTTCTAATAAAGTGGCCCTGAACAGGAGCACTGACCCATGGTCACGTTCCGCAACTAAAATCATTATAAACAGTGCAAGCATCTGGTTCAAGAATGATGTGGCTGCTCAGAACCAGGGACCATTTTCTTTGAGGATCTACACAATAAAAAATAACCATTGTTTAGTACACTTCTACAGTGTCCACTGTGCTGACATAAAGTGGACTGGAATAAACACATTGATTAGTAAACACACTAGTGCTGCTTTGTACACTGTGTCATCGCCTTTGCTGCACACTCTCCCAATACTGATGCATAGGTCTCCACGGGGTCTTCCTGAGACACTGAGGGTCATTCTAGCCTTTCTGTTCACACCTGTATTCCATTTGTCATGTACCGCAGGCCTTTGGAGAACCATCAGGACATACGCATGTTGGAAACACTGATGTTGTTCACACTTAATTGTGAAATGGCTAACTGACAAGGGAGCGGTTCCAATTTTGACATTTTTCCTTTTGAGCTGGAACGACATCAAAGGTGATTTCATTTCCTCAAGCAGGAGGACTTAGATCAGGACATTCTAGATTAATTGAGGATATCATGGAAGTTTGTATTATATGTGTAATTACACAAGAAAAATGGTTTGAGGTGCACTATAGCGCAGGGATGTGGGAAGTGGGGTGCTGAGGGGGCCGTAACACCCCCAGATTTCAGGATTGTTTGACTGCAGCTGCAAGAAAACAATAATAAAAAATAGAATAGAATTTCACTGTAATGACTGTAATTTAATGAGGTGAATTCTGACAGAAAACATGATTATTAAAGTGAAGTTTGACATGTATTCCATTGTAGGTTGTTGATTAAAATATTCCAATTTTTTATTTTTGTACACATTTTTTTACATATTTTATAAATTTATGCATGTTTTTTTGTGATGAATCTCCCAATAAGAATGAGATTTACAGCTTTCAAGCGTTCCGTTCATCAGGTGGAGGGTCTTGCAGGGTTTCACAGTGATGATATGGAGTAAGTTCAAGATCTTTTAAAACTTTTGTTCAACTTTTGATTCAAAATCTGAGAAAAATCATAGCTATTATAGTTGCTGTATGGAACACGTAGCCAAGTTCATGCTCCAACACTAGCGAAATAACTTCAGTAAGTGAACATAAATCTTCAGCATCATGTTGTTTCACTATTTGAAACTTCACAGTTTGAATCGATACTCTGCACCAGAGTTTCACAGCCTGTATGAATCAGCTAAACCGGTTAGCTAGTCTATTATTGCTGTGTTTGCCAGCTACACTTACCCTAAAAGTGAGTGAGGACCCACTGAGTGTCCTTCAGCGGTTGTTCATTTTGTCGTTTCCTTTTATTTACTTTACTTCAGCCTCCAGTTCAATTCAGTTCAAAGAAACAGGAAGACTTGCAAAATTGTAGCTGGATATAGTATTCAGCCTTTAGCTCTATGGGTATAACATGGTGTTTTTTTAGCATTTTTATCACTAAGAAATAATGAAGACTTTAAAAAAACTCAAATTTATTATGTATTTTCAATGTTTCTCTTACAATACCTACTGCAACTTCAGTCCCGCTTACCCCTTAGGCCTGGGCTGACAGCTCTGTGTAGATTTCTACCTTTAAGTTTTTATATTGGAGAGACGGGACACCTTTAAAAAGAACCTCAAATTTTAACTGCCATTTTTACCCAGAATTTATAATAAAATGTTTTATTTAAAACAATTCAAAGGTACTGCAGTTTTCATAAAATCATGTAACACCTATGCACTGTCTAAGATGCTGTATTTTCATTACATTTCAGTCCATTACAGCTGAGCCGCTTCCCTCACCAAATCTTGGCTTTGGAGGCAGGTTGATAAAACACAAGCAGATTTAGATCTAGATGTCCAGAGTAAACGTTTTTTCTGTGCCTGAAGTCGCTTAATACTGTTTTAAAATTCAAGTAACATAATGTCCCATTTGTTGAACTCACTATTTTTTCCAATCATTATATGTCTCGCTTGAAGTGCGTTCTTGTGCAGCTTGGCTATGTGCGTGACAAAGTTGGTTCCGGTGGTACATACCAACATATCTGATTGGCCACCGCTTGGCTCATTCGAGTGAAATGAATCCAGAATGAGAGAGCACACTGAGCAACAGTGGTTTGATGTGTCAGTTACATGTGTATATTGTCATCTTTCACCACATTACAGCACATTATGACACATTCTGTCTGATGTAAATTCCCCCCCCAAAAATGTAACGAATTGTTTAATGAAAGATGTATAGCATCCACCATTTGTCATAACAGTTCCATGCAACGTGAGTGGCTAAACATGCAACTTTCTACCCACTGCCTTCTGCACAATAGAAAAAGTCTGCACCAATTTTCATTGCTTCGGGGGCTGCTGTGTGAGTATTTCTGCCTTATATACATTGAGTCACACTGATGGCAGATTCCTCGCCAAGCCACCACCCCCTAAACTTTCAGCAGTTCTCGGTGATGGTGGTGATAAATGTCCATGGAAAAACTCATTTCCTCAGGAGCGAAAAATGCGCCAGGCCCCCCAAGCACCATAGGGGCGACCAGCTTGAACACACAAAGCATGAGGGGAAGTGGGAAACAACAGGCCTAACACGATCGCCTTTCCCAAAACACGGCCATTATAAAGCTCTGCACTCACGTAGCCTACATGATGTCACCGAACTGAAGCTCATAATCTTCAGTATTACTCAGTGAATGAATAATCAGCTGTGAAGGAACAGACACTCCTCTCCTTCTATACCTCTGATAATCGATCTGAACAGAGGGAGTTTGAACTTCCTGCTCTATTTCTTACAAGACAAAAAGACTAGATAATAACTAAGTGAAGACATTTAAGCCAGCAACTATATTTTAATTACATTACCTGGTCGCCAGTGTATTCAGCATCAATTTTTCTCTGAAGTGGCAAACAGGTCAGTTCCAGTTCAATGTTCCTACTGTCTCTGGTTTAATGTCCCTACTGCCTCCAGCCTAATGATCCTTCTGTTTCCAACCTAATGTTCCTACTGCCTCCAGTCTAATGTCCCTACAGCCTCCAGCACAATGTTCCTTCTGCCTCCAGCCCTGTGCTCCTACTTCCTCCAGTTTAATGTCCCTACTGCCTCCGGTACAATGTTCCTTCTGCCTCTGGTACAATGTTCCTTCTGCTTCCAGTTTAATGTCCTTCCTGCCTCCAGCCTAATGTTCCTACTGCTTCCAGCCAAATGATTCTACTGCCTCTAGTCTAATGTTCCTACCGCCTCCAGCCAAATGATTCTATTGCTTCCAGTCTAATGTTCCTATAGCCTCCAGCATAATGTTCCTTCTGCCTGCAGCCCTGTGTTCCTGCTTCTTCCCGTTTAATGCCCCTACTGCCTCCAGCACAATGTTCCTTCTGCCTGCAGCCCTGTGTTCCTGCTTCTTCCAGTTTAATGCCCCTACTGCCTCCAGCACAATGCTCCTTTTGCCTCCAGTCCAATGTTCCTATTGCCTCCAGTCTAATGTCCCTTCTGCCTCCAGTTCAATGTTCCTACTGTCTCTGGTTTAATGTCCCTACTGCCTCCAGCCTAATGATCCTTCTGTTTCCAACCTAATGTTCCAACTGCCTCCAGTCTAATGTCCCTACAGCCTCCAGCACAATGTTCCTTTTGCCTCCAGCCCTGTGTTCCTGCTTCTTCCAGTTTAATGTCCCTACTGACTCCAGCACAATGCCTCCAGTCCAATGTTCCTATTGCCTCCAGCCTAATATTCCTTCTGCCTTCAGTTCAATGTTCCTTCTGCCTCCAGCCCTGTGCTCCTACTTCCTCCAGTTTAATGTCCCTACTGCCTCCGGCCTAATGTTCCTACTGCCTCTAGTACAATGCTCCTTCTGCTTCCAGTTTAATGTCCTTCCTGCCTCCAGCCTAATGTTCCTAGTACCTCCAGCCAAATGATTCTACTGCCTCCGGTCTAATGCTCCTACTGCTTCCAGCCCAATGTTCCTCCTCCCTCCAACCCAATATTCCTACCGCCTCCAGCCCAATGATCCCTCTACATCCAGCCCAATGCTCCTTCTGCTCCAACCCAAATGTTTACACTGTTTCCATTTCAGTGCTCCTACTGCTATCATCTTAATTCCTCTACTGTCTCCATCCCAGTGCTTCTACTGCCTCCATGGTAATGCCCCTTCTGCTTGCATCTCAATGCTTCACCTGTCTCCAGCCCAGAGTTCCTACTGCCTCCATTCCAATGCCCTTACTGCTTTTTCTGCCTCCAACCCAAAGCTCTTTCTGACTCCAGCCCAATGCTCCTTCAGCCTCAATCGGAATGGTTTTACTATCTCCAGCTGTATAATATGTGATTATATCCATTTCTAAATAAAGAACTTCCCCCCAAAGACAGTGAAGTAGAACTGAAAGTGAACTGAATGCTTCCTACATTTAAATCAGTAGAGATGTTTGGTCTGTTGCCACCATTTTTTGAGTTAGCAACAAAAAACAAGGAGGGCATCTGGTCTGGTCATTCATTAGTCTTCTGGTGTGCCTTGGTCACGTTTACAATCGTAGCTTTTGTGCTAGGTTATTCATGTATAATAACACATTTATTACTCTCACTTGATCAGTAGGATCAATAATAATAAAGAATAATAGCCATATAAAAGTAGAACAGTTACATATAAACATACATGCTCCAACATAAGACTGAGAATTATATGGTCATGTATTATCCCTACATGTATCACACCTTTTCTCTTCTCAAAGACTATCATAGCTCAGCGGTCAGCCCTGAAAGAGGCAGGGATAAGACTAGACTCTTAGTGTTTGTAAGCCCAGAGGCCTACATTGGTGGTGAGTCACTGTGGTCTCCTTTTTGTCCACTCTTATCATCATTACTCACTGCCTCTCTCTCTAGAACAGACATCTGAGAAGAGGAAGTTCGGTGGATCTCTTTGTGACTCATGTGTGACGTTTAGCGGTATGGTTTAAACCATTAGGGTGTTATAAAAGGCCTGCAAGTGTAACAAAAAACACAATAATGACAGAGCTTTCTGGAGTGTGTAATACAGATGGCTTCCTAACCTCTCTGGCCTGTTTGGGATAAACAGTCTGTTTGGCATTCTCTTCCCGAGCACCAAAGTACCAAAGCACTGCAACCCAAATGTTCTGACTCATGTAAGATCAAGAGAGGCCTCTAAGAGCACATGTTATGACTCATAGCTTTGATAGCATAAGGTTTTCCCCCTGGGTAATCAAACTTACTGTAGCAAGAGAGGATGCTGCAGCAAAGTAACCCCTGCTACCTAATGCCAGTACAAGATTCTGATGGAATATTCCTGGTCTGGTTCTGTCTAGCCCTGGACCTATTTGACCAATTTGGTGCCACGATCTTCTACAATGCCAGTACAAGATCCTGATGGGATATTCCTGTTCTGCTTCCACATACTCTCTGGACAAGCTTGTCCACTTTGGTGCAGCTATCTAAAATGATTCTATTAAAAGATCCTGATGGAATATTTGTGGTCTTATTCCTTCAGTCTCTGGACCTGCGACCACTTAGGATCCACTATCTGATGTGATGGCAGTACAAGATCCTGATAGGATGTTCCTGGTCTGCTTCCAGATGCCCTCTGGACCTGCTTGACCACTTTGGATCTGCTATCTGATATGATGGCAGTACAAGATCCTGATGGGATATTCCTGCTTTGGCTCCGTCAAGCATCTGAGGCTGCTTGTCCACCTTGGAGTCATTTCCACATGCCATTAACTGTCCTGCTATAATAAAAGACCCTAATCTAGATGATCCAGAGAATTCAATGAGTGGTTAATCATCACACTGTAAAAGTCCAGTCATGTTTTATAATTATCTTCATGACTACCAAACTCTGCATGAACTTCCAAGCTGTTTCTGGAAGCTGTAATCCTGCTCACACATCTACTGAATCCCTTACCTATCATTCAATATCCTGCATGTGTGTAACGCAATCGGAAGTCCATCAGATCTCTTTCTGATCAGACATTTTAAGATCTCAAATTGTTCTTTTGTATGATTCGAGCTCCTCTGTTGATCTCATCCGTAAATGTGTGGTATTTGAGTTATAAGTTCACTATCAAGCATGATCAAAGGGATGATGGGTTCCCCTTTTGAGTCTTGGTTCCTCTCAGTGTTTCTTCCTCATGCTGTTAGGGAGCTCTTCCTGTCATTGTCACTTTCAGCTTGTTCATTAGAAGTTTGAAAACAGTGCTATAATTAATACAACTGAATTCAATAACATCTCATGAATAAGACACATACAATTTAGTCAGATACCACCCCAAAAGCCACAGCAGATGTGAGATGTGAGTGTCACATCTCTCCAACACGACCCTGAGCACCTCAACTCGTCAAAATATAATGACTCCATCCGTCACAGCAGAATCCCACACGGGAGAAAACACCAGCGGTTCCACCCCGTGGAAGTGAGTCCTCCTGCCGGCCATCTGGTCACGGAGAGTGCTGAGGGATAGTGTTACGGCTGGGAAGAGGAGTGCAGGGGCATCTGGGACAGAGCATGAGAAAGCCAGAGACTCCCAGCCAGGGCACGGAGTAAGACAGCAAGAGCTCCCCTCAGAAGCTATCCAAGAAAATAAGCTGAGCTCCTTCTGACTAGCTGTCTGAGGTCTGAGAAAGTCCTTCCAATAAGCACTTACTTCCTGATTGTATCATGGTACGCATTCCAGTAGTTCTCACCATCAATGAGCCGCTCGCATCGAACAATCAAGCCTTCACAGGCGGTGCGGAACTGCGTGACCTCAGCTGATGCAACCGAACGAACGAAACGAAATGTTACTCCAGCTCAACAAAGAGACAAAAGGACCTGACCCCCATTATCAAGAGCTAGAATCTTTTAGCTTAAACATCAAAGCTTTAAATAGCCAAGGCATTCATAGACATGACAAGCATTTGGTGGAATCTGGACGAGTTCCTAGAAGCTTTTAAACATTAATATCAGTAAGACAGGCTTCTCTTTATGGTGTCTCTCCAGTTCTCACAATAGCCAATCCATTCAGAAGTAAAGAGATAACAGGATATGCAAAGAATGAAAATCTTTAATATGGTTTATAGATGTTATATACATCTTTATGATCCCACAAATATCAATCAGACGTAATTAATATAATCGCTGGGGCATTTTAGAAAGAATCAACTACCAGTGAAACAAAAATCAAAATGCCCATGTCATCATCTTCATTTAGCATGACTGTTTGTTATATCTGTTGCCTAGCAACTCCAGAGGTGATTCACTCTAACTGAAAGTTGATAAAGTCTATTTTCATTTGATGAAATAGTTACTATGGAAGCGAGCAAACAGTGACTTGCCAATCGAGGGACTGTTACAATGTCGAGAATGCTATAAGCAATACCATCCAAAAACCACAAAAGATGTACGTCTGCTGTAACACACGCATCTTTGGCATCATTCATTGCTCAAGCCTCTCTTTGCCGCAAGCCACAATCACAAACCGCTCACAACGGTATTTGAATTTGTGCTGTTTTGAAGCTGAAAGGCAGAGTTTGAAAGCTGGCATGCGGCGGGGGCTTCCTCCGACCCTTTTCTGTGCCTGGAGACGCTCCCCTCGGCAGGCCTGGGGTTCAGTGGCACCAGCTACGGGCCCGGGCCAGTGTGGGTCCTTCAACTACCGAGACCATGCCTAATCTGAGTCTGCGTGCAGGGGGAGAAGACCTGCCCTCCTCCTGCCCCGAAACTATTTTACAGTGGGTCAGTCATTTCCCTTCTGCTGCTGCTACTCTATCTATCTCCATGACTGATTCTGCTTAACAGGAACAAAGCTAATCCTTTCTCTCTCGCTCTCTCTCACTCTCTCTCTCCCTCCCTCTCATTTTGCCTGTCTCTCCTTTTCTCTTCTCTTTCGGCACCTTTCCCCCTGTTCATCCTTGGCCTTGCTGACTGTTGTGAATATTCATAACTCCTGTCTGACCAGCATGCAAAATGGACGTCAGGATGACTTGGCCACATATCAGTGCCAGCTTGTCTGAGGACATGAAGGGGGATCAAACCCAGAACAGAAGCACAGGAGGCACAAGCAATTCAAAGGATGTGCTGAGAGCAGAGGGCAAATCAGGTTTCTAGATGAGCTACTTCTCATCTAGGATCAGTTTTCAAATCTGAAGGCCAGTCTACTCCATATAAGGAAAGGAAACAATGAGCAAAGCAGCAGAATAAAGTTTTGCTGGGGCTGAAACTTTTAGAGTAGCGCATTCATAAAACTGTAAGATACGTTTCCCATTACGGCTCAAATAAAAGCCTTCAATCCACCTTATTCCTGCACCCCGTGAAGCTTATGGTTGAAACTTTTGGCGAAGCGCAAACAGTCAATGTGGTAAATGCGTATAACATCCTAACATGAGAGAACTTTGGGAAGAAATAAAAATAACAACATTTATTGTTTGGATGCTGTTGGAATGCTTGTGTGCCAATGCATATAATGGATCTGTTAACAGATCCTCAACCTGTGTGAGAGAAATTCAAATTTATAATTGTGTTTAAACTAAAAGTCAGGAACAGACAGAAATTCCCAAAGCAATGCCATAACAATGTTGAAAGTAGAAGGCTGTTTTTAAACCAGCACTTCGATAACATTCTTCATATTTTCACCATGGTATGTTAACACGAAGCTAGCAAGGTTAGCTCTGCACAATATTGGATTTTGAAGCCAGTTAAATAAAGACATTTCAAGCTTATGACAAGCAAGTCTTACTTCACGCTGTTTAGCTTCCTGCTACCTGCTCAGCCTACTGTAAAGCGGGCTGATTATATCCAGATATGAAGAGGATATAAAGTGCAAATGTCTGAGAGACATTATTTAACGGGACCAGACGATAACTTGAAAAGTGAGCCCACATTCTTTGACTTCGCTAAAAGACACTTCCATTTCTTAACTGGATGCATCAGCCATATAATCTAGAAACATGATGGAAATGAAAAATCAAACTCTCAAACACAATTTTCTAGCAATGCCCATCTTTTCAAATGACTGGCAACAAAATCGAGCCATTGCCTCAGTGTCTTTTTGGTGTATCAGCAGTTGTTGCCGAGTAATATAACTGTTATCACTGCAGCGGGAGAAGATCTAGTTTTACTACAGTGATTTAGTATCTGTCCCCCCGCCATGGATTCCTGTTTAAATACTGAAAATGCAAGGCCAGCGTATTCCAGTCAGTAAGAGATTGTTCTAAATCAGAGACAGGCTTCGTTTGCTGGTCCGGATGCAGCGCTGTGTAGTGTAATCGCATAATGCTGGAATCCAGGCTGGAGCTCAGGACTCAATTTACTTTGGCCTGTTTATTTCTTTCTTTTCTTATTTATTTGTTGGTTTTTCTGCTTGCAATGTTGTGGCCTGATCCAAGAAAACTCTGGCCAATTGTAAGCCACAATGCTAAAAACTGGAACAGAGCAAAAGTGTTTTCGAGGTTTGAATTGTTAAAAAACATCATCTAACCTATTTATTTTGCTTTGCGTTGTTTCATTCATAGCATTTATTGGAAGTGAATAAAACCAGTTGTTACCACATGAAGCATTTTTTTAGGTTGAACTGACAAATCATTTTTACAATGCATATGACAGGTCCATAGATAATCATCCGACAGTGGCTTCTTTCTTTGGGAGCTGGGATTTTGCTAAGGCCTCACTATTTTACCTGCCCTTTAAAAAGAGGCATCTGAATATCTGAAAGAGGCTCTTGTCCTGAACTGGAGTTTACTGATAATATTACACCATTGCTTCGTCAGTGTATCACCTTTCGGATGCATGTCAGATACAGTGTTGCACAAAAGTCAGAGACCACCCTTTCATTTATGACATTTCCAGTGAAACACTTATAAGGTGCATGTTGTTCATTTTTCAGTGTCAGACAAAAGCAGGAAGCATATTTAACAGAAAATGACATAAAAACTCTAAGTATAATTTCATATCATTCCAGGCTTAAAACTGTGTTACAGCTGTGCGTAATCCCAACAAAAGCTGTTCCCAAAAGGTGTCACTGATATCATGCCACTATTTACACCACCAAAGCAAAAACAAAAAAACCTTCAAACTATATCTCCTAACTAACTATCAGTGAAGCAAGGTGGAGTTTGGAGATGTATAACAGCATCTAGAGTAGGTCATTAGTTTTTAATTGAAGGTATCATACAAACTGATGCTGATAAGTACAAGCAAATTTTAATACATCATGCTACTAACAGCTACTAAGGCCGAACTTTGGAGGTGTCCCTGCAGATTTCTCTGAAAAACTGAAAGAAGGTTTCCTGAAAAGAATGGAAGCTGTAAGGAAGTTAAAGGTGGACACACGAAATTCTGAAAAACATATATTCATTATAGTGAAATGTTATAAAATAAATTCTTAAACCTGAATTTCTTAACTTTATTTATATATAATTTTGTCGCTTTGACTCCCCAGACCGAAAATCTGGGCACATCTGTTACAGGACAAACAGTTATGGGCCTACAGAATAGAGCTTGACTGGAGAGTAAAGCAAAGGGATTTGACTGAGGGGGTGCAAGGTGATGCCACCTGGTGAAATAAACAAATCAGAACTCATCCCTTGGCATCCCCCCTTTTCATCCCCTTGTATTATGTGACATCACTTACGATGTCCATCACACATAACTGGTCTATTATATACTAAGGCTTATTATTCAGGAACTAGAGGGACTTCAATGCAAACTTATTGAGTTATTCTTACAGAGGTGTGTAATAAAACTTTAGGGGGTTAAATCCCCTTGAAATTTTGTATAAAATCTGACCTGCCTAGAGAGCAGGTCTTGGTAGGAGGGGGTCAGCAGTGGTGCTGCTGCAGGGTTTCAGGAGGATGACAGGGGGTGAAGCAGATCCACCGACCGGTTTGATATTTTTGGAGGAGTGAGGGCCCCCCCCACATCCTCCTTTCTTCTTTTTCCTTTTTCGCTCTTCTCTAAAACCCAAATAACGTGTGTGATGGATGAGCGAGCAGAGGCAACACCTCCCCCATCAATCAGGCTCAACCGGGAGAGAGGACCCCCTCAATGGCCTCTGCAGAGCATACACACACACTTCTCTGCAGAAACCTCTTCCACGCACACACAGCTCGCCTCAGCCCACCAACGTGCATGCAAGGGTCTGCAACCCAACCTGACAAAATATCAGGTTTTGGGCCAATTTTTCATGTATAACATCAGGATTGGGTCTGTTTTCTAATGAGTAGTAATAGTTTTGTTTCTATTTGAAGGAATATGGTTACATCAATTTTGCACATTCTCACGCATTTACCTTCTCTCTCTCCCCCTCTCTCTCCCTCTCTCTCCCTCTCTCTTTCTTATAACATCGAAAGTCTATAGCTGCATATGGAATAGCTCTGAAGTTTGAGGAGTGGGTGAACATGCCCCTATAGGAACCCATGGATGGGGTCCAACAGTATATTAGTCTCAGTCACACCATGGAGGATGAGGACGAAAGTTCACCCGAAGTGTATTCAGCATTTCTGCTGCATCAGCAGTAGCGAGAGAACTTTGGTGCAACAGTTGATCAGAGGAGGGTGGATGTTGTTCTCTGCCAGGTACGATCAGCAACTCCACAAAAATCTACTGATAATAAAACCTGTTAGTGTTTTACAGACAGTGTAAAATACCAGTTCAGTCCATTTTCTGTCCACCAGCTCCAGCTCTTAGTAACGAAGAAAAGCTCTGTGTTAGTGCGAGAGTGTTGGTGCGAGTGAGCGGGCTCACGTCGGGTTTGGCTTTTAAATTTAGCCATACCGGTCAGGCCTGGGCTGCCTGCGTCTCAGCGTCATGGGTCAGGCTCGGGCTTCCACTTCATATCCATGCAGACCTCACAGACTCTCACATATCCACATACATGCATGTATGGACACGAACGCACACACAACAACCCCAAAACAGACTCCACCCCCCCAACCCGCAACCCCAACCCCCTTCCCCCTCAAAAACCCATCTGAAATGAAATTATGTCCAATTGCCATAACTCAGACAGGAAGGGGAGTGGGAAAAGAAAAGAGAGGGGGAGACAGAGGGCAAGCGAAAACAAGGCAGCAAATGGTCCTGGTTAACAGCAGCAGAACAGAGAGATCCTCACAGTCCCTGCCAGTGGGGGACTCACACTCTCCTTTATGTGTGTGTGTCTCCACACACAACCCAGCACAAGCAGGCAAATTCCAAGAGAGTGTCGTCATCAGGAGAGAGGCAAAGACAGAGAAGCAGTGCAGTAACAACCTGGTTCTCACAGGACCAGTGTTGGGGGTAACGTGGTACAAAGTAACAGAGTTAGTAACATGTTACAGTTACGCTGTGATTGCTTTTCCCTGTAACAAAGTAGAGTAATGCATTACAGTTACTAACTTCATAAGAATGATGTTACTTGCGTTTCTCCAGGAGTCGGCAACATGCGGCTCCGCTCCTTTACTGCTACGTTGCGGCTCCCACAGCAGAATTAGATTTTTAGGTGAAATTAAAATAATCCTTCGTTGCAGAAAATTAAAGCTCTGCTGATCGTTCGAACACAGTTTTAACAATAAGCGTTCTTAAACTCTGGAGTTAATGTACAGGGTGATTCAAAAAGATTCATCCGATTTCAAAGAGCCATACTTTTACAACCGTGAGGTGCCTAGGAACCAATCACATACCAACTGAAAGAGGGGGTCACAGAGTTTCTGACTGTCACTGGGTGATAGTTCCCTTCAGTCTGTGAGGAGATGAGACCCCTGAACAGAAAACGTTTTGCGTTCTCCACTTCAATAAGAGTCAATCAGTCATAACTGTGCAACGTGATTTTCGTCCGGCAGTGAACCTCCAACAGCTCAGAGCATTCGTTGTTAGTTCCACAGCACTGGATGATCTCCGAAATCGCACTGAAACCTGACATGCTCAATAGAGTATGGGATGAATTTGACTATCGCGTTGATGTTGTTCGTACAGCTGGAGGAGGTCATTTTGTAAAATTACATAATAAACTTTATGCTCACTTAAACCATTTACAATTTACTGCATTGTTCTGTAATGATTTGCAAGTAAATCATTTTCAAATCGGATGAATCTTTTTGAATCACCCTGTATAACTGCTAATTCAGCCTTTAGCCAGAAGGTTGGCACGCTGACTGCTGGGCACCATTTCAACTAAGATAACCGTCTTGCCTAGCTAGTAGCTAACGAAAAGGCAAAGAGAAAGATTTAAGACGAACATGATAATTCTGCGACAACTGGACTTATTTGCATTTATAGGCACTCAACTGGTTTCCTGATACGTTTAATCTGCAGTGAGAAACTGTCAAACACTAAAAAGTTGTGAAGCTGAAGTCAGCTTTCTCATTCCACCTTAAATGGTGCAGCAGTTACATTCTGGGGCCTCAGGCACCATTTAAGGTGGAACGGGAAAATGCAAACAAGAAGTTAGCAAATGAGAAGCTGACTTACGCTTTGTAAAAAGTCGAACGTTGAGAGACATTTTGCAAGAAACTGTTCTACTTTTGTGGAAAAGTTTCCTGCCAGAGATACAAGAAAAGCTGAGCCAAAGCTTAAAGCAGAGCAAAGTAAGCCTGTGTTTTCATTTATATTATATTTTTTAGTCCATACTACTGCATTAGCACATACAGAGACATATTTACAGCCAAGATGGTAAAATGAACATAAAATGTTGTGGCTCCCAGGGTGGTTTGATTTTTATTGAAAGGACAAAATGCATTTAAAACATTGCTTTATATTGATTATTTCTGTCTGTCCTCACATCTTCTCGCAGTCGTGAGCAGTGCAGTGTGAGTGTGCAAAGCTACGTAAAGCTCAGCGCAAAATCTGCCAAAGCATCTAATCATGCTAATATGACACTGATGGATAAAGACCCCCGTGTTGAAGACGAGAGTCTCAGCTCACCTCAACAGGCCTGATTCAAATTCGAAAACAGCTCTGGAAGCATTGTATTTATAAAGATTTTACATGTAAAGAGGTTACTGAGTTTTGAAACAGCATCAGTCGTTTATCCCTATAATCATCATGACTGGCTGTGTCTTCTCCTGGAGATCTACCTCCCTGCAGAGTTTAGTTCCAACCTGCCAGCTAAAATGCTGCCCCTTTATTATCTAACACCAGTACATCTGACCCATCCAGTCAAGGACTTCAGAAGAATGCTTAACTGAAACAGGTGTGGCAGATTGAGGTTGGAACTAGACGCTGCAGGGAGGTAGGTCTCCAGGACCAGGACTGGTGATCACTGCATCACAGTGTGGGAGAGTGCTTGAACATCTTGAATTTAACTTAAATTAAATTAAAACTTCTGTTGTTTTTCTAAGTGAGAATTGTATGACTTGTTTCTTTTCCAATGTGTTCAATTCAGCAAATAAACTGTAACTTATGTACAGAAGTGTGTTCTCTGTAGAGGATGTGCACTTTGAACACAAAAAAAAATTGAAAAAACATGTCATTTGACCAGGGCACCCAAACTTTTGCACACACCTATACAGTCAACTCAAACACACACTCACGTATACTCATTTTAATAGGTGTGCACACTAGAAAGTGGTTTTCCTCACTACTGCTAACGTCAAAGGTCCTCGCCTTCTTTCGCTGTTCTACTTTGACGTGCTCACGAACAAACCACAAACCTCGAACACGTGATCCTCGGACGACAGCGCGTCAGGCATGACCCTCGCCGACTAAAATAAGGAGTGATATCATGACAACGAAGGTGCACAAACAAACAAACAAATCCATGACACCGAAACCACATCAAGCACCGGCCTCAAGCGGCCCAAAAGTAGAGCAGCCCCGATGGAGAAGAATTTCCAATAA
Source organism: Colossoma macropomum (assembly GCF_904425465.1). Lineage (NCBI taxonomy): Eukaryota > Metazoa > Chordata > Actinopteri > Characiformes > Serrasalmidae > Colossoma > Colossoma macropomum. The sequence continues at coordinate 7,526,616 of NW_023494788.1, read as the reverse complement.
CTGTTTCCATGGCTCATGGTGATCCAAACGGAGAGGCTATTATAGACCACAAAGAACAGAGGAGGCCTTTGAGTGATGAAAATAGACGGTCTCAAGGTGAACTTTTCCTCAGAAAGTGGCAACAGTACAATGACATTAAGAGGCACTATGGGCCAAGTTCTCGGGTTGGCATGTGTGTGATAGCGCATGGCGTCTTCATAAGGAATCCTCCCCACAAGCTGGCCAGGGGTCACTAGCTGCTTGGGAAGCAGTGGCCGAGGATTTCTCTGACCCCGATGAAGGCGTTCAGCTGGAGCAGAGGGAAATGAATAGGAGTTCAGAGGGAAAGAGCAGCGATGGTTAACCTCTGTTTCTCATCAGCTGTGGATCTTCTGGTTAAAGGAATATTCCAGTGTGTTTCGGCCTGATCTTCATCTGCCACTGCTGTAGTATACAGTCAATTACCACAAAATAAAATGCCAAAACAGGTTCTTAGAGTGATGCCGTAGAACCGTGGAACTCAGACTTGGGAGGTCAAAGGACAACACTTGTAATGGGCAGAGGGCCAAAAAGACAAAACAGCTTGTTAGCTTTAGGTTTCCACTTGTTGCCGGTATATGAGGAGAAACTGCTATACTTAAAATACTCTAATGCCTTTAAACTTAAAGATGTTCCTCAAATTGGTCCTCAAAAAACTCCTTTTGTGCTCTTCCATGCACCACCACCTATTATGCATTACCTTGTAACTTCTAACTACATATGTGGCCTTACAGCTGCACTGCAGTCTGCATAATTGCATTATGTCTAGAGCCAAAGATGTGTTTACATTTTATCTTATAAAATTAAACTATATCAGATATTGCTAAAAGGTCTTAAAACAAAAATAAAAACCTGAAAGACAATAAAAATCACAACAAGAAGGGCCTGGATTCGGTTCCTCCGCCGGGCGACTGGTGGTCCTTTCTATGTGGAGTTTGCATGTTCTCCCCGTTTCTGTGTCAGTTTCCTCCCACAGTCCAAAGACATGCAGTCAGGCCAACTGGACATGCTAAATTGCCCCTACATGTGAGTGTGTCTGACTGTATATGTCTGTTTCTGCCCTGCGATGGACTGGCAACCTGTCCAGGGTGTGTCCTGCCTTCCGCCCAATGACCGCTAGGATAGGCTCCAGCAGATTTGCTCAGACAAATAAATAAAGTTCTCAAAAAGTCTGCGTTGCCACTCTTTACCAAAATAAGCCCTGAAAATAACCCCTAGAAGTTCTAAGTAACTTTGAAATCAAGTCATTTGAGCATTAGTGTACAGCGTAAGCCCCGCCCACTTCTCCTCCCACTTTACTCTGATCAAATGCACCCAGATACCTAGTTTTTAACATTTACAGTGGTTTCCACTAAAGAGAGTAAATAAGAGATGCTCGGAAGAGAGCGACAGACGGTTCAGTAATACAGTCATACTTTTCGATGGGTTGTTTTTATTTGATTTTTCCATACTGTATTGAAGTCTTTACACTCTTAACTTCTTTCATTTAAATATTATGACTTATACACCAAAAAGCTTTTTTAGATACTGTATTTAATTTTACAAATACTTACAAAGAGTTATTAAATGATGAACAATATAACACAATAATAACTTACAATCATGTTTGAGAAGTTATCTAGATTTGATCATCACTTTTTAAATATGAGGCATCTCAAATCAATCTGCTGCATTTTAGAGCTAAAGCTCCATTTATCATTTATAGCTAGCGCCTGTGCACAGGACTAGCATATTAGAATCACTTTAAACATTTATCTGTAATGAATTTGATTTTAAAAGCATTGTTTCCCAACCTGTGAATGGTAATGAATAATCCTGTAAACACAAGTGTCAGTGAGAATGACCAGCATGGTCAGGGTGAGGTGAGCTGCAGCAGGTGACTTGCGCTGAGCGATGGCTGACAGATGCAGCCGTTTTCCATTCGTTGTGAAACATTCCTGCGGAAGGCTCTGGGTGCGAGAGCGGCCTTCCTCTCGAGCCCGTGTGGTATTTATCCCCAGCTGAGCTCCAGATACACAGAGAGAGATGCAAACTTTCCCAAGGATACCATCCAACCACAATACCGCATGAATTACTGCCTCTATTGCTGCCTCTAGTACTGGCTGTATTGCAGCCTGTATTACTGCCTCTAGAACTGCTTTTATTACTGCCTGTAATATGGCCTGTATTACTGCCTCTGTAACCGTCTCTATAACTGCATGGATTACTGCCTGCATTGCTGCCTCTATAACTGCCTGCATTGCTGACTCTGTAATTGCCTGGATTACTGCCTCTGTAATTGCCTGTATTACTGTCTCCATAACTGCCTCTGTTACTGCCACTAAAACTGCCTGTATTACTGCCAGCATTACTACCTCTATAATTGCCTGAACTACTGTCTCCGTAATTGCCTGTATTACTGTCTCCATTACAGCCTGCATTGCTGCCTCTATAACTGCCTATTGTACTGCCTCTGTAATTGCCTGTATTACTGCCTCTATAACTGCCTGTACTACTGCCTCTGTAATTGCCTGTATTACTGCCTCCATTACTACCTGTATTATTGCCTATATAATTGCCTGTATTACTGCCAGTATTACTGCCTGCATTGCTGCCTCTGTAAAAGCCTACATTACTGCCTCTGTAACTGCCTGTGTTACTGCCTCTATAACTGCCTGTACTACTGCCTCTATAACTGCCTGTGTTCCTGCCTCTATTACTGCTTGTATTGCTGCCTCTATACCTGCATGTATTACTGTGTCTATTACTGCCTCGATAACTGCCTGCATTACTGCCTCTATACCTGCATGTATTACCGCCTCTTATTTTCTCCTTTGATAGTCCTCCATCTATTCCACGGTCTCATTCAATTTCTCTCTCCCTGTCCTCTCTCCTTCGTCATATCCTTCTATCTCTCTCTCTCACCTTTTTCATCTCTCCATCTTTTCCTGTATCATTCTATTTCTCTCTCATTCCCCCCACTGTGTTCATCCCTCCATCTCTCACACTGTTCTTCTATTCCTCTCTCTCTCTCATTCTCGCACCTTCTTTATCCCTCCATCTTACTGTATCTTTCGATTTCTCTCTCTCCCACCATTCATCCCTCTATCTCTCTGTATCATTCTGTTTCTCTCTCATTCTACTACTCTTCTACCTTTTTCATCCCTCCATCTCTCATCATTCTATTTCTCTCTTTCATTCTCCCACTGTGTACATTCCTCCATCTCTCTTACTCTCTATCTCTCTATCCCTCGAACTCTTACCTGTCTTTCTATTTCTCTCTCATTCTCCCACCATTCATCCCTCCATCTCTCTCATTGTCTCTCTGTCTATTCCTCCATCTCTCACACTGTCTTTCTATTTATCTCTTTCTCTCAGTCTCACCTGCTTCACCTCCCCCCATCTTTCTCATCCAATCTTGACATCACTGGCCATTCTATCAGACAAAGTTTACACTGTCTTGACAACAACAATGATGATTATATTCCAAAAAGGAGGCTAAACAAATGCTATTCAGCGCAGCCACTGGCATGAAACTTATCACTTTAGTCAATACAGATGTTCCTATATGGAAAATTAATTTCATCACATTTACACAAGGAATTCCATCACAGAGTCTGGCTTCTGAAAGCTCTAGTGAGCCATAACCACTTCATAAGACTTACAAAACGAATTTGAGTCCTCCCGCCACTAGGGGGTGACAATCACTCAAAGCACTGGGCTCTAAATAAGTCCTCTCCACTGTGATGTATGGTGCTACAATGATAATGGAATGGAAGCCGAATGAGTGAAATTGTGTGCGTTTCTCTAATCATTATGCTTAAAAAGCGTCGTTTTCAGACGCTCCCTCAGTCCCTCAGACTGATCTCAGTTTCTTTCATGACTTGCTTGACAGACTCCAAACACGTCACCAATGTTCCTGAAGACCAGATCTTTACTGGCAGTGCATTTATTTACACCATTTACCAAACTTCCAGCTTCAGTGAACTCCAGTCCACCTCAGAATAAAGCCATTGGTCTAACAGCCCTGACTCAACTCAAGAAAGGCTTAAAAAAGCGCTGGTGGCTCAAATCAGGCGTGTTAGCACAGGGAAACCACCCTCATTTAGTGGCCCTGGCAATTGTTTTTTGGAAACACTGTTTCAAAATAGATTTCTTATTAAAACACACTCTGGCTGCACATTCGTGAATAAGAATCAGACTCTATTCAGTAATTAGTGTTTTTACTCATGATTTTATTTAAACATCACATTATTAACAACATTGTAAAACATTATCATTAAGTTGAAATTTGTGATGTATTCCCTTTAGTGACCCCAAAACCATGACCTTAGGAACACTTTCATAAGTTTCCTTGATGTGTCATTCTAAGGTATGATGAATCATATGAAGAACTGGACCCTGGGAACACAGGGCCCTGGGAACATAGGCCACTGATTATGTAGGACCCTGAGAACATAGCATTCTGAGAACACAGGACCCTGAAAACATAGGGCCCTGAGAACCTAGGGCACTGATTTTGTAGGATACTTGGAACATAGGACTCTGGGAACATAGGACGCTAAGAATAATGGACCCTTAGAACATCGGACCATGAAAACATAAGACTCTGAAAACACAGGACCCTAGGAACACAGGGCACTGATTATGTAGGACACTTGGAACTTAGGATGCTGGGAATAATGGACCCTGGGAACATTGGTTTCTGAGAACATAGGACCCTGAGAACATAGGGCCCAGAGAACATAGGGCACCGATTTTGTAGGACACTTGGAACTGCTGGGAATAACGGAGCCTGGGAACAAAGAACCATGAAAACATAGGACCCTGGGAACACAGGATTCTAAGGACGCAGCATCCTGAGAACATAGGGCCATGAGAACCTAGGGCACTGATTTTGTAGGACACTTGGAACTTAGGATGCTGGGAACATAGGATGCTGGGAATAATGTACCTTGGGAAGATAGTACCCTGTAAACATAGGACCTTTAAAACATAGGGCTTTGATAATGTAGGACAGTGGGAACACTGGATTCTGAAAAAATAGGACCCTGGGAACATAGGGCCCAGAGAACATAGGGCACTGATTTTGTAGGACACTTGGAACTTAGGATGCTCAGAATAACAGACCCTAAGAATATCGGACCATGAAAACATGGGACTCTGAAAACATGGGACTCTGAAAACATAGGACCCTGTGAACATAGGACCCTGTGAACATAGGGCCCTGAGAACATAGGGCACTGGTTATGCAGAACCCTGGAATATAGTGCCCTGGGAGCATAGGACTATGAAACATAGGACTCAGAAAACATAGGACCCTGAGAACATATGTACACTCCCCCTGGACAAGGTCATCTTAAGGGTTACAAACACTGAGGTAGGTTACTCAGATCTCTGATTCTCTTGCTAACATCTATATGAAGTGTCTCAGCTTAAGAAAGATGAGAGAAAGCTTGCAGAAGTTTCCCCTTGGCTGATGAATTCCCCTGTTAAAGGCCCAGTGGTGGGAGAGAAGTGCAGATAATACACGTCTGTTTGATACATTACCGTAAAGCTACATCTTGAAAGTGAAAGAGGAAAAAACACTGCTCTCATCACTGAAATAAGAAGCTGTTTCTCACTTTTCTATAAGACTAGGTAGAATTACATACTGCTGCTGCTACAGTCACATTACTGGGAACAAAAGAAGCGATGGACGTGAGCCACCATACAGCTCTCTAAACCACTGTACTCCCTCTCAGACATAGACTATAGCATTTTATCCTTTTCTGAGATTCAAATATACACATTTATAAACAGATTTTAAATTTCCCAATAAGAAAACAGTTAATATTGTAACTAGAAATGGCACAGATCTGATCTCCGGTATCACAATCGAGCCATTAACAGCAGAAGATGCTGGACACTGGAGGACCGACTGTGTAACAAATCTATCCCGAAATATCACTTACCCACACTGTGTGATGTGATGTTGTTAGCTGTGTAGTTCTTCCTATCAGGTAAACTGAATGATTGAACACTTATAGCATGGTAGTCTACTTCAGAGGTGAGTAACGCATTACATTTACTCCATTACATTTACTTAGGTAACTTTTTAAATGGATTGCACTTTTTTATTAAGTTGTTTTAAAAGAGAGCAATTTATTCTCCTACTTGAGGATGTTTGTGAGGTCAAAAACGTACTTTTACATGATTTTGTTAGACCAGCCAAAAATAGTTTACATGATTTTGTTAGACCAATCAAAAGCATCTTACATGACTGCGTTTGACCAATCAAAAGCATCTTATGTGACTCCGTTCACCAATCAAAAACAGCTTGCATGATTTCGTTAGACCAATCAAAAACAGCTTACATGATTTCGTAAGACCAATCAAAAGCATCTTATGTGACTCGTTCACCAATCAAAAACAGCTTACATGATTTCGTAAGACCAATCAAAAGCATCTTATGTGACTCGTTCACCAATCAAAAACAGCTTACATTATTTCGTTAGACCAATCAAAAACAACTTACATGATTTCGTTAAACCAATCAAAAGCATCCTACATGACTTTGTTTGACCAATCAAAAACAGCCTACATGATTTCGTTAAACCAATCAAAAGCATCCTACATGACTTTGTTTGACCAATCAAAACAACTTACATGATTTTGTTAGACCAATCAAAAGCATCTTACATGACTTCATTTGACCAATCAAAAGCATCTTATGTGACTCCATTCAATCAAAAACAGCTCGCATGATTTCGTTAGACTAAGCTGTTTTTAATCTCAGTTCGTAATGTTGATATCTTGAGCTGCGTATGTTTGCTAAAGCCTCCTCTACCTGGCTGGGTTTCTGGGTTATGGATGGATGGATGGATGGATGGACAGATAGATAGATAGAATATCAGATCCCTTATCCAAATATATTCTATAGGGGTGCTGGCCAGCCAGCAGCAGAATGGCCAGAAACTCCGGGGCTGTGGCTAGGCAGATGGCCACACGCAAAGGCTCATGGCGCCCTCCTAAAAAGGGCCTATTTGTATTTTATGTTGGTTGTTGTTAGTTTAAGTTGTGTATATGTGTTCATTGTGTCATTATGTGTCAGTGTGTGGGTTTAGTTGGGGGTTTTGTGTGTGTGTGGGGGGGAGGTCACTGTCAGGGTGAAGTGTGTCTCACAGCAGATCACGGCCACCCCTGTGTCTTACTTTCTGCCAACGCCACACTAAACACAAATATATAAATAGATCCATATATTTGAATAACCTCACTCTTCCCTATTAGTAATAATAAATAAAAAATAAATAAAACAACCGCACTAGCAGCTACATTCCTACGTTCCGTAAGCTCCATAAGGCATGGACCACTATCCCCAGTGACCCTTTGGTATTTAAGCTGCACTGAAATGCTACAGAGTGCATCAGTAAGCTGGGGCAGCCGGTTACATAACAGAAGCCCCTCAGGAGCCCATATTGTCCACTGTGGCTGCGTTGTGCTTCGTCCAGGGCAGGGGACAGAAGGACCCTCAGAAATGTCCAATCTCTCTCCCCCCACATCCCCCACCATTCTCCCTCTCCGCACAATGGGACTCTTCACTCAAAATACAGCCTGCCTTCACCCAGGCTTCCTGCCCATGTCCTGGGGTCGCTATATTTCTTGTCTGCTATCAAAAGAGGATTCCAGTGGATTTGTAACAAACGCAAGAGATGGCCTTGCATCTGGCCGGCGGGGGTCCGGCAGGGCCGGAGCCCAGAGCACAAGGCCTGGCTCAGTACTGCTTCCTCCAAAACTGGCACCTGCAGGAACCAAGCAGGGATCCAGACCCTGCACAGGCTCGTCAACAGAGAGTGCCCAGTGTGGGGCAACGAGCATAAATTCTGCAATGACGTCTGGATTCAGCGACAATTCACTAAAGAACTAAAGGCAGACTTATACTGATTGGTTGTATGGATTGGGTGTAAAGGAAGACATTATCCGGTGCAGCCCAGAAGAGCATGGGTTCCTTTTTTGAGTCTTAGTTTCCTCTCTGTGTTAGGGGGATCTGCCAGAGATGTTCACAAGTCGCTTTATGAGAGTCTAAGTCGAGTCCCTGGCTGGGAGCCCTAGTCAAGTCTCAAGTTTTTTGTAGCAGATTTTTAGTTTAGTCTTGTTTTAGCTACAGCAAGTGCATTGTACAAAAGTAAACCCCACTAAAACACTGTCAGGTTCAATATATTGGCTTCAAATAACAAGATTTTCATTATACAGAAACAGAATTGAAGCACTACAGGCAGTAAATTGTTCTAAACAACTTGAAATGCTACGTTAGTCTACAGTTCGTGTAGTAAGCTAGCAACTTACAGTTGAAGTTTTAATACATTTTAAAGGAATGTGATCTGTAAGACTAAACTTAAGTTGGATTAGCTGACAACTTTAGCTAAATTAGCTATTGTGCTAGGTAGCATACCTGCTATCCACACTACATGCTGGCCAGGCTTTTCAAGTTGATTTGCCTCTTTGCTTTAAACAGTGTATTCACTGCATGTCGCAGTTCTGCCGATCAAGCTGAATGTTTTTCTACAATGAATCTACAATTAATTCCATTATTTGAAGCCGTATCGAACCTGACACTGCTGTGAGCTGTGGGAGAACAGAAATGCTGACAGAGACATCATTCATGCGAGTTTGGAAACGGTAGATTTTATTGATTTACTTATTTTATTCATTCAAGTGTTTTTCTCGAATCCGAGTCAAGCTGCGAGTCAGTCAATACGTAAGCTGAGAGCAACTTAAGTCCAAGTTGCTGCCTTGAGTCCCCATTTCCTTAGGGTCTGGTTTTCAGGAAAGCTATGTTGTGACGACTATTGTAAAAAGTGCTATACAAATAAATGAAACCCCACCAGATCTGCTGTACCTGACACACTTGTACCAGTCACTATGGTACATGGCTACCACACGCTGCCATGTCAGTGAGTGTGTTTAACTGCGCTCAATAATCCAATAACTGCAGAAAATCTTTTTTTGTCAGTTTTGTCAGTGATCTGTCCAATGTGTTTACACACACTTGGATAATCAGATAATAGAAAAATTCTGCGTCTACATGAGTCGGGTAGTAATAGGATTTCTGCTTTGCAACCTGCCAATAAACTCACAGAATAAGAGGTGATGTAAATGTAATATAAAACATAACATAATTTTTTTTTTCATTTTTTTAAAAACACTGAATCACTTTAGCAGAAAATATGAACATAGAATCTAGAAGATAAAAAATAATCAAATTGTTCACGTTGCCAAGCAAACAGTTGGTTTCCGCATTGCTCCAAAAGTGTTTTTGAGGGTGCTGTGTTAAATGCTCTAACCCGGACGGAGGTCTGTTTTCGCACAGGCACAGACTGAGAAAACTGAAAGAAATCAGAGTAAGGGGATACATGCACTGAAAAACGTGATTACGAAGCTAAAATCTACCTCTCTTTATCTGATTTCTAGGCCTTAATCTGATCTTCATCTGAGTTAGAATATACTGTTTTCATGACTTCATCAGATAACTGCAGAAATACAAGTATGATCGGATATTTATGTGCACGTAAACATACTCAGCGTCACTGAGTAATATGGTGGTTCTATGGTGGTTGATTCCATTGATAGACAAGGAGGGAGGGGTGCTGACACATTGTGCAGCAACACATGGGCTGCAGTCTGCAAATGTAAACCTACAAAATAAACAGCCAAAGTACATACGAGGTGGGTGTGCCTAAAAAGTGGCAACTCCATGACCAGCCATTCTCTTTATCTGCAGGTGAAAACTGCATCAGACCAGCCCAACAGATGGACAAACTGTTTCAGGTTCAGCCGGAGCCAGGCACACAGCTGTTGGGTGGCCGGTTTGAAAGATGGTTGGGCAAAAGCAGGTGATGTGGTCACAAAACAAGAGTAGAGACACACATGAGTAGTAAACTGCCGTACACAGACATGTGCGAGCTGCCAGGCGAGCTTTAAATAGGCTCAGAGAGTCAGAATTCCCCTAAAATTTTGAGCCCCAGGCAAATAAACATAGAAAAGGAAGTAAAAACCGTAGTCAAATGCACAGAAAAATAATCATTTGCATAATGGGTTGCACGCCTGTTGAACATAAGATAATATTGAGTGAACAACAACTGTGGCGCTGGTCTTAGTTAAATATGACTTAAACGCATTCTGGGACGAGTTTGGCTGAATTGAATTGAGCGAAACACCAAAAAAGTACAATGTAAAATTATTTACTCAGCCCACACGGAGCACCGCGGTTATAAAGTAAGTAGTTATCTTGTTTGTTTTGTCTTAGACATTTCAACCTAATCATTAGTTCAGAACCAGAACAAACCCACACATATCTGAAAGATCTAAAGGCCTGAATCCATTAGGAATTGAAATGAATTCAGAACATTTCCGATCTGAAGAAAGAAAATACTGTTTTTATCAAACTGACAATCTGCAATGTTTCTTTTATTTGCCCTTTTGATAATTGCAGGAATGCCTGGAAACCTTCTCATTAAAGAAACATGGACTACCTGGTGGCCTGACTGCCTGTGCGTCTTTCTCATGCACGTTTCAGTTGTGAAGTTAAAGAGAAGTCAAAAGAACAATGCATCATTCATCCCATTACCACCAAACAGACCCCACTCATGCCCTCACATGATGGCCGATGATTAGAAATGACCACTAAACGCTCTTCAACAACATTCTGCATCCTCTTTGAGTTACACTTAACCACGCACTAAACTGTAAGGCATGAACAGGTAGCGGTTTGCAACGAAATTCTGCTCCTCCACCATTTGCACCTACGACGAATTAAAAAAAAAAATTAAAAACCTTCTAAACCACATGAAGGGCTGCCTGGCACAAGTGATTCTGAGAAAAACGCTCGCTTCCCCTCCGTAATCAAACAGATGACTGCACCATGGCATCAAAAGAAAGGATCCTGTTTTTTTCTGCTGTTAATTGTTGTTTCGAGTACGTGTTTGTGTATGAGCCTGGCTGGAGTGCGGCTCGGCGCTTCATCAGGCTAGAAATATGATGTGGTGAGCACGGCGGCTCAGGGCATATGGAGCTGTACGTAGAGATGCTGTCTGATGTGCATTCAAAACCACAGCAGCACACAGAGCTTCATTATACACACGCCCTGCCAGGGATGGGAGGAACACACACACACACACTGAAGCGGGCTGTTCCGGAGAGCTCTACAGCCAGCGGGAGCAGCGGGATTAAAAAAGAGATCACAAATCACACATTAACAGCCTCAGTAACATCGTTTCCCTGTTAGAAATATCAGAAATGATCTCCATGGTGAGAATGAAGGTGATAGATTCACATCTATTCGTATATTCTTCTCCAGAGAGGCTCACGTGGCACCGGTGGAAACTATTTTGAAGTGGACACACAGTTACTTCAGGAAGAATCTCAAAGTTATTCATTAATAAAAAAATTAAAAATGGCCAAAAAGCCAACAGAAGAGCTGCAGTAATATTGTAGCTTTAGACAGAGGTGGGAACAAGTTACTAAGTAGCAAGGAACAAGTAAGTCTTAAGTCAAGAAAGTCGAGTCTTGATTCAAGTGCCGAGTCAGTACAGTCGAGTCTCAAGTCGAGTCTTAATCAAGTCTTAATCTTCGAGTCCTAAACATGTCAGTCTGCATTCTTCAGCTAATTTAAGGCCATAACACTGAATAATGGTAGCAGTATTATAGCCTTTCAATGACAGCATGTTAGTAGTGTGTGACTGTATATTAATTTTTTATTATTTTATTGTTTTGTTTTTTTTTTGTGCGCTACACATAAAAAAACAGTACTATTGAACTTAAATAAAAAATTATATTTGAAGATAATTTTTGATGATTTTTGGAAAAATTGGGCACATAAGATTAAAATAAAAAAAAAAGGCTGAGCACTAAAACAGCTCAAACCAAAACAACTGAAACCAAAATGACTAAACTGAACAAAGTTTACAGAAAAGACAGCAAAATGAATTTTCCGTTCAACCTTAAATGTTGCAGCAGTTTCATTCAGGCACCTGGCTACTGCACCATTTAAGGTGGAACGACAAATTCCAATCTGAACAATAAGTCAACTTCAGCCTTGTGGTGAAGAAGACTGGAGTTTAGGAGCTGAGTGAGGGCGCACTGATGCTGTTGATGCTTTGCTTGTTTCCAGCTTATGAAGGAGAACTTGAGTCCCAAGTCTTTCTTGATTTTCTCAAGTCAAATCTAAAGTCATCAAATTTGTGACTCGAGTCTGACTCAAGTCCAAGTCATATGAGTACACTCCTCGAGTTTTAGATGTAACGCAGTACAAAGTAACACATTACAGTAATGTGACTGATCTGCCTCTGAACTGCAGTCTTTTTAACCATCATCTTAAGAATAAAAACAACTTTTTGGTGAACTCTTGTCAGTAAACAAGGAGTGATGAAGGTTTTTAAGCCGTTCAAAACCTCTTTATACCGGAGCATGTGCTGAACTCAGCCAGGTCAGCTTTAAAGTCAACCTGAAATCAACACTGTTTACCTTGTTAGCTCTTGTACTTGGTCACATTAAGCAGAATACTTTGTGTCTTGTCATACAAAAGACAAGTTTCTTGTTTCTAGGCAATCTTTGATTGATGTGTAGTGATTTCCCCCACCTCTGAACGCCATCTGACGTTTCAGCGTCACTGTGTTCCAGTATACTGACCAATAATATCTCAGCGCATGTTTTCCCTCCTCACTCATCATCCTGACCAATCATCGAGCGAGAACACCAGTCATCACCTGCACTCACGGCTGCTCGTACATGTGTGTCTGCAGACAATGACAACATCCTTTCTTGTCCTCTCTTCACTTTCTCACTTTAGTTTTTTGGACAGGTTGTAAAATAATCCCTTATGCATTATTCCCACTCGTTTATGCTGAAAGGTCGTGTTCATGTTAACAGGAATTGGCAGTATTTGCACTGTTTTCTCAAGTTTTCTGCTGCATTGTGAAGCTGAGAGGGCGGTCAGTTGATGAAGGAGTGACACACACACACACATGCACACAGTCCATCTCTTGCCCACACATTCAGAGTAGTTACTCATATACGGGTTTATTTTAACAATAAAATTACTTTTATCCTGAAGTCTTTTTTTCTTGCTTTTGCCATGTAAGTGTAAGAAAAGCAAGAGCATTTTGCTCTCAAAAGAGCAAGCGAGAGCATGGACATTAACGGGCTAGCCTGCTAACCGGCGCTTCACCGCATCTACATCTATCAAATCAATTTTAACAATTAACTGATCGTCTTTCAGAAACTACAGAAAACACACATCGGAATAGTGTTCTACTCGATTTTTGGACAAAATCTGGTTATTTTTATTTATCCTTTTTCCTTTGGCTTTGCTGCAATACAGACGGATTCTGCTGACCATCAGAGTCTGACTCCGTGTTCATTTTGTAATGTTCGCTCTTCACAGTCCAATCAAATCCTGACAAATAAAATCACGTCCAACCCACATTTACTTCCCCCCCAAATATCCTCTTTCACTTGGACGTACATAACGTTAAGGAAGAAAGACGTGTTCTGATTTCCAATTTACATGGACTTCAACATCTGGCAAAGAGCCTTCTAGAACACAATGAGGAGCCTTCTAGCTAGCAATCCACACAAGTAGGAAACTTGGACTGAACCTGGAGTTAAAACTGATAAAACGGACTCTCAGCTGGAACTATGAGTCTCGTAAGCTGTGCCAAATCACAAGGTGTTCACACAGAGTTTGGTGTGCAGAGCTGGCGAGAAGCTGGCATTTGGCCCGATAAACGTGTGTTTCCCCACAGAAGTGGGAAGTGGGAAAGGTGTCAGTTATGCAAATGGCTTTTGCCGTTTTTAATATTTTAATGAAAAAATTTATCAATCAGGGCAGCACGGTGGCGCAGTGGGTAGCGCTGTCGCCTCACAGCAAGACTGGCCTGGGTTCGATTCCCGGCAGGGTGACCAGGGTCATTTCTGTGTGGAGTTTGCATGTTCTCCCCGTGTCTGCGTGGGTTTCCTCCCACAGTCCAAAAACATGCAGTCAGGCCAATTGGACATGCTAAATTGCCCCTAGGTGTGAGTGAGTGTGTGACTGTGTATGTCTGTCTGTCTGCCCTGCGATGGACTGGCGACCTGTCCAGGGTGTATCCTGCCTTCCGCCCAATGACAGCTGGGATAGGCTCCAGCACTCCACCGCGACCCAGAAGGATAAGCGGTTTAGATGATGTATGTATGAATTTATCAATCAGCCCTGCAATGGACTGGCAACCTGTCCAGGGTGTTTCCTGCCCTATGCCCGATGAGTGCTGGGATAGGCACCAGCACCCCCGCAACCCAGGAGGATAAGCAGATGAATTAATACATTTATCAATCAAGCCAATTCAATTCAATGAACAATTCATTCTCAGCAATCAGTCTGTCCATGCTCATCTGAAACTCCCCCGTGCTGAAGAAGAGAGCGCTCCAACCTCACCTAAGCAGACTCCATTTTCATTGAGGAGCGGCTCTGTAAGCTTTATATTTCATCCATAAGAGTTTACTATGTGGCGTTTTTGAGCTGTTTCTACTGGCTAGTTTCTTGGTTTTCAAATAGCGTCAGCCGTTCATGCATCTTATTATATATCTATATAAACACACACTGATCACGCATAACATTATGACCACCTCCTTGTTTCTACGCTCATTGTCCATCATCACTATGTAGTACTGTTATCAGCTCCACTTACTACACAGGTGCACTTTGTAGTTCTACAGTTACAGACTGTAGTCCATCTGTTTCTCTGCATACTTTGTTAGCCCCCTTTTACCCTGTTCTTCAGTGGTCAGGACCCTCATGGACCCTCACAGAGCAGGTACTATGTGGGTGGTGGATCATTCTCAGCACTGCAGTAACACTGACATGGTGGTGGTGTGTTAGGGTGTGTTGTGCTGGTATGAGTGGATCAGACACAGCAGTGCAGAGGGTCCAGAGCAGAGCTACAAAGTGCACCTATACAGTAAGTGGAGCTGATAAAATGGACAATGAGCGTAGAAACAAGGAGGTGGTCATAATGTTATGCCTGATCGGTGTATATACATTCCTTTTAAACAAGGTTTACAGTGATTGGCTATTCCTTTCTATATAAAGTACTGAAAGGATTATTGGGTTTCCCTTGTACAGCTGGGACAAATCATGTGTTTTACAGAGTAACATACACTTTAAAAGCCTGAGAGGTTAAGCTTACTCAAAATATTAGGAGCTAACTCGTTGCTTCAAATGAAGTTTTGAAACTTTTTAAAGTTTTCTGAAATTACACATGAAGTTAAACACACTCAGACTTCTAATTTTAACAAAGTATAAGCATTGACATTACACAAACTATACTGTTACAGAAACCTGAGCTTTTAAGTTCAAGTAACTACATCATTATTTAACTTTTAATTTTCACATCAATATGACTGTAATGATCACAAACTCTGAGATGAAACAGAAAACTCAAAACTTCAAAAAGAGTCTTCAGAGTTAAATAACCTGCTCTAACAGCGATTTTGAGAACAACTATGAAGTTGGCGGTAATTTAAGTTGTTTGTTAAAACCAAACTGACTATTCATTCAGCAGCGAATGAAAGAACTTTTATTTAACTTCATTTCATTTGAAAACAACATCTGAAGGAAACATAAGGCGTATTCGCTCTCATTTCTTATCTTTTTAAGTTTGTTCCACTCACTAAAACAAGTACATGTGAATTTTCAACCAGACACAATGAACAACTTGCCCAGACTTAGTAACAGCAACTAATTGCAAGAAAATAAGTACCTGTAATTTGATTATTTGAGTACAAACAACATCAGGGCTTTCAGTGTCAGTACTGAGCAGTGAGATTGTTTTAGTGATCAGTAAAGTAATGACAACACAGTGTGAGAGACGTAATAGTAATTTGTAATAGATTTTTTGAGTAATTAAGATTTCTATAGTGCTGTATATGGAACACCTCTATCATCTGTAATACTTTCACCTCCATTAATACTCCTGTAGTAGCCTACAGTCTAATTGTCCCCCCTTACTTAGTACTATAATACTCTTACAGGACTCCTGTAGAAATTCCTTTCGGCTGGTGAAGCTTCAGGTAACTTTACTTGCTTAAAAGCTACATAAACCTAAATTGCACATGAGTTGCATAATGTAAACCGTCCTGCAACTCATCTGAAACTCAGCTGCAGCAGTTGCAAACGTCTTGCAGAGCAAGTTTCATGAAACAGCCGATGAAAACGCCGATAACACATCACATAATCATATCAAACATCATCATTTCAAACAACTAATTTCACCAGATCAATGGACAGGAAAACAAAACAGAAGGTTAGCAGTTTTTCATTTTGTCAGTTTACCGAGCCATGGCAACAAACAGGAGATTCAACGCCAGCATTTCTGTAAACACCTGGCTTAACTAGCCAGCTAACAGTAACAGACATTTAAACAGCAGTAGCTGCTTTACTGGAAGCTGCTGGAACTACTTTTTTTGGCAGAAGAAATTACAAATATTAAAAACACACACTTGTTTTTTTTTTTTCACCACAGCTGTACCATTGCCCCCAAACACCTGCTGCTCAGTAACAGCAAGAGAAGCCAGGACGTATCATGGGCTCTCCGGCATCTTTGAAGACTGCCACCCCCGCTTACACCCACACCCCCACCCACACCCCCACCCACACCCACATCCACACCCCCACATTCTGACAATAACACAAAAAAATAAAAAATAAAAAAAGCAAGACCTAAAACAATAATAAACAGTTTGTGCTGAAAACAGTTCTCTATTAATGTGGAATAGCTTATCGCTTCTATATTAAATATATTTCTGTACATATTTGGAGTTTTTGACTTTGAATGTTTTAAAGATGGCATTAGATTTGTTTACTCATTGTAAACTTGAGCTATTTGTTCATCTAAGTCTTGCATCTTTAGCGTAGTGTCCCCAGCTTTTGTGCCGCCTTGAGCCTTGTGTTCTGAGGCCCCTTGAGGCCCCATGCAGTCAGGAGCCCCACTGGCCCAGTCAATAATCTGTCTCTGCTGCAAGCTGCTGGAACTACTTTTTTGGTGGAAGAAATTGCAAAATGTTAAAAACACTTAAAAAATCACCATGCCTGTATCAGTCCACCAGCCAGCTGCTGCTAAGTAACAGCAATGGTCACTTTACTGTATGTTGCTGGAACTACTTTATTGGCAGAAGAAATAATTAAAGAAGAAATTACTAAAAACTTGTTTTTTTTTTTTCACCATAGCTGTATCAATCACTCCACATCAGGTTATGTGATTTGTTTACTCACTACATATTCAAGAGTTATTCATTCATCTAATTCTTGCATCTGCAGTGGACTGTCCCCAGTCTTTGTGCTGCCGGGAACTACTTTTTTTGGTGGAAGAATTTGCACACACCATACCGGTATCATTCCGCCAACCAGCTGCTGCTAAATAACAGCAATGATGCCTTTACCGAAAGTTGATGGAACTACTTTTTAGGAGGAAGAACCTGCCAATAATCGGGCTTCAAATAAGAGCAATAAATGTAAAAATGTAATCATTTCTGTTGTATTAATATAATAGTTGTTATTACCTGATACAAAATTGAATAAAGTCTGTTGACAAATAACTAGAATAACTAAAGCACGTGTAATCAGTTCTATCCCACTGCTGCATGTTGTGTTCATGACAGGAAGTGGTCCGGTTACTGAATTTCTGGATTATTGTTGAGTTTTCTCCTCTGCGTGTGTGACAGCAACTGCTTGATTGTACACGTTTGACGCAAATAATGGCACCTGACTGCGGAGAAGGAGACGGCTATTCAGGTTACACAGATTATCCTCTTCTCACAGGCTCCTCAGCACTGCGTTCCCAAACACTGATACCCTCCGAGAGGATCCGGCGAGTGCAGGACTGAATGTCCACAAAGAAAAGAAATCGAGAGCAAAACGTGAGTTTATGTTTCCTCCTAATCGACAACAAGTAACGTGTATCCACTGCACTTGGCTAAAATACAGGCTGCGCGACCACAACAATTGCTTCGCTCCCTAAAGGTTTCCGAGACAAAAGTGGCTCTGGTATGGAAGGTGGCCAGGGGAGCCTCCTGCGCCTGCAGAGGTGCAGTATTAAATTTGGCTCTTTGTGCAGCGCGGGGATTTCCAGGCCGTGAAACAGTGAGATGGATGGGAATGAGCAGGACTGCTGCTGTCCCTGTGTGGGAAAACCTTTCTCCCTCACTCTCTCTCTCACTCACTCTCTCACTCTCTCTCTTTCCTTGAACTCTCAAATTCAGTCTCTCTCTCTGTCTCTCTTTCGGAATAGAGAGAACAGATACAGGTGGCTCATCAAATTCTTCCGGAGCGACAGCAAGACGTTTTTTCCTGTCCTGGGGTCCTAATCCTGGCTAATGCATTCTCTCTTTCCTCCCACCTTCTTTTTTCCATCTGTTTCTCTCTCTGTCCCTCTCTCAGACTGAAATCCTGATCAGAGTGGGTCACTGTATGAGCATCAGTAGCTAGTTTTCTCTCCAATGTCAAATGTCCAAAATTCACCAACTTATGTCCTACAATAAGTGCCATTAATGCCCTCTTTAGTCCTGCCTCTCGTCACAGTGATCTCCCCTCTAAGTAAAGCCTTGTTCTGTTTTAAAATCCATTCCACATTTGTGTTTGTACACAGACGTGTAGATAATTATATGATTTGAACATGAATAAAAATTATTGTTGTGTCTCCAGTCTTGTTTTGTAGAAAGAAACACAGCCATTACATTTTTGACACTTGTTTATCATTGAAATCAATACATTTTATTAGTAACTATGTAATTAAATATGTAATTACATTTGAATAGCGTTGCGAAACAAGAATAATAACTCTAGGGTTAATATTTCCGTATTTCACACCTTTGTTAATGTGAAGGTTCCCCAAACAAGGCTTTCCAAGACTCATGGCTGAACTGATTTTGGATCTGATGCCACACTCTCACAAAAAAGGTACTAATCTGTCACTGGGCCAGTGCCCTGCTTGTCACTGGGGTGGTACCCTCAAGGGTACATCTCAGTAGCTTTAGTCAGGGAACATAAATGTACCATAATCCATTAAAAGTATATTTATAAGTTGTACTGACTCCACACACCCCGTCTCGTCTCCAGGCTTTTTATTTTATTGTTCTAAGACATTAGATTATGAAAAGGTACAAATACGTACTTTTCACCTGGAAAAACTTATTTAAGGTACACAGTTGGACCTTAAAAGCACTGTGGTACCTGAACAGAACCTTTGTTTCTCACAGTGTATAGAGGAAACTTTGATATCATATCTATAATTACCACAACTCTATAACTAGAATAGTAGAATGAAATGATTAGCCCTGTAAACAGGTGCCACAAATGGTTCTTTGATCAGGAAGAACCACGTTTGGTTCTCTGAAGAACCATAATCTAAAGGTTATGTAGCAGTTTCAGGGATGTTCCTACACTTCACACTCTTACATCTCATTTACGAGAATGGTTCTTGGAAGAACCATCCACTGCAAGGTTTAACAGGGAACCAAAAGTGGTTCTTCGATGAAACCCATTTATTTTTAAACAAGCCTTTGGAGAACCTCCCTAATTGATGCCTAATTTGTGTCCCGGATTGAACCCATCCTCAGACGCGGTGTAAGCTAATGACTATGATTACGACCTGAAGATCAGTGGTATACATTAAGATGATAAAAGGTAAACAGCAGAAAGCAAATTGCACTACATGAGAAGCTGGGAGCAGCTGCGGGAACCACAACAGGAACCCAAAATGTGAGGAGGGAGGAGCACTATAAAGCAGCACGTTATTCACTTCATCTTTCACCACAATAGATGCTGAACTGTGTAGCAGGGAACAGAGCATTATTTGTTTTAATTACAATCATTTAGACTGAACCACATATCAGAACTCATTCTGTAAGTTTTACGGAACTTGTACATGCATCACCTTTGTAATGTTAGCACCTGCACTGCAGACTAGCTTAAAGGAGCACTAACGCATTAAACATAGAGTTCATAATGTTATTTGTCGTGTTATTGCAATATTCTATAGCTCAGCATTATATCCCAGATACAGCCTTATAGTTCATAATTTTATACCATTTTCATGGTTTTGTTCATCACTGCAATACCCAGCATGCATTACACAAATAGATGATACAATCATTAGGAGTCCCTGTGATGTCAATCAATCCTGACTGATAGCCTCTTCTGCAATCACTCCTCTCCAGCTCCACTCCGGGTTTTCTATATCCCACTCCTCGCTTGTTCCTTGCTCACAGGCCAGAGAGACCCCACTCCATGTCCACTTCATATGATCCATTCTTCTGACATTTATTTTACGTCTTGAATGTATGGACAACACACTGCACCCATTATTTCATTAATTATATCATTTATGGCCGTTGATTAACGAAAAGCTAGCATTCTGTGCCACACAGGCTTTTTTGGAAGGTACAGGCCTACGCTTGAAGTGATGGTCCAATCACAAGCTAGACCACTGCTGAGAGCAAACAACCTTGTATCTCCAAAATGGTAACTTTACAGGAGAAGAAAAAAACATGTGGGTCTTTTAATGTCAGTCAATGGAACCAGACTTTTTTTCAAGTCATTTTGGGCCGTTTGTTTTGGTCCATTCATCATGAAATTTACACACAATGTAAAGGGTAACAGGTGTTTTCAAATTAGGCCAACACCTAAAAAAATGACAAAAATAGAGATACGAGGTGTTGTTCCGACAGCAGTGACATGCTTTTAACACCATCTTCCTCAACATTCGCACAGAAAAATGGACGACCTGAGACTAACTGAGTGTAATGTCTGCAGAACTTTGTAAATGATCGGTGTGAGAAAGAACACTGACACTCCGACCTTCTGAAAAGCTGCTCTGTGCTCTGAGCAAAATCACGTCGCTCCACTCACATGCGCTGGCTAGCCTAGCCACTGAGCTATAGGGTAGTAAACACAAATCAAGCTAGCCTTGGTGTAACTCAGTGTAAGAAAACTGTAAAGGAAACAGTGATTCTATCTTCATTCTGGACAAAATGGACAGCAGAGGCAAGTTTATACCGTTTCAGCCAGAAAAAGGTAGCTACAAATGTAGCTAACTTTAGCCTGTAGCTTGTTGTCCTTCCCATCTTTCATTTTTGTCATATGAGTAATCTATTCTCTCCACTGTAATGATGACTTGAAGATAGTTACTACAGTCATACGGCTACAAGATATTTAGTTTCCTAGCAGTAACGTTAGCTATCCACGTTCACCAGTTAATGATGAGGAAAAGCCTTTTTAAAACGTCCCTTCCCCAAAAATGCCCCCCAAGCAGCTTTAGCACTTCAAAAGTTCCTCCCACCTTCGAGATCCATCATCAGAAGGTTTTTAAAAGTAGAAAATCACTCTAGAGACCCTGTTTTAGGACGCAAGCAAGTATGTTTACAACATGGTTCCACTTTTCATTTTGGCTGGTTTGAACACTCTTAAAAACAAGGTTCCTCAAGGCACACTTAAAAAGATGGTTCTTCAAGCGTTCTTTAGTAAAGAAAATGGTTCTATATAGAACCATGAACACTCAAAAAACCCTTTGCATGATTAAAGCGTTCTTTGCATTGTGATCCTTTGGATTGATGGAGAATGTGCTGCAGATGGTTCTATATAGCACCATCTACAGCA
The DNA here is from genome assembly GCF_904425465.1 of Colossoma macropomum. Lineage (NCBI taxonomy): Eukaryota > Metazoa > Chordata > Actinopteri > Characiformes > Serrasalmidae > Colossoma > Colossoma macropomum. The sequence continues at coordinate 7,504,955 of NW_023494788.1, read as the reverse complement.
CATTGTGAAGAACCTTTTCATGATGCAAAGAAGCATTTAATCATGCATAGGGTTCTTTGAGTGTTAATTGTTCTATATAGAACCATTTGCTTTACTAAAGAACCCTTGAAGAACCATGATTTACTTTAAATTACACAGAGTTGACTGGAGACCAGTTCAATTGTGTTTAAATTATTAAATGTGTTTTTATCATGTGAGCGTCTCTATATTACATGAGCAGCATCTAATCCCTCACCTGCAGCTCTATTAGGCTTTTCCAGTTTTTCCTTAGAAGCTCAAGTTTTCATCAGTGTAAGAATACTTATCAGTAAGTGTTTAAGGAAGTCTCGTCATCTGTTTTCTCACAGACTCTCTCTCTTTTGCCATCTTGAAGAAAGACCAAACACTCTTCAATGACCTTAGCAAAGCGCCGAGGACAGCCTTGATTCACAACTTTAACTTGACTGGGAATTTTCTGTTTAAGGTCAGGATCGACCGCAGGAATCTCAGCAGGACATCAGATGTGTTGGAAGTCTTTAATGCTGTAAACCAGCTGGGCTACTTGGTGTCCAGTTTTTGAGTGAACCAAAGAGAAGCACACGGAGCTTCAACTTACCCGCACCAGAGTAAATAATAAATAATGAACACAATTTTTTACGGTAAAATACTGTCGCCATCATTTTATTGTGAAATCGACTCATCTTAACAATAATACAGCAAATTACTGTGAGCTTAACGTTAAGCCTGTGTTGCAGTTAAAAAGGTGTAAACATTTTAATAAAACAAGCGTTTTTGTTCAGGTGTCGGTGTTTTAAAGACTGTTAAAGTTTTACAGTGTTTGTTTTTTTTTAAGGTTAACAAAAAGTATATATTATTGAGATTCTGCCAGATTGTTTGTTATGGTTGTGCCAATTATAAGCAAAGTTAAACTGTAAAATGCATCTTTGCATTTCATAATGATATTCTATGCATGTCCAGCGCTAAACACAGTGAATAAACATGTTCATTGACACTGATTTTGATTTTGAAAAGTAAATTTATTCTGTATGTAAATTTACAGTAAATTACTGTTTACTGAGTTGCATTTCTTTTTCAGTTTCTGTACAGTAAAATGCAGCTACATCACAGTAATCTTGTGGTGCAGGTGACTGCGGAGTCACAGTATACAGCTGTTATTTTACTGTTAATATGGTTCAGTAAATTACTGTAATTTACTGTAATTTTACAGTGAATGTTTCACAGTGAGAGCTACGAAGGTAAGAACGGAGCCTCATACATAAAGTTCTAAAGTTCTTTCATACACTAAAGCAATAAGGTTGCACACAAGCACCAATGTTGGATTTCAGCGAGGAAGTTTTATGTCTTCTTAATATGAAATTAAAATCCACACAGTGCCTTATTCCACCAGACAGGCTCCCTGTGTCCCAAACTAAGTGGAATTTAACAAGAAGAACGGATGTTTATTCAGCATCCGAGAGGAACCAGACAGGAAGATAATTAGATATCCTCTCAAAAAAAGGAGAAGAGCCGAGCGAAAAGGCCCATTCTTCTCACTGGATTCTTATTTGACTGATGCAACTCAGTAGGAATGTACAATAGCATGTAGATTGTCTCTGGTACGATTTCAAAAGGCCAATAACCGCCGCTCCGTCCTGATGACTGTTAGAGGCGCAATCCACAGCTCTGACACAGCAGACCCATCACACTGCTGTAGAAAGGAAAGCATTAAGTCCTGGTATTCAGCTAACAGCTACTCCTACTCTGTGGCCATTGTATCTGCTATGAATCATAATAAGAAGCCACAAATATATTTAACATTCCGCACTGTGTTTCCCAAATAACTGCGGAACTCTTTTATTAGGAGCTGATTTGATTCATTTGGAACAAATAATAAACGCACCCACGAATCACTTGCTTACAATTTGGTACTGAGCTCTTAGTAACAACATTAGCTTCATTGCAAAGCGTCTGACCAAAGAACGCTTCCAAAGGCAAGTGGAAAGCTATCAGCAGTGCCCATTTCAATGTCCATTTCAGTCCACAGATTTGGGCTTAGCTGGCTCCGTTTTCGCCTTTAAACAAACTGCAAAGAGGACAAGAAAAGATTTTAGCCCATGACTTAACGCCTTAGAAGTTATTCATGTCTATTACAATGTACCTACATAGTTATTGACATAGTTATTATTCATTCAATGAATTACACTTGCATTCAGTTTACAATCTATGTCCACAGGTTTGAGTCTGCATTTATGACTTTGTATTATTTGTTTCAATGTCAAACGATGACAAAACAAGACTGCACACAATAACTTTTCATCAAATTCAAATCAATATATCCCTGTTCTTTGAACAAAACCTTGTATCTCCAAAATGATAACTTTACAGGAGAAGGAAAAAACATACTTTGCTTTCAATGTAAGTCAATGGAACCAGACTTTTTTCCCAGTCATTTTGGGCCATTTCTTTTGGTCCATTCAGCGTGAGATTTTCACACAGTATAAAGAGCAGGAATTTTCTAATTATATCAAAAACTGAAAAACAACTAAAATGGAGATATGAGGTTTTGTCCCGACATCAGCGATATGCATTTGTAAATATAAAGTATTTGCATATCCTAACAACAAAATATTTTATATTACCCCAACAGCTAACATGACATCTGATAGTTTGGTTGATGTGGTGATTTGGTTTAAGGCGTGTGTGATTGATAACTCATGTCAAGTCATGCTACTTACACTTCACAAATATGTCAACTTTTTTGATGGAAATATTTCCGTGTATAGCTTGGCTTATGTGCGCCCATTTACATTATACACAATTTGTTTCATGTGTTTATTACAATCTACATGCATTTTTCAAATACCCAGTTAAGCCCAGTACTGCGCAAAAATTTCTTTTGTTTAGCGTCCACACTGACATATTTAATATTGAACTATAAAATGTAAACAAAAGTCCCACAAGTAAAAGGTCACAACTGATTGGGCAGATTTTATGATGTACAGTACAGTACAGTAAATGTCCACCAAACTCTCTGAATCATGCAGCTCTCGGTTCTATCTGGGCTCGATGGTTTTATTTATGTCTTGTTTTATCTGCCTTATGATATTAAAGCAATAAGCCATGAGACTCCCTGCCCTACCGCAAAGCCGGGTGAAATCCCTCCCTGCACTACCGTAAAGCAGGGTGAAACAGCCTCCAGTGACCTACTGCTTTTACTAAGTGGAGAATTAGTCATATTAATACATAACATAATATATGTGAGCAGTCAAATGTCTATATGGAGTATTCTTAATGACTGCAGATGTGCCTCAGCTTTATTTAAAAACCCAAACTATTCTCTCTATAATTACCAATTCAGAGCTTAAGAAGAGACACATGCACGTGTCAAAACATCCTCAGAAGTCTTCTCCACAATCCAAAGAAGTTCTGCAGAGAAGAGACGACAGTCCACTCTGTCTTTGGTCTATATTGCATTCACACTTCAACGAATCGCTCCAGAGTTCACTTTGAAGAGAACCGAGACTGCTTCTTTGGTGCACACCAGAGTTGGGATGGCAGCGTTCACTCCTGCTGTAACAAACCGCACTAACAGAACAGTCGCACCAGGATTTGTTTTAATCAAACCAAACCTGCCAAGACTCAATGCACCCAAACAGATACAGAGTAAATGGGACATATAACAACTGTGTCCCCATCAGATAGCAGTACTTAAAGCTTTCATCTCTGACAGAAAGGAGAAAATCAGGATCCATTTATCACTCAAAGTGGTTGGGATTACTTGGATCGTGAAAAGCAGAACATGTAACAAACTTCTAAGACTGAACTTTGAAGGTGTGAAAAAATATTCCTGCAGCTTTCTTTAAAAACGGAAAGTGAGTCTCCTAAAAAAGAATGGAACTGTACAAAATAAATACTGCAATTTTCCGTTAAACGGACAGAAACTGGCTGTTTTCTACTTTTTTGCATAGTTTGAAAAGTTGAGTTACCCTTTGCATTGTGATAGAAGATTACACGGTGAATGGGCCAATAGAAATGGTCAAGAATGACTTGGAAAACTGCAGTTATAGACAGATTGATAGATTAAGTTCCATATACTGTATTGTAGCATCTTGGCAAAGAAGGTGACACAGAGAAGGCTGTGACTTCAGCTACAAGTAGTTGTCTGGGTAAATCAGGCAGTTCATCTCTACCCATACAATCTTTCTTAATGATAGACCCAAAGCCACACCAATAAAGCCCAACACACACTTAAACTAAAGAACAACAAGATAAACAGCAACAATAACAACATTTAACATCCCTCCAATGCGGTGAAGGTGGACCATGTGGTGCAGATCTGCATACCACGACCCCTAAACCCCCTTCTGCACACCAGAGCAAGTGGCAGCCACTACAGTCTATTTGAATATATCTGAATAACCACGCCCATCCTTAGCCAGGACTGACCTCTGATCAGCCCAGAATGTCACCCTCATTATAAGATCAAGCACAGCCTGGTCCTGGTCCACAGCCTGGTCCGAGTGCGGTCACGCCACAAGACCACCACCTCACCTTGCGCCGGACTTCACTCAGCCCCTGGGCCCCAGCCCTCACTGCACTGACAGCCCCCCAAGCCCCCCGCCTTTAACACACTGCATTCCGCATGACACACACACACACCTCAGCGGCGCCCAGCTTTCTCACAAAACTTTAAAAGGTTATTTTTCTTTGAATGGGACTTCCTCCTTTGTTGTACCGGACTGGCGCACCCAGAGCCCCTGACAACTCCCCCCCCTTGAGTCGGAATGCCGTTGGAATTCCGTGGCTGTGCTTTGCCAACTTGGGCTACCTGGTAAAGGGGATTAGGGGAGCTTTATCCTTTAGTCAGGAATGCGGAATGACTGAACTCCGAAACCAAAAAGACAAGGCTGACATCTAACACTGACATCCCGGGACGACGCTCCGACATGTTCTCCGAGAGCAGACGACAGTTTGATAAGATCGGTCAAATTACCTCGGAGCCTGTCACCAGAATGTGAATAATGCGTTTGGCACCTTTGAAGGCAACAGGAGACGTCAGACCGTTAAGCCTGAGGAGGGGACTGGTGGCCATGCCATTCATGCTTTGGCTGAAAGTGCGGCTTATGCCTGGAATATTGTACATAAACACAAAAAATGGTTAAAAATGTAAGTGGATTCTATGTGCATAAAAACTGACCCATTAAGACGCCCCTATTGTATCCGTGCTGGTATAATAGTTCCTAAACTGCTTATATTGATACAGAACAGGGTCAACTTCTCCTGTAGACACAAATGATCATAACAGTAAGACAAATCTGAAAAGACGATTTTGCTCAGGGGTTTAATGTTTTACATTCAGCCTTGCATGGAAACGGTATCACAGGTAGCGTGAAGAGAAAGAAACTGAGCTGCAGAGGAATGATGCTTTGACATACATGTGTGTGGGTGTGAATGTGGGTATACTGTATGGTGAGGTGGGTTAGGCAAAGAAAAGTGTGGGTTGAGGATGGGGGGGTGGAGTGTAGGGGGTGGGGGGGTTGTTGTGAGAATCTACATGAAAACAGACTGATGCTGCTCATGTTGTCAGGTAAAGTTACAGCGAATCAGATCCTGGAAAAGCCTGCGTTAGGAAACACACAAGCCTTTCTAGTTCATTCTCATAACTGTGCACGATTACACCCCAAAGTCGTCAAATCTGGGCCTTGAATCCAGTTTTAAGTCCTGTAATTCATAATTACTAAAAGTTCGTAGAATTGTTGATGTAACTGATTGTCCACCTTGTGGCTTGCCTACCTATCATTACAAAATCCCAGCACAGTCACCGATAACATAATTAACGTAATTTTCATACTAGGGCTGGGAAATATGACAATATCTATAATTATCGTGATACAATCTGTCACAATATCTTTTTCTAAGCATAATGTGGATATTGTATTACTGCATTACAAACAGAAAATAATTAGGTGAAATAAATATAGTCTAAGAAATGTAAAAAAAAAAAAAGACGTTAAATGTAAAAAAAAGTTTAAAACCATTATTCATAATTTTTGATAGTATTTTTTAAATGTCTTTTCTAACTGCCCAACTCTATTTCATACCTTCCCATACCTAATACAGACCAATTCTGTACTTTCAGCTGAATATTTATGAAAACATGTGTCTTCATTTCCCAAAAATTAAAGCTCAGAGGGAGGGCCCGGGGGTGGGGGGGACGGGGGTTCCTAAGTTGCACAGCCATCTACGTTTTGGCCCTATTGTATGGAGTTTGAATAACACTGCCATCCATAGACAGGAGTCCAACACAGCATAACTGTCCTCACTCTCTTTGGGTGGGTAATGATCCTCCTCTCCCCCCATCAATCTGCACAATGCCCACCAACACAGGCATCTGTTAGCTGACATAACAGAATTAGCAGTTAGCATTTTCATCCAAGCATGTTGAGCTGTAATGCTGCTGTGTTGGCGGTAGTTTGAAAGTGGCAGTGGGGCTTTACGTGTCTTGGAGGAAGTGCATGCTGTCCTTCAGCCTATTTTATTAGTCTACATACAATGAAAACGTATACAGTGAGGACATAAAGACTACAGGCTATTCGTCAAAGGGTATTGTTTGGATATTTTGGAAGATAAACAAGAAGTAAATAAAATGATAAATACAATACTGCAATTACCTGAACTGAGATGTGACCATCACAATTAAAATATGATGAATTTTGGATATTAATTTTACTATAATTTAATTATGGTAAGTTATATAGGTTTCTCAAGTCATCATTCTGGACACATCTCACATCTCTTCATTTTAATTTACAGCTTCCTAATGTCCTAATAATTATCTGGAACCTATTAAATTGAACAAGATGAGCACAACAGAAACATATTATACATTTCTCTGCAAATTTGCTTTATAATTTTAAAATGATTGAATTCAAACTTTTGAAAGCTAGTGTGGCTTGCAGGTAGGCCAGAACAAAAACTGGAGAATGAACCCTCTGGCTCACGCTGGCTGTCTGAATCACTATAAGAAAGAGACCTTTCTAGAAACATCTGCTGGTTGAACCTCAGAAGGTGCAGATCGAGAGGCCCTGCAGGTACAGCTACGCTGCTGGGTTAAGCCAGTGCTGCAGCAGCAGAGGCCCAAGCCCTGGTGAAGCGTCAGCAATGACGCCACAGCCCACACATGTGAAGTGTACACCGAGCAAAGCCGAACACTTTCTTTTGATTCGGCTTTATAAAGCAGAGGAAATATAAAAAGGTGCATTTCTTAGAAATTCTGGTGGGGCACAAGAGATGCAGAGGAAAAGAAAAGAAAGAACACCGCACTGCATGTCTGTGTTGGTGAAGTAATGGGGGCTTTTTTTTCGAGCCTGCGAGTCTGGGCCCTGCCCCACACCACATGAGAGAATGGATGAGAAACACACAATCTCAGAGACACACAGCACACTGGGGTTTTTCTTCTGTAAATGACAAGTTTACGGACCATAGAAAGTGTGACATTCATCACCACAGTCTTCTCAACTGAAGATGATAAAGAGTACATGTTTTAATCATGTTTTCTCCCCTCAAACAGGTAAACACACTGAGGAACGATTGCAGCAGGTACCACAACCACAGCAAATCTACTAAGGCATTAAAAAGCCATGACAACAACCGTCTGACATGCCCCTGTTCTCCGTTCTAACAGCCACAGGTCACTGTAATGTAATCGTGGACAGGTCGATCATGGAACGACACTTACCACACAACTACAACGTTAGGTAGGCTAGCACTAGCATTAGCTAAGTTAGCAATAGCATGGTAATAATAAGTAAGACATATAGCTACAGCGGAGGCCCAAGCACTGGTGAAGCGTCAGCACTGAGGCCACAGCCCACACATGTGAAGTGTACAACGAGCAAAGCCGAACACTTTCTTTTGATTCTAGAAGAACAAAACTCACACTTAACTAGTATTAGCATTTTAGCCAATATTACTTAAGGACAATATCACAGCCCTCGTCTATGCTAATGTTGTGGCACATGTCGATACTGTCTCAAAATTTGTTTGGTAACACTTTACTGTATGGTACAGTTCATAAGGCTACATGTTACCTACATAGGCTTGTACTGACAACTGACATAACCCTACAGAAATGTTTATTAATGCTTAGGCGTCATCTGTCATAAAGGCTACTTGGATCAAAATTGGCAAATATAACAAAAGTAATGAATAATAGAATAAGAATAAGCATTTATGCAGGGTCATATCAGAAAAGAAAGTACCAGCTCCGTGCGAGCAAGATGAGAGTGCTGGTCTTGGACAAAGTCCAAGGTCCAAAGTCCACTTTGCGGACATCTTAGCACTTAAAAGCCATATTAACGTTTCAAAAACATATTTTAAATCACTGGTGAAATGTGACAAAATCAGTAATAGTTTGTAGCTCAAATCATGCACATTTTTAGCTTGTTCTGCATACTAGGCATGCGCATATCTCCACGAGGTGTAGCAATACTGAACCACCTTTATAATCTCTCTGCCTAGGCTCAGCTGTCTCAAGGAACACAGCGTAAAATATAGCAAATGCTTGTGTGATATTAAAATCGAGTGTTATATTAACCATCCAGCCAAGTTGGAGTTAACCCTCTAGTGCACGCATACATACATCATCTAAACCGCTTATCCTTCTGGGTCGCGGTGGGGTGCTGGAGCCTATCCCAGCTGTCATTGGGTGGAAGACAGGATACACCCTGGACAGGTCGCCAGTCCATCACAGGGCAGACAGACAGACATACACATTCACACACACTCACACCTAGGGGCAATTTTAGCATGTCCAATTAGCCTGACTGCATGTTTTTGGGCTGTGGGAGGAAACCGGAGTACCCGGAGGAAACCCACGCAGACACGAGGAGAACATGCAAACTCCACACAGAAATGGCCCCGGTTGCCCAGCTGGGAATCGAACCCAGGCCATTCTTGCTGTGAGGCGACAGCGCTACCCACTGCGCCACCGCGTGCACGCATTATGAGAGCAATATATATATGTTCGATTCACTTTTCTTGCGTAATGTGGACCTGATTATGAAATTCAAAAACATTTTTTTAAATAATAATGAGTGCAGCAGTCCTTTTGGTTTATGTTGCCTTGAAGCAACATTGTGAGACAATGGGAAGAAATGATATAGAGCCGTGTTCTCTGAAGTGGTGAAACATGGCTTGTGACTGGCTAAATCCATTCCACTGTCACACAATGTTGCTTGTAGGCAACAAACATATTTCTGTAAATTCCCATAACAAAAACAAATGACACTGAATGTTAAATAAGAGGTGTAAAAGTATCCACTAAGAGATAGTATGACCAAGTACATGCTTTTTTATTGACTTACTCAAACTCTGCCCTTTTATTGTTAACCCTGTCATTGTTGTTAAATATGTATAACGGTATTGTGAAGTGAGGAAAATGTGGCAACATCGTGCAATAGACAAGCAAGAAAAATAACAGGCTTAAAAATTGCTTATCAGATCTACGTGAGACTATCCCTGCCGCGTCCACTCACTAAACACATTTTCCAGCTTGTATATGGCGACGTCTTTAAGACGGTTCTTATTCACTTTACAGCTGGACATGCATCCAGGGAATGCTGGACTCTCCATATGAACGAACAAACAGATGAATGGACGTTCATGCTAGCTCATTTATGCTTACTAGCATGGCTTTTATCTGTAGTTAGCCTGGTAAGGATCCTGCTAACGTATTCAGTGCTCAACATAAAAGCTGCCCAAAACAGGAAGATACTGAGCTATTTAGTGGACACTGGAAAGTTATTCACAGCACATACTTTATACACATACATGTATACAGTGTGCCCACAAGAGTAAGACTAACCTCCTACTATTTAGCTTCCCTGGGGCTTCAATTTCCTAATATAATACTACGGACACACTGATTCTAGATCAGCACTCTTGCTCCAAGGTCCTTGTGTATAGGGAATGTATAGGGAAGTCCTGTATGTAGTGGGTGCAGTGGGCAGCGTGTGAGGTGGGAGGCTGGGGAGGGGGGCGTGTCCTTCAGTGAAGGACAAGGAGCACCTGCGGCCTAGATGCTGCCGGAGCCTTGCTCTCGGCCTAATACTTCCCACATAGCAAAAAATGCTCAAGGCTAAAAATGACTGTGCTTGCCAGAAGAGCAATACGATGACCTCCAGACACACAAACACACACATATACTCACACACTCTCTCTTCCGGAGGAACCCCAAACCCTGATCTCAATTTCAAGTTCAAAGTCATCTCTGCTGTCCATTCAAAAATAATGATTAAGGCCTCAGATAATCTGACTTGACTACAGTTCTATAGGGGAAGATTCAGTGGAATTGTATTCGATCCAGTTATTGTGGTATGACATTGAATACACTATATGGCCAGAAGTTTGTGGACACCTGCTCATCCATTGTTTCTTCCAAAACCAAGAATACTAAAAAGGTGTTCGTCCCCCTCTGCGGTAGCAACTGTCTCTAGTCTTCGGGGAAGGCTTTACACTAAATGTTGGAACATTGCTGGGACAATTTGATTGCATTCAGCAGCAGGAACACTAGTGAGATCAGGTATTCATGTCGGATGATTAGTTTCTGGATCACAAACGCCACTCCAAGTCTTCCCAAAGTGTTAGTCATTGTTCCATTACTCTAGGGAACGGAGTTCCACTGCTCCACAGCTCAGTGCTGGGGGGGCTCTAGCTCACGCTTGGCCTTGGACATGGTGACCTCAGGCCCATGTCCAGCTGCTCCAGAGCAAACTGTTCTATTGTCAATGCTTTTCTATAAGGACTAAACGAACTGTGTGTGCATTTGAACTCCTGTGTCAGCAAAGAATGCATCTTAATGCAGCTGAATTCACTAATAAGAAGGGGTGTCCACAAACTTTTGGACCTATAGTGTATTTATTGATTATTGCTATTATTATTACTGATTATCTGTGGGATGCAGGTGAATAGCTAACTTCAGATCAATACATCATGATGTATCAATGCATTTGTACACAACTAACACCTCATTACCTCTCTGGGCACAAACATTCACTTTCAAGAATTTTTCTTTTTTATGATGTTTATTGTTGGGAGTGGATTTTGACTGACATCGCCTTTATTAAAAAAAATAAAATGTATTTTTAATTATACAATCAGCTTACATCAGCTTACAACTCCTTACTTTCAGAACTGTTACAAATGGATATTCAGCATTTTGTAATAAAACTCTTAAAAATATCTCCTATATCTCAAATATCTTCTTTCCATTTGCATAAACTCCTATCTCTCAACCCCTCTCCCCCTCCCTCCCTCTGTCCTTCTCTCTGACCCGTCCTTCTTCTCTCTCTGAAAGCGGATGTCCTTCTGTCCTCCTTGCAGCGTATTCATGTCGGCATTGTCGAGGGGGAAAACCCAGATGTTCTTTGGGACGACAGCGCAGTGCTGTGTTTCTATGGCACTGCTCTCTCTCTCTCTCTCTCTCTCTCTCTCTCTCTCTCTCTGTCTCTCTCTGTCTCTCTCTCTCTCTCTCTCTCTCTCTCTCTCTGAGAGAGAGCACACACACTCCTCCCTTCTCTATCTGATCCAGACAAGCCAGTCTTACTTCCAGCGCAGCCTGTTCCTAGAAACACCAGGCAGCAGGCCGGAAGCTGGAAGCTGGCTGAGATGCACTCCTCCCTTGGCACCCAGCGCCACCAGCAGATTCCTCAGACTTCTGAAGAGAGCCGAGCGAGCCCAGACACCAGAGCCTCCCAGATTCCACACTGTCTCCCCAGGGAAGGTCAACACATGTGGTTATCACTGTAGAATTATAAAGAGGATCAAGCGATCTAGCCTGCTAGCCTGGAGGACAGCACATGATGTCCACAGTAGCGGCCAGGAGAGTGCATACACAAGACCTCAGATAAATATCTCATTCGACACCCTTAAAAAAGCAGCAGTTATGTATAAAACTGTGACAACTGAAAGAACCATTAAATGTATGAATGCTTGTGTCCATGGATAACTGGCTCTTCCCTAAGATGGAGGCCCTGTTCTAAATGGCTCTTTAAAAACTGAAGTGTTGGCTTCAGCAGCAGAACCTGCCCAGAAGTCATGGTCACCTGATGCATTTCCCTTTTCAAACTATATAGCAACTAAAACCCATTGCAGACAAAGCTGTTTATAAGCCATGGCAGTGAACAACTTTAAAATGCTTAAGGTTTCCAAACCATTTCATTAAATTTGCTGGGCATTAGGTTGTTGCAAACTACTCCATCTGTCCTACATAACATAGTAAGCATGCTAAAGGCTACATGGCTAACAACAACAAAAGGAAAGGAACTACTTCTATCTATCAGTTCTACAATTGTGCAGCCAGAGCAATTACTGAATTGCAAAGTTTGCCTGACTAGCCAATTAGCTCCCTAACGATGACATAGACATAGGTGAATATGTTCTGTCCCTCACTGCCCCCCCCCTTTTCTTCTACCAAGAGTGGCCACTTGGGTAACGTAGGTGTGGTGAAACGGGACATTGAAGACACATTCAAGACACAAGGACGTCAGGTGTGAAAGGCTTTAAGTCTCACTGTTCACTTGTGATCAGATCTGTTGAGATAAATGTTAACAAAAGGTAGTTAAAAAAAAAAACCTTGCAATTTGAGGCGAGTAATGATTTAGGCACACAATTTTCAACTGGTTGGCACATAGGCTTCCATCGCTTGCTAGCTACATTAGCCTCATAGCTCCACTGCAAAACTAAAGAAACAAACATCCGACACCAAACATGTCTTGGGTGATTAACCACATTTGGAGAAAGTGGAAAACTGGAAAACTGTGTAATTCTGACTTGTGAACTATGACTTTAAGTAGGGGAAAGTTAACGACGAGGGCGAGATTAACACAGACCCTCTGCTTGGGGGGCTACTGTGTGGGTGGTGGGAAGGGGAGCGGATTGAGGGCCTTGTCCAGATGGACCCAGGCTTGGTGAGGATGGAGCAGGGTCAGCGCCGAAACCGGAGCATCAAAGCTAAGTGGCCTGGGCGCCGAAACCCGGCCCTCCGTGGCAGGGCTGAGCGGGGATATCAGATAAACTTAACCCTGCTGTTGGAATGGCTGCATATGAGGAAATAAGGTGAAGGTCACGACCTGGAAAGCAAGGGTCAAATGTGGCGGGCCGTCACTCAAAGGAAGTCCCAAGGTTAGCCGTGCTGTCTGAGCAACGAACCGGCAGATGGTCGTAAAATCTGAGTCGGCGGCTGATGGAGAAGCAGGCGGGGCACACAAAGGCCAGCATCCGAAGCTTCTCTAAACAAGATGGATACATAAGTACCAAGGCAACTGTCACAGCAGGACCACCCACTGCTGCCTGGGGCCAATTTGCCCCCCTTTTTTGGCCTTATGACTAAAGCCGGAGCTTCATAAACGGCAAGATTACAGAAGGAAAGGCAGGAAAAAGTGTTTGTTTAACAGAGACACATGCTTAGACAGCCAAGGCATGTGCTCAGACAGCCCAGAAGGATTTATTGTGCCATACAATCTTAAAGGTTCTGTGCTTGGTACTACAAAGAACCCTTACTTTGGTCCGGAACCTGAGGGTTCTTTCAACTCTAAAAAGTTACATATTTCATTTCAGGGCTGGCCGGTAGGAATGGGCTAGTAAATAATCTTTCTTATTCAAACAAAGGTTTTTGGCGTCCATATAGTTTTTCTTGCTGTTAACAAATCACAAGAAGCTGATTATTCTGGACTTTTGTGGACCTTAGAACAATAACACCACCAAAAGATTAAGAAAGAAAGAAAACTACGAAGCTGTAGATTCAATCAGCATATCCATGATTCCGTGTCAAATATGTTATTATATATAGGGAAAGGTCCTTTACACTTGTTGTCCATTTGAGCTATTTTTTCAAGCCTGCGTTGGCCATTAAGGCTTCCCGCAGTTCTCAGTCATTACTAGTTGGAACACACAGTTCTAAAAATCTGATTGGCTGAAAGACACACAAAATACTGCTTATAAATACAGGAACATCAACATAATAATTTTGTTTATACTGAGAATAAGAAGTCAAATTATGAGCATGTCTTTACAAAGCAATGTTTAATGCAGAAGTGTTTTAATTTGCTTCATAAGAAGACTGTATGTATCTGCAATAATGCTAATTTCTATTAGCACCCATGAAGGACTTGCACTGTTATGTTAGCAAGCTTAACATTGGCACTATAGCAGCTGTACATGCACATGTGGAGCTTGTAACTGCTTAACACATATGTTGCATTTTCTGCTTCTCACGAATCCACGAATCCAAATAATCCCAAACACACTCAGTGATGATGAAATCTGGACTCTGGGGTGGTCAGTGCATTGCTCACACCAGCAGCTTCTTTGTTTGGTTTATTTGATTTTGAAGGATGGACGGAAACACCAGATCAGATGCAGCTTGATTTTCTCCTCTCTCTCAAAGATGAAAGTGTTGTTTATCTGATGGGGACAGTTTTGGTGGTCTACGAGGTCTTGCACAGTTGTTAGGAGTCCCATTTTTTCTTTAATCTCATGTATGAATCTCAAATGGCTCCCTGCTCCCTACAAAGTGCACTAAGCAGGAATTTAAATACTGGATCCTGCAGCCCAATGGTGCAAAATATAGCTAAGAAATAGTCATTTGGGACTCTGCAACATCCACACTCGATAAATAATGCACTGTTTGGCTGTAGAGGCTAGAATTTCTAAACTTTCATAGCTAGAACACTATTTAGGGAAAACATTTTTGTTTGGGATTCAGCCTGGGTTTGACACTACTTCTAACTGAAATACGGACATTTGAAGCGTGCAATCTATTCAAGTGACATTTTTAGACTTTTATACTGACTTTATACAGTTAACCATACCGTAAGTACTTTAATTCAAGCCTGTAATATTAATGATTGAGTTGTTTAGCATGTTTCCTCCTCTTTTAGCCTGTAAGCTAGCTGAACAGCCTAGTTCTAGTTGAGAAAATAAGTCGCCGTCCAGTTTAAACCAAAAATAGGTTCTTACTTCATCAGTACACTTGGTGGTCCATGCGAACAGAGTCAAAGATTATTCCTTTAACAGCACAAGGGTTTTTTTCCATGTTGTGGCACAGTAATACAGAATGTGTGAGGTGGTATTGATATGTGTATATCGTGGATTTTACAACGGCTTTGAACGTGGCTCAGCCAATCAGATTTTAGGACCAGAACTATCTGTTTTATAATGTTGATTTTGTATTTGAGACCTAAACAACGAGCTGGACTTTCTTTTGAGCCTCTGCATGTAACGTTAATAAGTAAAAACACATGACATGGTCCGAAAAATCCCACGAAATCTGACCAGACTAATCAATTATTATTTTAACTGGCCCCAGGTGAGCCAGATGAGACAAAGCATGTAAAAGTGCACAGTGTGGGGTCATCAAGAAACCCTTTTTCAGCACCTTTATTTTTAAGAAAATAACGTTTTCATCTTCTGGTAGTTTTTGGTCAGATGTCACGTGTTTTGCGTCACGTTCTGTCGGCTGCCCTCTGAAGACGGTGTGGTGGTGTACCAAAGGAAAGCCCCCTTCCCATTCTAATCCACATCTGATCCAGTCATTCCACAGTGCTAATCCAAGCACACCGGCAGACAAGCCTCTTCAGGCTGGCCCAGACGGGCTTTCTAGCGCTTAACCACACAGGTATCTCACACCTGAGTGACGCTCCAGCTCAGGCCCTCCCTGGAAAAGGTGGGGAGAACAGAGAGTTATTAGGTGGTCTTTAAACGCTGAGGAATCTCCAGTGTTGATGGCAGCCTAATCTCGAGCAAACATATGACAAGTCGGCTCCAGCTATTAAAGCTCACGCTGTAAACGAGCCCCCGGTTACTCAGCTTACTCACAAGATTGACAAATTCTGAAGGGAAGTTTGATGCGCAGCTGAAAAGAAGCAGCGCACCTTTACAGCAACTTCCTTTTTTAATCAAAACAGAGGAAGCTGAGGACCGACGGAGGATGAAGTATAATTAGTATTTTACGTCTGAAGATGAAAAACAAAAATCTACCCCTCAGGCTCTTCAAATCTCACAGCTGCACATTTTCCTCTCAGAAAGAATGAGGGCATCAAAGCAGTACTGTTTAGCGCTCTAGTCCAATCTGATCTTAATCGGGTTTTACATGTTAAACATGGAAGGATTCGTTGATTTTGGATGCAGAAAAGTTGTTTAAAATGTGCACAACAACAGAGAAATAACTGAACAATTATTTATCAGACAGAATCTCTAAGAATAAATCATCACTGTCAGGACAAAACCCTGTACATTTTTTTCTGTTTCACATAATATGAAAACCTCAGTTGCCTGTTACACTGTAAAAAGTGGCTCATTAGATCTACTTTAAAAATTACTTCATTTAGTAAAAAGCAATCAAACTAGTTTTATTCAACTCAAAAATATACTTTGACTGAAAGAATCATTCATCAAAGTATTTATTTAGGTTGAATAAAACTAGTTAATTTACTTGTTACCACCTGAAGTAAGTAGATCTGGCGAGACACTTTTTACAGTGTACACTGTAAAAAAAAAGTTAGTTATCAGGCTGCCGCAAATTTTGGAGTTAACTGAACGTCAAATGATGGGTTGACAGAGCAAAAGACAGAGACTCTTGTTCTATTTATGTACTATTAGCAGTTCACTTAACTCATAATTTAAAGGCATCTTTAAGTTAACTTTCTTTAAGTTTAACACCACATTTTCGTGTAAACTATAGACCAAAAAAAAAACTGCTTAAAATTATTTGGGCTGAAATTTTGTTACAATAACTTTAAAATTAGGAATGTTTTTTTTCCTTCTCCTGTTATGTTACTGTTTTGGAGATAAAGGTTTTTTCCAACAGTGTTAAAAACATTGATAAAAATGCAGCTTTTAAACTTGAGAATTGAAAATTGAGTAACTATCAAAAAATGGTTTGTCAGATCAACCTAAAAAATTATTTTATGTGGTAACTTAACTAGTTTTATTCAACTCAAAAATTACATTGATCGAAAGAATCGTTCATTCAAAGAATGTATTTAGGTTGAATAAAAAGTAGTTAATTTTCTTGTTACCACATGAAGTAATTTTTTTAAGTTGATCTGACGACTCTTTTTACAGTGCAGGTTAACTTGAAATTGAGTTCAAAGAACTTGACAGCTGACAAAAGAATAATTGGTGTTTTAAACTTGTTAACTTACTATTTTAAGTTCAATGAACTCAACATTTCAAGTTAACCCAGTTACTTATTTTTAAGACCTGCATTTTTTACAGTGTATGAATAATCTGCATATGAATGATAACTTCTATATTCGGACGTTTTGGGAGATTTTTTTAATCACTTCTTTATTCAATTCAGCACAAATCTGTGGTCTTTTAAATATAACTCTGAGAAGTAATTAGTGATTAATTTTGTTAGTAACAAGTAAATTAACTTGTTTTATTCAACCTAAATAAATACTTTGAATGAACGATTCTTTCAATCAATGTAATTTTTTGAGTTGAATTAAACTAGTTCAACTGCTTGTTACTACATGAAGTAATTTTTTTAGGTTGAACTGACGAGCCACTTTTTACAGTGTATGTAATTACATAGTAAATTTACATTTACATTCAATTACATTCTGTATCAACAAGTTCAAGTCTGTACTTCTGACTTTTCTGCATTTCTTTTGATCCAAAGAAATTACAGAAACATGTGTTTAGCAAACTAAGACAAAAAACACAAAACAAACAAAACTTTTCATCAAGTTTCCTCAAATTCAAACCATAATAAATATCTCCTCATCCACCTACAAACACAAGTGTATACGAATTGAAAGTTTACAATCTGCACTTTCCACACAATTTCTCAGCTTGTTTCATTGAGGTTGGCTCAATGAAACAGGCTGAGAAATTGTGTGGAAAGTGCAGATTGTAAACTTTAAATTCATATACACTTGTGTTTGTAGGTGGAAGAAATAATTAATATTGAAATTTAGCTACACAAAAGAAACACCATCAGCAGGATTCAGGTGAGAAACCAGGTGTTCCAGAACACAAGCTGATTTTCCTGTATTAGGTTCCTCAGGGCTCTATGCTGGGACCCTTCTCATTGATCTCAAAATGAATAATACTGAATTCAACAATTGACTCAGAACAATCAGGCTGCTGATTAATCTGACTGGAGATATGATGCCACAGAACTAGCTTTAAACACTACACCATATTTTACTAAGTATTACACTCATAATTAAAGTGTTGCCTAAAATACTTACTTACCTACATATTTACTTACTTAAAAAAAGAAAATAAAAAATCATATTTAACCACCTGAGAGCGAGAAAAGACACAAAGTTATTAAACTCCTTCTAAAAGAAAATGAATCAACTACTAGCCAACTACTTCTGATCTAATTTATTATTTTATGTGCGTTAACTTACTTATATTTTTTTGATTATTTTTAAAAGCATTGCTGGATTATGGCTGTTAGAGAGGGTGGGTGGGTTGGTGGGGTTTCAAACTATATTCTTTTTTTACATGTAACCTTGATATAATTGTAAAAGCCTAATAAACATAGTGATTATAACAACTTCAGCAATGAGACAGAACTGTTCCTCTAATTAGCCTTTCCTCTCCTTTTATGCTCCTTTTAAATTATCTCTGGCTCCACTGAACCCTTCAGAGTGTTTATGGAAAGCAGATTGGGTTGATATTGTTGTTCCCAGTACAGGTGATTTCCCCCCTCATAACCTCATTCAGCTCTTCAGTTAATGATCAGGTTCAGTGGGAGTGTGTGAGCAGGGAAATCACCAATGCGAGCTGGAAACAACCTTATCAACCCCTGATCTGTTGTGTGGAACTATAAAGGAACCTGATGGCATGGTTCTATTGAAGGTTTTTTTTCCTAGAACCATACGACAGAAATGTTTCAGAAACCTTCAGATTTCTTGCTCACAAACATCCAAGAAAATCTAAACAAACTAACATAAATACAAGCTAATAAAATAAAATAAAAAATAATGTATTAACAAATGTATCAACTATATTTGATAATGTTTTATACTGAATATATCTGTTTGACCACCGGCTATTGTTTGCAATAAATACATCAACAAATAAATGAACAAATAAACAAAGAACTAAATAAATAAATCCTGTCTAGTCATAAAGTGAAACAAAATAAAAATGAAAACAAAATAAAAATATAAAAATTTTAAAAGGCTATTCTTAGTGAGCAGCTCACACTCTTGTGCTGTGCTGCTCTGGTGGCTGTTTCAGGTTGAGCTTTGACTTTATTTTCTTCTGTCGGTTAATTTTGAGAGTTTTGTTTCGCAGTAGCACTTTTAAACAGCTCCACAGACTCTGAGCTGATGAGTCACATCACGCGTCGTTTTCTGTCCGTTCGTTTTTAAACACTCTGTTTTCGTTGTTGATTTTCCTTTTATAGTAAGCCGCGCTGTCGCTTCACTTCTCACACCACAAATACTGAATAGGAAATAAAATCTATGAAAGTATAAATATTTTGTACACTTATGTTTTAATCACAGCAACAAAGTAACAGCAGTTTTTTTATTGTTTAGTTGTTTATTGTTTTTAAATAATAATAATTAGCCTTGACTAATTGAGCTACTTATTATTTTATTTCTGTTATTACTTGATAAGAAAATATACTGTTAAAAATGATTTTAAACTCATTCAAATCACCAAAACGACACTGAAAAACATGAACCGAACTGCTAACTCAAACTGCAGTGACTCGCCTACAAACCCGACGCTGCTGTAATTACGATCAAACAGGTTAAATTGAATTTTTTAAACAGGAAGTACAACGACAATCTCGCAAACCATTTCCTGTGTAACGTCTCCCTCTCGCTCTCTCACACTCTCACTCTCTTTCTTTCTCTCTCTCTCTCTCTCTCTCTCTCTCTCTACACTCTCACTCTCTCTCTCCCTCCCTCCCTCTCTCTTACTCTCCCTATCTTTCGCTCTCTCTCTTTTTTCTCTCCCACTCTCTCTGTCTCTCTCTCTCTCTCCCTCTCTTTCACTTTCTCTCTCTGTCTCTCTTGATCTCTTTCTCTCTCTCCCTCCCCACCTCTCTTTTTCTCACTCTCTCACTCTCTCTCTTACTCTCCTCTCTCTTTCGCTCTCTCTTTTTTCTCTCCCACTCTCTCTCTCTCTCTCTCTCTTCCTCTTTCGCTCTTGCTCTTTCTCTCTCTCCCTCCCTCCCTTCTCTCTCTTTTCCCACTCTCTCTTACTCTCCCTCTCTCTTTTGCTTTCTTTCTTTTTTTCTCTCCCACTCTCTCTCTCTCTTTTGCTTTCCATCTTGCTTTTTTTTTCTCTGACTCTCTCTGTCTCTCTCTCCCTCTCTCTCTCTCTCTCTCTTTCTCTCTCTCTCTCTTCCTCTCTCTGTCTCTCTCTCTCTTCCTCTCTCTGTCTCTCTCTCTCTTCCTCTCTTTCTCTCTCTCTCTCTCTCTCTTCCTCTCTCTGTCTCTCTCTCTCTTCCTCTCTTCCTCTCTCTCTCTCTCTCTCTCTCTCTGGTAAACCCCTGGTAATAAACTGGTTTTGTCCATCAGCACAAATTAATACAGCCAACCTTTAAAACAATTAAGCTGATTCAGGCGCCAAAATCTAAAAAAATGTTGATGCCTAACTTTAAAAAGTTGCTTCAACCTGCTGCAGTAAAAGTTTGAGTTCACTGAACTTTTAAATGTTAACAGAACAAAAATCTGACTTATGTTTTCAAGTTAAAACATCAACATTTTTTCCAATTGGAGCTTTGGGATCTGACACTCCAGCCAATCAGTGTTTAGTTGGGAGAAGCAGCTGTATTCCTGCACTGTTTTAAACCCAGTATGTTCCTAAACACATACACTGTAAAACTGGTTCGTCAGATCAACCTAAAAAATACTTAATGTATTAACAAGCAGTTAAACTAGTTTTATTCAACTTAAACAAACTGCATTGACTGAAAGAATTGTGTCTCAAAGTATTTATTCAGGCTGAATAAAACTAGTTTATTCAACTTCTTTAGGTTGATCTGATGAGCTATTTCTACAGTGTATTTATCTGGGCAGTATGTGCTTATTGTGTTTATATTTCATTCAAAAAAAACAACAACCAACAATTGTCTAAATACAAATCAACAGTCCATTGTGATTGTTCTGTGTGTGACTGTGCTATCATAGTCATTTCCAAAGCTCTCTAGAGGAAATCCAGTGTTTACAGTCCAATATCTAAATAGTTTTAAACTTAAAAAATGTTTATTGGTTGGCCAAGACTTTTGTGCTGTATATTGCCACTTACGCGCATTTCTATTTTGTTGTTTTCTACTTATTTTGCACAATTTGGAAACCTCAGTTACCCTTTGCATTGTGGTAAAATTTCATAATGAACGGATGAACAGAAATGGCCCAAAATTACTTTGAAAAATATTGTTCCATTAACTTCCTTTACAACTTAAGAGTATTTTTTCCTTCTCCTACACTGTAAAAAGTGGCTCGTCAGATCTACTTAAAAAAATGATTTCATGTGGTAACAAGTAAATTAACTAGTTTTATTCAGCCTAAATAAATACTTTAAATGAACGATCCTTTCAGATAATGTAATTCGAATAAAACATTCATTCACTTGTTACTACATGAGGTAATTTTTTTTAGGTTGATCTGAAGAGACACTTTTTACAGTACATTACAAAATAGTGCAATAACAATCAACGAAACAAGTCATATAAAATATAAAGAAAAACAAAAAGAAACTGAGAGAAAACAAAACACATGAAAAATGGAAAATAAGATAGTAGGACAATTCAAACATAAAATAACAGTAGAAAGAAGAAAGAAAACAAAACTAGTGTGATTTTGGATGATCTATATTGCAACTGAATGATGTTAATAGTGCATGTTAAAAAGTGCAGTCGTACTTATATTTTATGACATAATTCCGCGTAAATCATTATTCTCAATAACCAGTTACCACTTTATTTGATTTATGTTAATTACACAGGAAAATGTTTCTGTTTAAGCATTTTGCTCCATTAGTAAGAGGAGAGTAAACAATGTTATTTACATTGACTTCTCGTAGCTCTAAAAAAAGGTGTTGGATAAAAGTTCATCGCTGGCGCATCCCTAGTATCTCCATTAACGATGGAGTAGGAATACTGAATAAAGCCATTGTCCTGTATGGTAAATACATGCTTAACACAGTCACAGTCAAGTTTGAAGACCCCCAATCAAATTACATGTAATGTAAAAATAAATACACATCCTCTAGAGCCCATGTGTCAAACACAAGACCTGCACGCCAGATCAGGCCCAGGACACAATCCTATCCAGCCCGCAAAGTATTTTAGTTTTCTATTAATAGTAGCCCGGTTCACAATGTGCCGCACTACAGTCCCCAGCATGCACTGCGACATAATGTGCTCTGACTCTCCTACCCCAAATAGGTAGGTTTAAAAGACAGAGTTCCTGGGGACATATACATTTTTAAGTGTCCATGTTATATTTCAAAGTCTACTACAAGTGCCTGTATTTTACTGTTGGAAGTTTTTGCATATTTCGAATAAACAATGGCCAGTTTGTGTTACAGCACAACATTAATTAAAAATGAAATAAAAACTTTTTTTTTCTCTGGCCCACAGATTTGATGAGATATTTTAATTTGGCCCTTTTACTGGTCAATCCTGACACCCCTGCTCTACAACTTAAATATGACATTTTCCTGCCCATTGTAGAGCTCAACTTCTTTTTATTTTCTAAGCACAATGTAGCATAGCATATTAAATGTGCCAAACTTTATATTTTATTTTTCCCCCCAATATGTTTAATTCAGCAAGTAAGCAGTAGCTGTACAATAAAATGTGCAGATATTTGTTATTTCCTCTTAAAAAATCTAATTTACCCAAGTGTACCCAAACTTTTGCACATGACTGCACACCACTTACAACCCACAGTCGCTACACAAAATCTAACATAGACACTAATTTGGTTTTCATATGACTGGGGTAGATTTTGAAAGTAATAAGGAGAAACGCGCACTTCATTCCACGATCGAATGGAATCATATCAGTACAGTGAGAATCATCATGCAACATAACGCATCTTCAGTGCTTACAGCGCCACAGGCCATGTGAGGACATGTGCTTCCAAAACAGGCGACTCATGAGGGCTCATTAGAAGGCAGCGAGCTGATCACGCTCTCGCTGGCCCGTCGGCTCTGGTCTATTGTGTTTTGTTAGTTCAACCCCATCAATATGTGTGTGAGAGACGGAAGTCAGAGCTCAGCAGATAAAATCATGTAGTATGAATTGCCTCATGTTCTTAGAAGTCTTCCTAAGAAAGAACTACTAGAATACCGAGAACAGGACATGCTGTTGGTTTTGCCCTCAGTTACGCAGCTCCAAGTCGCACGCACATTATCTTTCAGGCGCAGGGGCTCGAGCACATCTACTACGTGTGACATGACGCGGTTCTGCACTGGGCTCATTGGTGGGGAGGTGGGTCAACTGCAGCTTCGCCTCAGCCTCCACCAGCAGTTTCCACCAGCAAAGGTCAATGCAGAGCCGGATTTCAGGAAAGTGTTGGGTTTGGGGGATTAACCGATGCCTAAACACAAGCAAACTCAACTCACCTTGCATTGGAACCTCCAGCACAGTGAAAAGAAGCTTTAGGAGCATCTAAAAGATTACTTTTTATGCTGCGGTGGAGGTCCTGCGACACCAATCGCTTGCATTTTTAGCATGAATGAGGTTAGCGCTTGACCCAGCATTCTAGTGAAATGTGTGGTTAATGATAGGAAGCTCTGTACAAGTCATGCTGTTTTGCAATGAAGGCAACACTTGAACTGGTATAGCTATTCAAAATGCTTATCTTATCATCAATGCCAGTGTCAACCAACCAAAGCCTGCATTTGATTTCCATCACAAACTTCGATTCTGATAGAAGCCGAGGCTAAGCGTGCTAAAAAAGCCTACGTAGACATGTATTGCTATGACGAAGCGCACTAAAACGCCTGTGAGTGGATGAGCTATGAAAGAACATGAAAGGAAAAAGTGATGGGTAGCTACACTAAAAGAGAGAGCGAGAATGAAAGAGAGTGAGAGCGGTGCAGTTCAGAAAGCCTTAATGAGGCCCTTGTCCGCGAAGCCAGCTCGACGGTTGGAGCGCAGATGGCTTTAAACACCTGCAAACCCCAGCGAGAAAAGACAACACTCCACCAGACACCCCAGTCAACATCAACGCATCCCTGTACACACAACAACAGCTGAAACAGGCTTTCTCACCCGGAGACGACCCAACAAGCTCAATGAGTCGATCATTATGGGGGCTTTTATTGATTACACAATCGAGACCCTCACAAATGAGGCTGACGCTGAGAACGCCGCGCCATATGGGAGATTAAAAACGGGCCCCCGTTCTTTGTCTCTGATGATTAAAATAAATACTCCAATTACTGATCAGTTATGCTTTCAAATTAACTTGTCACACTGACTGAGTCACAACCGAGTGCTTTCACAGCTGCTGCTGTGCTGTTTGGTCTCTCTGGAAACAACAGCCAAAAAAAAAAAAGTTTTCTCTCACTTTTTCGACACATTGCACAAGATCCAATTCCTCAATCTCTGACAGTTAAACTCACCTTGGTTAACTCACAAGTACTCACAAAAACTTCTGTTATTTGTCATTCGTTCAAATTAGACACTTCGTTTATTCATGAAGCATTAAGCTTCATTCATTATATATTAGTACATAAGTGGAGGTTTGTTATGTAAAAATCATGAATAATTGCATTCTTAGCTGTAATAAGATATAGATAGATAGATAGATAGATAGACAGACAGACAGACAGATAGATAGATAGATAGATAGATGGATATATAGAACTTTATTGCAGTGTTACAATACCAAGACATATAATTGCACATAAACTTACATATATTAGGCAGAAATAAATAAAAATAGACATAAATTAGGCAGGAAAAATACAAAAATACATACAATAAAAATTAACACAATAAACAATAAATAAGATATTGTTATGCAAATTCTCATTGTTTTAGTGTTCTGATCATCAGCATTTGATTATTATAGGTTCTAGCATCTTTTGGAGGTTACTGCTTTAGAACTAATAAGAGTTTACTAAGTCACTTAATGAGTTGAAGATGTGCTCTGTATTCTAAAGTCCACTCTTAGGCATCAATAATTAGATGCTGAAAAGTCAGTCAATGTGCATCACAAATTCAGCACCTATTCATGGTACTTTCCCAAAATGACTGAATACTTCACTAACACGTCCAGACTGTGTTCCATACGAGAGTTAAAGGCTAAAACTTTAGGTCAGGACCGGGTTGCTCTTGACCCAGTCCAGAGGGTGGGGAGAGTAGGAGCCTGACATCTTTCCATAGGAAACACTGTGACTTATTAAACTCTTATCAGCTCTTAAGTAATAAACTGCAATGAAGCAAGTAGAAGGGGAGAAGCTCATGAACAAACTGTAGGTTGGTTTCACAAACTTAAAGTGGTTGCTAAGGTGTTGCTAGGCTGTTACTATGGTATCCAAGGTGTTGCTACATTGTTTGTCAACTTAATGAACCGAGCCTTAAGATCTTGAAGCAATTAAATGCTGCCAATTATACACTAAAAAGGTGCTCATTTGGATCATAATTCATGCTCAATGATAACAAGCTCTTAAAGTGTTTATTGTGCATTATCACAACAAATAATGCAATATTTAATGATTAGACTTTCAAATATGTAATAATACAAGCCATAATGAATAAAGCTGAAATAAACCATTTAGAAGTGTCTAATTTGGGCTTTATTGAACAAAGAACAAGACCTTAATCAATAATTAGATGCTAAACATAAACCTTCAATATGTGTTCCTTAAAGTAGAAGTGATGGCCAAATATTTATGCCATTATATAAAGGATTGAGATTACATTCAAGTGATGATCTAGTCTTGGCACTGAAACAAATTAGTCCCTCATTAGAATTTTAGCTACGCAAATAAGCTGTTCTAATGCTGATGCTCCACAACAGTGAAGCAGAAGAACCACTTTTGGCCCCTTAAAGAACTTTTCACTGGATGTTTTTAGAGAACCATTTTTGTAAATGTGATGTGTGAATGTGAAGAACCTTCTTAACCTTTTTCACATAATGTAAAAGATCTAGGAAGAACCCCTAATCGGTAAAG
Source organism: Colossoma macropomum (assembly GCF_904425465.1). Lineage (NCBI taxonomy): Eukaryota > Metazoa > Chordata > Actinopteri > Characiformes > Serrasalmidae > Colossoma > Colossoma macropomum. Next base: position 7,478,801 of record NW_023494788.1, on the reverse strand, counting down.
AACATTTACATTGTGTGAAGGCTCTTCAAACCTTTACAATGTTATTCGCACTTGCAAATCTCTTTTTAGACATGATTCTTTAGGGAACCAAAATGGTTTTTCTATGGCATTGCATAAAAAAACTCTTTATGGCACCTTTTTAAAGTGCTTTCCTAGAACTGTATGTCAAAAGCAAGAACCATTTAGGAACCCGTAACTACACCGGTAGAAAAGTAGGTTCTTCAAGGTTGTTTTTTTTTTTAGTAAAGGCAGGTTTTATATATAGCATCTGACACTTCTTTGCCTGGTTAAATGGTTCTTCTCTAAGACAGAGAACCTCTAAGCATATAGTCCTTAAAGAACCTTTTTACAAAATGGTTCTGTGCAGCAACAAAAAGGGTTCTACCAACCTTTTTAGTACTACATAGAGCCCTTTTTGCTGAGAGTGTAGTTATTTAGAAAAAGATTTCCAAACATCATAATTATGAAAATGCAACATATTTGCAAGATGCAGTGTTTCAGCTTGTAGCCTACAGCAGAGCGAAAATATCATTTGAATATACAAGAAGCAGAGTCTGTACATCGGTTTCACTGTGGAGGGCTTTTCCCATACAATAGACTCAATACCAGTAACCATGAGTTCAGCAGTGACGTCCAGGTCCGGTACAGTTTCACTGTGGAACTGAGTAGAGTGGATGTGACCACACCTGGTGCGACAAAAGGTTCTGCCTTGTTATCCATTTATGGTTATTCGATTCACTGGAAGTGCCATTTTGTAAGACCAGCACACTGCAGCGCAGAAACACCTCAGGCCTGGTCTCAGCATCAAACTGTACAAGAAGATGCAGAGGCTGAGACGTTCATTCAAAACCCTGAACACGAGGACATTCCCAGTCACAGTGTAGGAAACTGGCATCATCATCGACCAGTCAGAACACAACAGTCGTGTCAGTTTGGACACAATCATCATCGTCATTTAATGGCAGGATGACTTTAGAATCACTCTTAGTGTTTGAAATGGAAACAGAAGTGATACACTTTCCACCTTGCACTCTTAAAGGGGAATTCCACAGATTTTTCCAACATTTCCATAGAATCAAATGCTTAAGACGTAAACAAAGTCATTCAGAGTGGTTTGATGTGAAACGACTCATTATAGAAACTTTGAGTAACTCAAATTTCGTTACAATGGTGGTGAGAGGAACCAGGGGTTTTAATGTCTACAACATAAATATATTATGTATTAAATCACAAATGTATTAATCCAAATCACCAGTGAACCTACCCGTGCCTTCTGGGTAGGGTGGCATCAATACAATTTTTACAAAAAGTACAAATACGAGCACCTTTTTTAAGGACACACTGTCCAACACCTTAATGAGTCCAATACCATACTGAATTACCTACTTAAAATGAAGCACCTAGTGTAAATGAGTAGCAGTTAAATAATTAAACTCTGATTTTAAATGAAGTGGATTAGCTAGCTATGTAAAATTATTTACCTTGGACTGAGTAGCGCTGCAGTGGAAAAGCGCTTCTGTACAGCTGTAAGTAAAGTATGTTTCATAGTTTTGATCCTCATCTGTCTCGTTCAAAAACAGTCTCTGTAGCACAGAGACAGCAGAATTCACATCCAAGCCTAACACATCTGAGGAGCTTACTTGTGGAGTTTTACATCTGAAGTCTTTTGTTTGGCTGGATGAGCTGTAGTTGAATGTCCTCTAAAGCCAGACATACACTGTGTGATTCTTTGGTCACTCATACTGTACATTTGAAAAGACCATCATATACGGACATAACCTATGATTTATGTACTCACACTGTATGAAAACGCTCCATCCATGCTATGCATAACACAGCCCTTGCAAACAGCTCTGCCCATGAACAATTTCCAATAAAGCTGTTTCATTCATCGGGCAAAGTATTAGTAATCATTTTAGGTAAAAGCTTTCTGTTTTGCTCTCAGACATCTGGTTCCTACCACCACCACTGTGAACATTTCTGACCCAGTATGTTTCTCAAGAACAGATCATTTTTACTTTAAAAATTGCATTATGCAGATAGATGTTGTGACTCTATAGTTCACCAAAACAACATGTTAGCAAGGCTAATACTTCACACTATTGACTAAATTCCACACAGCTTGCAAATGGAAAAAAATGTGTCATTGCAACATCTATTTTACAGCACATCTCATTAACATCAGACATAAATCACCTCACTGCTTTCACTTCAGAGCATTCAGAGCGCAATTGTCATAGTCATCAAATACACTTCAACCGCAAGAAGAAACTTGTTCTGTTCTAGTGTTGGCGGACATTTGAGATTCCACTGTATTCACCAGCAGGTAGGACTCCGTCCAGCACTTTAATCTGACTAACCAGGTCTTTACAGCAGACAGCAAACCAGCATGAATTGGAAAATCATATGCTTTTTCTTTCTGTACCATGAAATAAAACAGTATCCGACAGGGTTTCTGAACTACACCTAAAAAAGAGGTTCTTCAAGGGTTTTTTTAAAACTGCATGTAAGTTTTGGGGATTTGGAGACCTCTCTGGTGGAAATGTGTAACTGCACACTGAAAGAGCATTCAAAGAGAACTCAGTCAAAACTTGGTGAAAGATGTGTCTTCTGAGGATGAGTGTGAATTATCTACTGTTGTCGTCATATCTTCATGAGCATAAAGCTAATTTGGCATTTGAGACCTAAAACATTGAGCCAGGTCTTTTTGAGCCTGTGCATTTAATGTTGACAAGTAAAGACATGTTCACAAAATCCACCCTACGAAATCTGATATTTAGATTAATATTTCAGGCTTTACAGGGCGACTCTCAGCAGTGAATGCACACCATATTTTAGCGCGTTTGATCTCCTGATTACTTCAGTAATGCTACTTCATTCAATTTTAACAAAATAAGCTGACATAGTGCAGCTTTAAGTAAAGGCAATGGTTATAGAACCTTGACAACTCAAAGAACTGAATGCTTAAATAGCTCTTTGCCTGGTTTGCTTCTTCTCTATGATGGTGAAGGTGGGGAGGCGGTGAAAGGAGGATATTAATGGTTAATATTATTTTTTTCTGCCTCCTTGTGCTTGATGATGTAATCAAAACTCAGAAGATTTTTCAAAGCCAGGACAAAAGTCATTACATTTAGATGAAAGACTACAAGAAAACTTGAGTTTTGTCCTATAAATGATGTGATTCAGTGAATTGTGCTTAGTATGAACAGAGGCATTTAGCTAATAAGCTAAAGGTAATTTCAGGTTTCAGGTTTACTTTGAAGGACCACCTCATCCAGGCATGCTAACAATGCTAATAATCAGTGGTATACTTGTAAAAAATGTTCAAAGGGGATGGTGGGTTGAAAGACTGGGGGGTACTGCATTGCCTAGACAGAGTTTATTAACATGATTTTAGGTTCTCAACAGCGACTGACTATAAATAAACATTTAAACAATGACTGTGGGTTTTTTGTGCTTTGGTACATTTTAAATATCCAAGGCAATTTGGTGAGGAAATCTGAAATAGAAGGACTGTACATGGAACATGGCCCAGTTACATGAATCACATGGTGCTAATTAGTCCATATTGATTTTCATTAATATGAAAGCTTTGTTTGAATGGAATATTCCTTTAGTTCAACCCTTAAAGGGGAATTACATTGATTTCTCAAAATGTCTGTATTATTCAGTCATTGAGATGTAAACAAAGCCATTCAGAGTGGTTTGATGTGAAATGGTTCATTGTAGAGAAACTTACTGGCTTAGCTTTCTTTACAGTGGTGATGATAGGAACCAGGAGTCACAATACAAATACATACAAATATAGCCATTTTATTTACCATCCAAAACCACCAGTGAACCTACATGTGTCCTCTGAGTTTTTATATGGAATGTTAGTGATGTTAAATTAGTGAAAAATGTAAAAAGAGGTTCCTCTGGGGACTATTTTGCCTGATAAGACCCTCCATGTATCCCTCGGCCATGAATGGATTAAAATAAAGGGTTTAACAAGACGGTTTAGGCCAGAACTATCATAAAACATTATCTCAGGCATCAGGCAGGATATGCATAACCTTTTTGTTGTAATAATTGTCTGTGAGGGAGTTTTTAGAGGCTTTAAATTCTTAAGATGTTTGGTTCCGATCACCACTGTAAACAATTCTGGCTTAGTAAGTTTCTTTAGAACATGGCATTTCATAACAAACTACTCTGAATGACTGTTTACATCTCAACTATTTCATTATGTGGAATGTCTGAAAATTGGTGGAGTTCCCCTTTAAAAGGCCCAAATCCTCATTTTTAGATTTTTTCTGCTGAAGTCAGCATATGACCGTATGTGGTTTTATGTAACAAAAACAAGCCTATTTTGTCATCTTTTTTTATTACTTAGAATTAAACTATTTTTGTAACTGTGCCTTTAAGACAGATGTATGTAAATATACTGCTTTACCTGTGCTGATTTTTTATGACATCACAATTTTTTTTTCAGCATAGCTTCCATATATGGACTGTATGGACAGTGGTATATTTTGAAATGTTCACAGTGTTTACATACCAGATCAAACTCTTATTTCCTAAAACAAAAAACAGAGAAAATTTTTTCTATGACATGGGCCCTTTAATGGAGTCCAATTTTTTTTTCACGAATGACTGTCTCCTTAAATTACAATGTTTTGTCACAATTTAATCAGAGTTCTCTGCTGCATATACGTCCCTTTTGTGCCTACACCTCTCTTTATTTTTATCTCTGCCTTTTTAACACTGTGATATTATCATTACTGCTTTTTTCTTATCATTTTGAAACTTGTAGTGCAGGTTTTTCTGAAATGCACTTCAAAATAAAACTTGACTTTGACCTCAACACAGCACACTGGAGCTGCTGAAGCTGTACAGTAGAGTGAGGGTCAGTCCAGCCCCAACACAGACTATAATGCATGCAGCCCTACCACCTATAGGACACTGTGGGTAGTGCAGATGCTGATCACAAACAGTCTTCCCACCAGCACATTTCTTTTGCACTTTTCTTCGCTGACCGTTCAGTGTCTACTGACACACTTTCTTCTGTAACTGTACTTTTTTTTTTTCCAGCAGGCCCGGCTGTAGCGAGGCAGTCTTATGTGCAGGAGCAGGGAAGCCCCTCCGCGCTCACTGACTGCGGCCATTCACAGAGCTGGCCGCAAAGGAATCCGAAAAGATTGCATGTAATTGACCGAAGGTCTTCGGCACTGAGAAACTGATGTACGTATTCGCTGTCAATGGGATTTTTTTGCTTTTCCAGCTAAGAAACAAGACACTTTCAGACAGAAGTCTCTCAAACAAGCATGCAAAAACGACTCAAAACACAAACTTCAGCACCAGTTGGGGCAGAGTGCTTGGCACCTGATCAGATTCTTTTTCCCATGAAACCCTATTGAGGGTAAAATAACGAGCTGATCGGTGTCTGATAAAGTGCGGTATAGTGGTTGCAGTGTATGTCAGGAATGAGGGCGATTACAGCAGAGGTTGCCAGTGCCTTAACCCCTGATAAACTCAGCTGATTACACCATGAAAAATACAGGCCTTTCCTGAATGGTGTGCCATTCAGAAGAAAACAGGGGGCGGTTCAAAAAACACAAGGCTGGGCGAAAGCCGAAGAGCCCTTTCTCAAAGTTCAGCGAGTCACAGCGCGGCAGCATGGGAAAATGCAGCTAAGCTATGCGAGGCCTTCGACTATAATTTTCCATGAGGGGGAAAGTCTTAAGGAAATCCCTTAAGGTGGGATACACAGACATGCGTGGACCCATTCATGTCCAAAAGATGCTTTATGGCTGCTGGAGGACAGGTCCGCTTTAGCGCTGCTTTAGCACGCTGTCCAACAGAGACAATTCTCATCGTTAAAAAGCTAAACCTAAAATGCTCCCCTCACTGGCCAAGCAAGACCAGCTGGGCTTTGGGACCCTCATAGCAGCTGGGGGACGAGGACGAGTCCTCAACGAAAGCACAAAACATCACACTATAGAGAGGAAGCACACTGCATTTACCCGCTCTCTCTGGAATTCAACAAGGCAAACTGGAGAGGCAAGAATTTCATGATGCATTGTGCGTTGATGTAGGCCTATAGTGGTGCAATGCATATAAACACACATTAATGCATTATATCAATGCACAGCAGTCTATTAATTTCACTGATCCACTGATGTTTCTGAGATGTAAACAAAGTCATTCAGAGTGGTCTGATGTGAAATGCTGTTCTGCTAATAGGGGACTATTTTGCCTTACAACATCCTGCATGTACCTCTCTGCCCTGAATGTATTTTATGTCAAATATGGTGAATTCAGAAAATTGTAAATGTGCATTAAAATGTTTCTCTGTAGAACTTATTATCACAAAACACGTAATTCGACCGGGGCGCCCAAACTTTTGCACACAACTGCATGTTTTAGGGCAAAAGCTTATCATAAAACAATGTTGCAGAGGACACCAGGCAGTGTATTCATAAGCATTTCATGCTCTAACTTTCTGTGAGAGAAATTTGAGATGCATTAAACTCTTCAGACGTCTGGTTCACATCACCAGCACTGTGAACAATACTGACTTTTAAGTTTCTCCAGAACAAAGCATTTCAAAACAAACCACTCTGAATGACTTAGTTTACATCTTCATGATTTAATTAAGCAGAAATTTTGAAAAATCACTGGAGTTCCCCTTCATAACAGGAGTGCAGGAGTCTATTAGAATCACTGATTTAAATTTCAATATGCACTATAATGATTTAGAGTATCAAAACGATTATTAGCTATTAGACAGAAGAGATTACAAGACAGGAAGCATTACCATAATTTATAATAATAATAATGATCATTTTTATTTCTAGAGCACTTTTCATACCTGTGGTCGCTCAAAGGGCTTTACAGACAGGTGATAAAGCTTAGCAGTCATAGAAGAAACTACGAGCAATAATTTGTCATATAAGAAAATGACATAGATAAAACTAAAAAGATAAATATCAAAGAGATGTAGACTTTCAATAAAATGATAAGTTAAAGAGATACATTTTCAAATGTTTCTTAAAATTGTGCGTTGAGCTTGACAGTTTAATAAAAGGTGGATTTGAGTTTTACAGTTCAGAAGCTGAACAATAGAAGGAGGCCTAAGGTGTTTGTAGAAGGTCTGTATCTGCAGATCTAAGATCACGTGTTGGAACATAGACAGAAACTCTGTGACGTAAACAGGTGCTTCAAGGTCAATCAGAGCCTTAAAAACTTGTGGCAGAACTTTAAACTTCACTTATCCTAAAAGATACAGGCAATCAGTGCAGACTCCTAAGCGGGAGCGATATGAGCTCTCTGTGTAGCTGTAGTTATGATCCGTGTTGCTGCATTTTGTACGAGTTCTAGAGGATGGATTGTTTTCTTAGAAAGTCCAGTAAGAAGATCATTACAGTGATCAACTCTGCTTGTAATGCATGAACAATGCATGAACAAGCTTCTTTGCATCGCTCTGTGGTGCATATTGCATACAGTCACTATCATATTAACCTCATAACTGTATTTTTCCTTTCTTTTCCTCTTTTGCACCAATACTATTCGAACATTTCAAGATGAACAGACCAAATGAAATGATTTGAAATAATTTACAATCAGATCTTTTTACATTAACATGCATTAAAGTTGAGAACGTTGTTTCCTTTTCCTATAAAGCTACCATTTCTGATACGACAGCTGTGATGTACATGTTTACATGTAACTCAAACTCATGAAACATGTTTGGAGCACCAGAACACAGACACATATACACACACATTAAGAGAACTCTACAGTCATCTGTAGGCACCATTACACGCTTCCAGAGAGAGAAAGCGAGAGAGAGAAAGAGAGAAAACCCCACAATCAGATAGTACAGAGACAATCAGGCAGACAGAAAGACAGACATAAAGTGAGATCTGTCCTTTTTTCACCCTGAGTGGAGCTGTGAGGTTCAGCTCCAATGTTCCAAGATGTCAGAACTACAAAGCTCCCTTTAAAACAAGAGAATGTGCTAGAGAGCAAAGACTGAGAGAGAGAGAGAGAGGGAGAGAGAGAGAGAGAGAGAGAGAGAGAGAGAGAGAGAGAGGGAGAGAAAGAGAATATGATAAAGCGCCACTGCAACAGCTGGCCTGCTGATGGGCCTTCTGTTCCTTCATTCTGAAAAAGCTAGCAGGGACAAGACAGCAATGTGTGGCCGGGGGGAAATGACTGCAGGAAAAGTTGGAGGGTAGAGAGGCGCTGCAGAGGGGAACGAAAGGGGGCTGGAGAAAGGAGCAAAAGAGGAGAGGAGCTGGAGAGGGCAGCAGGCTGCTTGGACTCAGCAGAGCCTTAATCGGTTCTGAAATTTCAGTCCAAACCCGAACACAGTCCAAAAAACGTTCTGCCCAACTCTGACTCGGCTCACAGCTACCAAATCTAAATACAGCAGGACAAAACTCTGTCTGCACCCAGACCGATGATGATAGATAAGTTATCTTAGCAACAATGTTAAGTTGCTTTAGTGACAGCTAGCAAGGTCACCTAGTAACAATGACACCGACCATCAGATCACTGATAAACAAAGTAATAAAAAAAGGCCCAATCATTAACTATCAACTAATTTATTCATCAGTCAAAGCCTTCAAACCTAATCTGAAAAGTACATATCCTAATATGTTGTTTTATGCCTTGTGGAACTCTGTGTAAGGTAATACAAGTAGAGAGTAAAGAATAACGCAGAGAGAAAACTAAACCAGTGGTAAATACAGACCATAATCTGTTTAATTTTGGAGGAGGGCTATATTAAACCCCAACGCTTAAGTTTAACCCAACCTGTAACCAACCAAACCTGACCGAACCTGACGTGAATAGTCTGTTAGGTTCAGAAAGATTTCAAGCTGTAGGACTCAGACTGAGCTCCGTTTGGCCTCCACCAGTCCACGTCCACCCTCTCTGAGGCCCTGGCTGAGGCCTTGCACAAGAGCGGAACAGGAGCATGCATACACACAGGAAACACCAAATGAAGTCAAAATTTATAAGAGCGGGGATTATGTAACAGGAAGCCATATCTCCATCTGCTGGAGAGCCCAGCCCTGGGAGAAAACGGGGAAAATTACAGACTAAATCATTTGCGGCCTCCATCCATCTTTAGACAACATGGACTTCAAATGGGACTTGGAGGGCGAGGTGGACCTCTTCATACAGCTGGAGCTGGACCGTAGAGATAAGACAAAAATCATTAACCCATTGAACACAAGGCTTATTATACAGCTATTAATTTTAAGACTTTTTTGTTCTCCTGTGATATCTTGTATTCATCATATCATTCAGTAACTACTATGAATCATTCAGTATCTGCTATGAATCTTCCCATATCTACTACAAATCATTCAGTAACTACAATGAATCATTCAGTATCTACTATGAATCATTCAGTAAATACTATGAATCTTTCAGTAACTACTATGAATCGTTTAGTATCGTCTATTATTATTCATTCAGTAACTACTAAGAATCATTCAGCATCTATTATGAATTATTCGGTCACTACTATGAATCATTCACTGACTACTCTGAATCATTCAGTATCTACTATAACTTAATTAAGATACGATTGGACACCCCTAGTTTAACTAAGGCTTATTGTTCACTAACCACAGGGACTTCAATGCAAACTGACTGGGCTATTCTTAGGTTATAGAAGTGTATAAGGTTTAAGAAACAATCGATCTTCATATCGAGGAAAATTAAAGTATTTTACGATCACAACTCAGACCCACCAATCACAGATCCATTCTGTCTCAGGCACATACTGTAAAGCGCAGTGTCTATGAGGCCTATGTGTGATGAAACTGAAGGGTACTGCCCAATTTAGGAGCACTAACAACAAACCATTACACTAATGTCACCAAAACATATCCAGATTTGAGAGTTAATTCATACCACTCGGATCACTTTGGTTGGGACCAGTCATATTGCTTTGATAAACGCTAACAATAACCATGTCTCCAGTAAATAAACAAAGAAATACTCATCAACATACAATACTGTATTCTTTTATTCAAACAAGAGGAACACCGTTTAGGCTGCATCCCCATGATACCACTGATTCTGTCAACAGCTGGACCTGAGTGACTGATTGAAGTACACACTGGGGTTCTCACGCCTTGTACGAGTGCTGGCACAATGCAGGCAATGCAAAGGAACATTAAACAGCTACATATGCAGACTTGGATGTAGAGGAACCCCCAAATTACTGGCTGCGATGGAAATATAACTTAATTCAAAGAGCAAAATCAAGGCAAACATTCAATAGAAACCACCGTACAGTTAATGTAACCAAATGACGTACATTGCCATGAGAAGGCTTTGTTGTTCATTTGAAGCCGAACAGTGCTGGGGGGTGCGGAGGGGGGAGTATCATTATGAGTTTATTGGTGTTTGCTTATTTTTTTTCCAGGCTTTGGAAGTCTTGTCATCTGTATTAATGTGATACATATGAACTGGAATGCTTTTCAGGCACATTCCATAAGGGGGTGTGAACGCTCAGCTGCAAAAAGTGAACAGATTTAAAACCGAAAACAACAGAGCAAAGCCATCCAGTAATAGGAGGACATTTTTATAGGCAACTCCAACAATGTCTGCCTGGATAAACCTTCCCAGCCATCCTGTGTGATTCCAGACCCCCATAAAGCTCTGTCTTTGGCCCAGTACGAAGGCTAAAGGCAAATTAAGATTGCAGGGGAGCAGATTCTACATGTTTGCATTTAAAAACCCAGTTGAGAATCACTAAACTGGCTCCACGAACACCCCTATGACTAGCGTCGGGTTTACCAGCAGAGCACGGCAAGCAGAACTATTGCATTTAAAAGCTTTCATTACGCTGGTGCAAACTAAAAGTCTCTGCTGTACCTTCCACTTACATCAGTTTTTGTTTAGAGCTATAAGGTAAGTTAATAAGACTGGCATCTGTACAAAAAAAATATAAAAATTGCTTCGTTTCCAGGCAAGAATTGCTTCTAGAAGTCAATGCAGGTTCTTCACAACCAATTTCTGAAAGAATACTCTGCAGGAAACTGCATGCCATGAACATATGGAGCAGAGTGGCACGCAGGAGGCCTTCGCTCACAAAGTTGCCCGGTTACATTGGGCGAAGTGACACAAATTGCACTGCTCTTGACTGAAAACGTTTATCTGGTCCGATGAATCTGGTTTCTGCCTGTATGTGAATGATGCTTGGGGTCGTGTTCATCGTAGACCTCAGGAAGCCTTCAATGAGGACTGCATGCAAGGTGTGGTTCAAGCTGGAGGAGCTCTGTGATGTTCTGGGGGTGTTTTAATTATGCAAAAATGGGTCCTTTGGCTGAGGTGACAGTACATTTACACACTAAATACACAATATTAGGTACGTTTCCATCACAGTTGCCTAATATGTTGTCCAGTGAGCTTTTAACCCTTTAATTTACATTCCTGGCGTGTGGCTGATGCTCTTATCCAGAGTGACTTACAGCTTACAAATCTTACCCAGGGACCTTTATTGGTGTTGCACGGTGTGCTTTCCCAAGCTGAGAACTGAACCCCAGTATACCATGTGGAAGGCAACAGCATTACCCACTTTGCTATGCTCCTTTCTGGTGCACCTTTCTGATAATATGGCTATGGCTCAATCTACTGCCACAGAAGTTATGGTGCATGCAGGTGCACAGAATGAAGCGTGTAGAATTGGAGATATCCGCGTGCGGTCGTGTTTTCTATCACTGTGTAACAGATGTGTACGTCTTAATTTATTACACAGATTTTTTTCCCAAGCTCATTCAGAGCACTATTCAGCGCTCTAAGAACTTATTAATGTGTGGTTCAATTAGAGTGACGATAAAACACAACTGAAGCGTCATTCCTATTTATGTTTTCTTGTCCAAAAATGAGCCAAATTAAAGAAAAATCTACAAAATTTTGGCTTAGTTATATTTTTTGATGCAACAAAAATAAAGCACATTTTCAGCCACTCTTTATGCCGACATGTTAATGGTTCAGTTTTTAGCTTATTAGAGCATTCAATATTGCAAAAGTACAATATTTGAAACAAAAGTTGTGCTTCATAGCATCCCGATCTAATGATCTAGCCACAAGCTAATATGTTAGCCCAAGCTAAACAGCGGAATAACCACATGCTTGATATGATAAAACAATACAATACAATATGCTGTGATACAATATAGTACAATATATTCTTAGTCCCTGAACAACAGCACTGAGAAAGTGCATTATTAACAGAAAGGAGCAGAATAAACGGTCACGTTTTTGTGTCTGCCTAAAGGGTTACAGGACAAAACTCTGGTTTTCCCATAATCATTCATAAAAACAGTAACGACCTTTCACTCAGAAATATGTCACACTACAGAGGGAAAATGATTATAACTTCTGATTCACACCGACTTTGATAACTGAATAAAAAGCCTAGAGTTAAAGGAGACAATGCATTAGGCACTTTCTGAGTTCATTTTAGGCCTCAAAACTAAAAAAAAAGTACTTTTTCCTTCAAAGTTTTTTGACGAAATAGTACTCAAAGTAAGTGCTTAACCTTTGTTCTTTCTAAACGTAAAAATAAAGCACTTTTTTTCTATTAGTAATTTTGATTAATGACTCTCGTTACCAAATTGACACTTCAGGTAACACGACCTACTAAATGTTTTAACATTTTTTTAAAAAATGACTCAATAACAGTGTTGAAATCTGAGTAAAAGGGTTGACGTGAGTAACAGGGTCGAACATAGAGATCATATTCCTTATTAAGCTGAAATTAATGCAGTAAAAACCATATAAAGTACAGAAAATAGAGCAGAAAGGAAAGATGAAAAATGGTTTTAATCAAAATGTTTTCATTAACAATATTTGTTTCAAGCTATTTTCATTTTATTTTCATTTAAAAAAGGTTGAAGTTTAAATTGACAGCACATGTTAATTACTAATAAACATATAATTTATGCAAATAAAAAATATAAAAATATATACTCTTTTGGTAACAGGGTTGAATGATCAACTCTATCCATGCTGCAAACAACATCTTGTGTGTAAACTGACAAAATGGAATGAAAATACTGACCTGTCTGATGGTCATTTTGCAGAACACAACAAGATACTACAAATTCCTTTATATACCATAATAAATGGGTTCCATTTTTTACAGGGGGGACATGTTTGGGGAACAAGGTTGCACATAAGATGTAGGACCAGGGTTAAAATTACTTTTTGGTTAAATTAACTAATTAATAGCGACAAATAATTCGTTTAACATTAATTTGCTTGGTAATAAACTACATAACACTGTATTTATGGTGTTGCTGGAATATTTTAATGAATATATTTCATAGAGAAGTTCAATGTCAGTAAGGTGGGACAGTCTGAAATCACCATATTAAAAGCGAATATAGACATTTTATGTGTTTTTGTGATCATTTAAATGCTAATTTCAATAATTTGATTAAGTTAAAAGTACAGATCGCTTGACTTTTCACAAAAATAAAAAAACAACACATTCACATAAATTAAACTCCATCTATTGAATGTGCCAATAATGCTAACACCTCCCAGTTAGCCATGTTAGCAATTCTGAGTGAACTAATGCCATTCAAAAGGTCATCACTCCCAAAAATGCAGCATTCCCAACCATGTAAGCAAATGAAAACCCGCAAAATCAGCAGCCGGAGCTCTCCCAGTAAAACAGCGACAAGCGGCTGGCTGAGCGGAGAGGCATGCTCGCTATGTGTTTGGTGGATGATTCCAGGAGTTCCAGCGCAGGCCCAGGGCTGCAGATTCTCCACTGCTCAAACTCCTGACGTGTCTCAGCAGCTGCCTGGCCACACACTCCATACACACAGGCCTCTGTTTACCGCCCAGACCTCCAAATGTTTACAGTGCTGCTGTTTCTCCTTTGCTAACTCTCCTGCACTGAGTGTGCGTTTCTGAGGAGTGAGTGAACTTACAGTGTGAGACGAGAGCTGTAGGTGTTCTTCACATAAGAACAGGTGTCACCTGCTGGAGGCCTGCGAGCTGCGCCAGAGCTGGCTGACGTTAGCAGCCTCGAGTTTGAACTTTGCACACTATGAATTCAAGAGAGCTGGTCAGGTGTGAATATACAGCAAACAGCATAAACAAACCATAAAAACAGCAAGATTTACATTGAGGAGAGCCTGCAAACCACACGGGTCAAACCTGAGGACATATACACCCATGTATGGATAAACCTCGTCCTGCTTTCAGTTTGTTGTTGAATGATGTCACAAGAACCTGGATGTTGTGCTTTATTTAAGGAGCTTCTGTCTCATTCTTTGTTGCCATCATCTGTGCATTTAATTTGCACTGGAACTGGTACTGTTTTAACGATTACTTGACTAAACTTGATTATTCAGTAAATGCACTATATAGCCAAAAGTACATGGACGCTTCTTCTAATTAGGTGTTTCAGCCACACCCATCATTAACAGGTGTATAAAACCAAGCACATCGGTGTAAAGCATGACGTTGGTAGACTCTGGAGTGGTGGAAACATGTTGTATCTGGCAGTCTGATGGACGAGTCTGAGTTTGGTGGATACCAGGAGAGGAGGATGATACCTTTTGGAGGGCACAGTGCCAACAGTAAAGTTTGGTGGAGGAGGGATAGTGGGTTTGGGCTCAGCCCCTTAGTTCAAGTGAAGGGTGATATTAATGCTACAGCATACGAAAGATGTTTCTTCAAGGGTTCTTTAGCAAAGAAAATTGTTCTATATAGAACCATAAGCACTCAAAGAACCTTTTGCAAAATTACAGGGTTCTTGGCATCATGAAAGGGTTCTTCAGAGAAAATGTGCATAAATGTGCTACAGACGGTTCTACACAGCACCCACAAGGGTTCTTCTGCTGCTACAACATTGACTTCATAACAACAGAAGAAGAGAATGCTTTACATAGAACGCTTTTCAAAAAGGTTCTATATAGAACCATCTACAGCTTGTTCTCAATCAATCTGAACAACTCCAGCACACTGCAACAGCATATTAATGCCCATGGTTTTAGAACTGGAGCTCATATAGGTGTATTGGGTGTCATCATCATCAATAATTATCTTCATGTATCGACATTGAATTAAATAAATGAATAAACACACCCACTAAACCTGGCAATTAAAGATGAGCGTAGTCAGGGGTGTTTGAGCAGGAAAATCACCAAACTCTGCTGGATGCCGGCCCTCCAGGACCCTGATTTACAGAATATGAATGTATGTCTATACATGGCTATACATAGCTAGGACCTCTTCACTGTCAACCAATCTCTTAATCCAACTGGAATGAAATTCAGTGGATAATTCTGAGGTACAGGACCCTTAGTGGTCTCTGATTGACATAGCTGGCCAAAAATGGCCCTGTGGCCATACAGAACCCAGATTGATTCCTTCCTCCTCATCTAAACCCAACATAACTCACCTTCTTTCGCGTATAAGTCTAGCATTAAATGAGGTGAAATGATCCATTTCCTCAGTTTATTATTACACGCAGAACCATCCAAAGAGAGCAATCTTGTGTAATTTGGGAGCAGAGAAGGCCTTTTCAATGAAAGGACACTTCAAATGTCTGAGGGGCTCAGCGGTCACTAATCGAAGTCATCGCGGTAACACGCCTGTCACATTTCATTAGCTTCGCACCCCAGTGGCAGACGAAACGCAAACCTTTCATCCCTCTGAGGTTTCCTACCAACGGACAAAGGGAAGGGCAAAGAAAGGAGAGCGAAAGACAACAGAAGGAGGAAAACTCATGGAAAAGGAGAAGACCTTGATCCCACAGACTAACGGGAGCTGCGGCGCGTAGGTGAGGAAAGAGAGAGAGACGGGTTTCCTCATGCAGACGAGACAAGGTGAGAAGGCCTGGCTTTGCTGTCACCACCACCTGAGTGTTTGCTGAGTAATATACACGCTCTACGAAGCAACGTCTGGGCTCCGCGCCAGAGTTATCTGATGAATAAAAGGGGCTTTTTCAGACATTAAAAATTGGATACCCAAGATAAACACAATGTTTTCTCACCTCGCAGATGATTCATGCCTTAGATGTTTTCACAGTATTGCTTCATAAATTATCCCACGGCACACAGCAATGTCGTTTTTCCTCTACGATGCTATTTTTGCTTGTCGACCAGTGTGAGTACAATGGGATGTGAAAGAATGGGCCTCTACTGGAGTGAGCTCACATGGTAAAGGGCAAAGCACTTCATTTCACATCTACTACTCCATCCAAGAATCATACACCTTTGCCTAGAGACTGGTACAACACAAAACACAGTCAAGGCAACGTTACGTTTCTCGAAATTCCCCCTCCAGGGAGACGGGGAACAACATTAGGATCCTTCGCAGACTTTTCAGCATCTGTTCCAAATTACTGAGCCTTTACATTCCATATAACCATCAGATATGACAGCACTATTGGGGCTGAATGTCCTCACACAGCGTTTCGGTTTCAGCAGACACGCCACCATGACATTAGCTCAGCAAGCTGCACATTCATAAGAAGCTTAACCTGAAATTCGTTTATCTTTCATTTTTAAATTTGATCATACTGGCATTCATGCTTGTCGTGGTAAACTTCAGCAGTGTTTACATGATGGTACTAGAAAAAACATTCCATGCCTCATAGTACACGAGACTGATGGTGGCATGCAGCCACGCAAATGTTGCCATGGTGACTGCATCAACAGTGAGAATGGATGATAATCAGCGGAGGGCATTAGTTGATTGTTTGTTTAAGGTGGAAAAAGGCAGAAAGATGCTTTGTACTCTTTCATTGAGTGTGTTTACATGCACCCAATAATTCGATCATAATCGGATTTCTGCAGTTATCTGATTATTCAAATGATCATGTAAACAGCATACTTCCGATTTCTTAGATCGGAGTAAGGTCTAGAAATCTGATTAGGAAATCCGATAAAGAGAGCAGGATTTCAGCTCAGTAATCTGATTACTCAGTGCACGTAAACTCTTACTCTGATCTCTTTCAGGCAAAATGAAAGATTTAAATATTCTTCGTCTCCTAGATGATGTATGTTCATATTTTCAGGTAAAATGGCGCAATGTTTTTTTTTTTAAAAAAAGCCATGGCGTGAAAGTTTGAGTTTTACATTATGTTTACGTCACATCGTCTTCTGTGAGTTTATTGGCTGGCTGCAAAGCAGAAATCCGATTACTGCCTGATTCATGTAGACCTGGAGTTTCCCCACTGTCTGATTACTCAAGTGCATGTAAACACGTTGATCAGATTACTGACCACATCTGATTTTCTGCAGCTATCACATTATTAAGTCCATGTAAACACACTCAGTGTTTA
This sequence comes from Colossoma macropomum, assembly GCF_904425465.1. Lineage (NCBI taxonomy): Eukaryota > Metazoa > Chordata > Actinopteri > Characiformes > Serrasalmidae > Colossoma > Colossoma macropomum. The sequence goes on along the minus strand of NW_023494788.1, from coordinate 7,461,487 downwards.
GTTGTATAATACTGGATTTCAACAATGAGACATTTGGCGTCAAAGGCTCCCAAAATTTCACCAGCATGGTCAACAGCAAAATTTGGGCAATTGAACCCATTACATGTTCCACTGGCCGCTGAATACGACGCCTTTGCTGCTGCATATACAGCAATGAAATACCTGGCTTGCCATTTTTGTAAGTCAGATGTGTATGTGAAGAACCTTTTAAGAATTTAAAGAACCTTCACATAATGTAAAGCAGTGGTCATCAACCCTCTGCCTGGAGATCTACTTTCCTGGATAGGTTAGTTCCAACCTGCATCTAACATGCTGCCCCTCCCCTCACCTAACACTGATGCGTCTGATCCAGCCAATCAAGATCTTCTGAAGAAGCTCATTAGCTGGAGTAGTGTGGCAGACTGTGAACCAGACTCTGCAGGAAGGTAGATCTCTCAGACCAGGGTTTGGTGACCAATGATGCAAAGGATGCTTTCTAATTTAAGGGTTATTCCTGGAACCTCTACATTATGTGGTGGTTATGTGGAGGTTCTTTAAACTGTAAAAAGGTTCTCCACATTCAGACATCTCTCTAAAGAACCACTGAAAGCTTCTTTTGGGAAGCAAAAATGGTTCTTCTATGTTATCATGCAAAGAACCATTTTGGCACTGTTATTATTAAGAGTGTTATTTTTTTTTTCATTAAGTTACTTATTTGCTCAGGCCCTAAATAAGTAGACTCTTGAAAATAAAGGTTCTTGGCATGAACGCACGGTTCTAGGAAAAAGCTTATATTGTTCATTGGTACAGAACCTTTACATTTTGTAGGGATTCTTTAACCTTCAAACTGGTTCTCAGCCCTTGCACATGTCATTTACAAATATGGTTCTTCAAAGAATCATCCATCGAAAGGTTCTTTAGGGAACCAAAAGTGGTTCTCCTATAGCACCACACCATTTGCCACCTTTATTTTTAAAGAGCGCAGTTAAAAACCATCATTCTTCAACAAACATTATCCTGATAACTTGGACAGCATTTACAAAGAACAAACCAGCAGAACTACTGTCAGTGGTGGAGAACATTCTGAAGACCACCCATCACCATTAGGTACCGAGCACCAACCCTACACTTGGAGTTTGTTGGCTATAAGCCATCCAGCCTGGCTGTCAATAACCTGCGGCACATGGCAGAAGCTTTGGCTGCCTTGATGACTCATGGAGTGTGACATCTGCTGAATGCTTCGCCACGTTGTTACCAAGCAGCAGTGACCTGGCACTTACTGTGATGAAGGAAACCAGACAAATAAGGAGAACGATGGAAAAAAAGAACACAGCTCTGCTCGGCCAAATATCCTCATTTCTGTTTTTATATGCATTTTTCATGCGGTGGAACAATGGCACAGCTTAAACTCCGGATTAACAATAGACCAGAGCAATTCAGTCGGGGCTCCTGGGATCTGCCTCCATAGTCACATGAGTCAATGAAACTTATATGTAAACAGATGAGCCTGTCATATATTTACTCTAAAGCTAAAGTCAGGATTTTTGATGCCTCTAAAATGCTGATTATGCCACTGTGCACCAGCAGGCAAGGAAAAATAATATTGACCAACATTATCGTGTTTCACTTCCACCTCCCACCTCCCCCACCCTATTACTGAGCATTGATCGCAAGCTGATTAGTGGCAATTTCTTCCTCCAAAACAGTAGTTCCAGCAGCTTAGAGTCATGTGTAAAGCACTTTGCATCCAATCAGACGGTGTGGTCAGACATAACTACAGTCTAGACCTCAGAGACTCTATTTACTGCACTCTATTTAAACCTCTGACTAAATTTGACTAAAACTACAAATCCCAACAGTTCACACTCTAAACTGCATCATAGCATCATTTGTGCTGACAAAATGTAATATTCTGAATTTCACAGCAAAGCCAGTCATGGCTGCCTCCTAGTGTTTTATAATTTAACAATCCCCCAAGAAATATTTGAGTTATGATATTTTTCCCATCATTCCTAACATGATTAGTCATTTTAAAGAGGCAATTTTGGGCAATTCTGAAAATGCGCAAACATGGGCTTCTATTTTCACTTTTTCCTATTTTACTCCATTATAATCAAAGGGTCTAACTCTGATTTTGTCCCCTTTCCCACACCTTTACAACTATATACCTCCCAAACACCCTTGATTCAGCTCTTCAGGTAATTATCAGGCTCTTTATAAGCTGGATCAATTGTTTTGGGGCAGGGAATAAAAAAAACTGCAAAAAATGCATGTTTGTATGCAGACATCCCTATTATGTTCACAGTATATTCATTTATTGTACAGTTTAAAATAGGGGAGGACAATATGACAATATTTTATAGTTATCATGATCAATTTTGTTGTCAAGATACACATTTTTTGAGCATATCGTGATAATCTTCAGTCCTTAAAGAACACTGACCAACTGCATGTTTCATTACAAACAGAGCAAATAATCAAAATAATCAAAATAATTTGTCTGCCTGTCAAAATATCATGTATTGTGAATTATCAAGGTATACTGTTTTTTCACATTGCCCACCCCTAATTCAAAAGCGTATAAAACCGATAGTTTCAATTTTGCAACATTTCTCCGAAATCCACCCAAAGCAAAATATGAAAGCATCATAATTTTAATGGTCAGTAACTTCCTAAGCAGTTTAAAAAGTAAACAAGTAAAAAGCATCAACAGAATCAATGCTTGGGTCTTTGAATTCAAGGATATCATTGCAATTTGCATAAAGTGAAAAGCATTATGAATGTATGAATGCATAGATCAAACAGAACGAAAAGGACTTTATGCTTGACTGAGGCGCTGGTAGCGAGGCCAAAGGAACGGCCGCCCAGAGAGGCACCAACTTCCCGTTTGATTCCCTCAACTGACGCGACCTGCCTGACCACTAGCATGACATTATGTCCTTTTTTCCATTCCCTTGACCTTTTCCCCAGTGTGCTCAGCCTGGCCAGGGCTCTCTGGGTGGCAGAGGTGCTTTCATAAGCAGCAGCCTGGAGGGATATTTCTCCGTTTGCTGCTGCAAATGTCTTTTCGTTTCGCTCTGTTATGACTTTGAGGGAAGCCACTGGGCAAGTGTGTGTGAAGGCCTCCTTTCGATAAAAGCTTATATGGCCTTTAAGTATAAGCAGACTTCTTTGTCTGGCTGCCAGCAGTCATTTATATCTCCCGGATTAGAGGGAGCGAGAGCAAAGCCACGAGACCCGCCATTTTCCAAACACATTGCAGTTAAAACAAGGGAGTCGTTCTGAAAGGACTCATGGGGCCCTGCAGTTGGATGAGAACGCGGCTGAGAAAAGTCATTTTTGAACAGTGTACTGTGTTCAAAGACTACAACAATGTCATCGTGTAGAGTTTGAGCTGACCATTGCAGTCAGGGGGGCTGCGAACAGAGCCACCACACAAACAGGCTTGTCCCATATGTTTTGTATATTAAGGCTCAGCCAATATATCAGTTGGCAGATAACATCAGTCGATATTGAGGTCCTGTTGTCTATCAGTATTGGTAAAAATCCAGCTGATATTAAGTGGCTTGTTCTATTTGAGAGTTAGAAATGTGACAATTCAGAGCTGACAAACATTAGTGCAGGGGTCAGCAACACGCTCTTTTACTGCCCTGTTGTGGCTCCGCAGCAGAATTAGACTTTTAGATAAAAATTAAAATATTCCTCCTGTGCAGTAAAATAAAGCTCTGCTGATCGTTCAACACAGTTTTAACAATAAATAGTCTTAAACGCTGGACTTAATGTAGAACTGCTAGTTCATCCTTTAACCCTGAAGGTTGGCGCGCAGACTGCTGGTCACCATAGCAGCTCAGACAACAGTCTCTCCTAGCTAGTAGCTAACGAAAAGGCAAAGAGAAAGATTTAAGACCGATCAATAATTTGGAGACAAATGTACTTATTTGCATTCATAATCACTCCAGCTGGTTTCCTGATACTGACAAACACTAAAAAGTTGCAAAGCTGAAGTCAGTTTCTCATTCACCAGCTTCTTATTCTAATTTGCCTGTTCCACCTTAAGTGGTGCAGCAGTTGCATTCTGGCACCTCAGGCACTATTTAAGGTGGAACAGGAAAATTAGAACAAGGAGCCGGCGATTGAGAAGCAGCTTCAGCCTTGTAAAAAATCGAACATTGAGAGACATTTTAAAAGAAACTATTCTACTTTCGTGGAAAAGTTTCATGCAAGAAAAGCGGCTATAGCTGAGCTAAAGCTTAAAGCAGAACAAAGTAAGTCTGCGTTTTTGTTTATATTATATTTTGAGTCTATACCAGGACATTAGCACATATTAAGACATATTTTCAGCCAAGATGGTAAAATGTTGCTTAAAATGGACATACAATGTTGAGGCTCCCAAGGTGGTTTGATTTTAATTGAAAGGACAAAATGGCCTTACATACCTTACATACTTGCAACGTGTCTGAAACACGGCTGCAACACTTCAACTTTTATGAAACAGCCAAACAAAACACCAATAACACATCGTATGATTGTGTCGAATTTACTAATTGCACTAGATCGACGGACAAGAACTAAAATAGTAGATGGCTTGTTGGACGGTTGAAAAGGAGATCCACCTGATAAAGCAGGGCTGGTAGTGTCTGATTATATCAGTTACCTGAGCTACGACAACAAACAAACAAAGGATGTGCAGCTGCCAAGAAGCTGATACCGAGAAAAGTAAACAGACAAAAACAAAGAAATTAGCAGCTCAAACAAAGAAGCTGCTGGTGTTCACAGATCAGTGGACTGACCACCCCAGAGTCCAAACCTCAAGATCACTGAATGTATTCAGAATTACTTGAATCACAAGAAGCAGAAAATGCAACCGACTGAACTTTGGAAGTGTGGAAAAATATTCCTGCAGATTTCTTTGAAAAACTGAAAGCTCTCCGAAAAGGAATGGAAGCTGTAATAAAGGTAAAGAGTGGACACACTTAGTACTGAAAACGTGATCTTAGATTTAGTTGTTGAGACTATATTTGTTTTCTCATACTTGTACTGGAAATTAAACCAATGAAGGGTGGTTTCTGACCTTTGCACATGCTGTATATGTCTAATCTTAACACTACCTTAACCTCTGTAACCATAAAAGCCCACATGCCCTATTATTCTTGCATTTTATTTTTTATCCCTTTGAGGTCCACATATTAAGTTTTTGGTATTCATTTATTTTAGCAAAAACAGCTATAATCTTTTTCCATGACATTTTCCAATCTTTCCTAGAATTAAACAGGCTGCCTTTGTTCATGTGTCTTTAAGACTAATATATGTAAATGAGCTGCGTTCTGACTGGCTGCCCTGTATCGTTTCTCATCAAAAAGCAAACCAAGCTGACACAGTCCTTATAACTTCAGCATGAATGGGCGGAGCTAAACCGCTGTAGGCCAAGTAGGTGGATGCATGCAAGTGGATTTTTGTAACATCATAGAAAGGATGAATTCAAACCAGGCTGGTTTTTATATATGGACTGTATGGACTGGGGAGCAAATGGTATGTTTTGAAACTTTAGCAATGCTTATTTACTACATTAAACTCTTTGAATTTCAAAAAAAAGTGAAGAAAAGTCAGTTTTGTATGATACGGGCCCTTCGAAGAAATAGTTTTCGCTCTTTCTTTCTGTTTTAAACAATGAAACACTGGGATTTTGTAAAAAACCTGGACCATTTTGTTAGTTTCAGGTTAGCTCTGTTTTGTCTGGATTTACGACAACATTTTTGTCCTGAAAATGTCCGAAAACAAACTCACACACACGCTGTATAAGGGCCACACGTGAGAGGAACCTTTGATGTTTCTCAGACGTCTCTTCAGCACTGGATGCGTTCACATGGCCTGAATGCCTTCGTGTGTTGCAGCGGGGAGTGTGTGTGCATCTGTCGGGGGGTGGGGGTGGGGGGTGTCTGGAGATGTGTGAGGGGTTTCATGTGTGCGGTCTGCTGTACAGTAAGCCCCAGTCACATACTCACATGACTCCGGTGGCACTGACCGCTGGCATCCGCAGGAGGATTAAACTTTTCAACATAAAGTTCCTCACTCACTCAGGTAGCTTAAGGCAACACGTGCTCTTAAATACGCGAGTCGCTGAGTCACTGAGTCCACATGGCTGCAGCCTGAAGTACACGTACTTCAGTACCGTACCTGAAGGTGAATTCCACCAATTTTTCCAAATTTCATATATAATTATATATGAATACATAACAGACCTTTGCATGAAGGTTTGCATCAGTTTTTGTCGTCCAAATTGTACTTGGTGTGAATAGGCCTTAAAAATACAAATAGAGCACCTATATACTGGTTTTGTGTCCACCACTTTCTGCTGCTGACCGCTGTGGACGCAGGTCACAAAGACACAGACACATTACACACTCCACACTTAAACACTCCACACACATTTGGAACCTCTCTCAACTCAAGATCAGCTCGCCCACCTCCTTGCCTTCTCTCTCCACTTCTCTGTCTCACTATCTTTCTGTATATTTCTCTCTTCCCTCTCTCTTTCTATCTCTCACCTTACTTTCTTTCTTTCTTTCTTTCTTCCTTTTTTCTATCCCTCCAATATGTAGACTCTTTATTCGATATCATGCTCTAATAAAGGATTTTTAAAGTCTCTTGTCTCCTTTCATCTCTCTTTCTTTCTTTTCTCCTCTTTTTTCTGCCTCCCTCTCTCTGTCTCTTTCTCTCTTCCCAATTTCTCTTTCTTTTGACCTTTTTTCTCCCTCCCTCTCTCTTCCTCTCACTCTGTCTCCCTTTTCTCTTTCTCTTACTTTCTTTCTCTCACTCCTTCACCTCCCTTTTTCTCCCTCCCGCTTCCTCTCCCCACCTGCCTCTTTCCTTTCCCCATGTCTATCTCTCTCCTTCTCTTTTCTCTTTCTCTACCTGTCTCCCTCTCTTTCTCCTTCTCTTTTTCTCTTCCTCTCTCTTGCTCTATCCATCTTTCTCCCTCTCTGCCTCTCCCTTTTTCTTTCTTTCCCTCTCCTCCACTTTTGTCTCTTTATCTTTTCCCCTTTCTCTCATTCTCGCTCTCTTGTTTTCCCTCCCTCTTTCTTTTCTTGTTCTCCGTCCCTCCCTCCCTTTCTCTCTCTGTCTCGCTCTCTTTCTTTCATTTTCCCTCTTTTATCTCTTGTTCACCCTCTCTCTCCATCTTTCTCCCTCTCTGCCTCCCTTTTTCTCTTTCCCTCTCCTCCCCCTTTCTCTCTCTCTTTCTCCCCTTTCTCTTGTTCTCCCTCTTGCTCTCTCTTGTTCTTCCTCTCTCACTGTCTGCTTCTCCCTCTCATTTTTCTCTCACTTTCCCTCTTTTTGTCTCTCTTTCTCTCCTTCTTTCTTTTTACCTTGCTCTTTATTTCTCCTTTCCTCTCTTTCTCCCTCTCTGCCTCCCTTATTCTTTCTTTCCCTCTCCTTCCCCTTTTCTCTTCCTCTTTGCCCCCTTTCTCTCATTCTCCCTCCTTCTTTCTTTCTCTTGTTCTCCATCTTTCCCTCCCTCCCCTCTCTCTCTCTCTCTCTCTCTCTCTCTCTCTCTCTCTCTCTCTCTCTCTCATTCTTCCTTTCTTTTTCTCTTGTTCTCCCCCCTCTCTGTCTCCCCACCCCTCCTTCTTCCCCCCCTCATTCTTTTAATCAGAGTTGGCAGTGGGACTGTACTCTGCATTCTGCACTAATTAACAGCCCTCAGATGAAGACCACCAAACTGGTAAACTGCCACACTCTGAGCACACTTTGTTTTTTTTTTCTTCTCTGTCACCTCCGCCCCTTACACACACCCCCCCCCCCAACTCAACACACACGCATGTGGAGTTGTTGAAGAGTCTCATGGTGACCCCTCTCAGCACATTTTCTCACTGGCAGAAAATCAAAGGTGTGAAAGTGGCAGCCGTGTCTGCACCCCCACCCCCCTCCACCACCCCCCTACATGAAGGCTGAGGTGAGCTGAGACGCTCTCCGCTCTCTGTCATCACTACACCTTCACCTGACACGCCACCCAGGTCCTGAATGTGGAGAGCGTAGCCTGATGCAAGACTTCCTCAGACTGAAACTGTCAAACAAGTAAAGTAATTAAGAACGATTAATCATTTGTTGTAAATGTTTTCAGATCTGAAGCAGCTTGATTTTCTCCTCTCTCTCAATGATGAAAGCTTTAAGTGCTGTTTACCTGACAAGGACAGTTTTGGTGGTCTACCAGATCTTGCACAGTTGTTAAGAGTTTCATTTGCTCTAAATCTTCCAGTAGCTTTTTGAATGTAAAAACAGATACCTTGTCTTTATTGTAGATAGATAGATAGATAGATAGATATACAGACAGATAGTAGGGCTGTCCCGAATACCATTTCCTGGGCCCTAGAGCTTCGGCGGTAATCAACAGTGAATATTCAAAGATTCACCCCCCCGAGGTGTGGGGATGGGGTGTTGAGAAAGTCTATAAGAATATCTGCGTTCAAAAGCCTGTGTTGAAAGTACATCCACGGCTTCATTCGCTGTAAAATCCGAATCTCCAATCTAGCTGCAGCTAGCACGACATAATTTTGTTAGCATGACGTTTACTGCTGTGAGTGAGCTGGATGTCAGGTGCCCGAGCTGAGATGGTGTAAAAAAATGAATATCTAAATCCCGAAATTAAAAAACAGAAACCTCCCTAACGAATGAATATCTAAATATATTTGGTTCCAGCCCTAATAGACAGGATGGACAGACAGACAGACAGACAGACAGACAAATAGATAGATAATAAGTGGGATCTAATGGAAAAATAACCACATCAATGATGTCGTTTAGGCTGTTCATATTTGCAGCAGTGACAGACGTATGTAAAACCATTAGTCATCAATCACTGAGTGAGATATTCACACCAATGTTTTAAAGCTCCATCACAGCCCTGCCACATCTCGCAATACTGACCCCAGACTAAACAACAAGACTCCTGTCATCTCAAATCGGTGGGAGACAAACAGCAGCTTGTTCAGAGGCTCCAGTGGCCTTCAACCGCAGCCTGTGTCTTTCCTTCTGAGCTACGAGCGCTCGCTATATATGAATCAATCACCTTCCCTATGATTGCCTGGCCCAGAAACATAGGCTTTCCCTTACACAGCTGATTCATCGCTCGACTTCATCCATCATTCCAAACGCAGGGAGAGACAGGGAGAGGGCCGGAACAGCCTGGGACGCCACCTCCAGTCTCCACGGTGATGGCTCGCCGTGATGAGTCCAGCTAATATGTGTTAACCCACGCATATATTCATTAGCATAATCATTTTTCGCTAATCATGCGGCCGTGACTGGCAGGCGGCAGCGGCGGAGGGCAGCGGACGGACTGGAAAAAGTCGGGCCGTGAGACTGATTGAGTTTGTCCTTTCCATTACATATTGTCTGCCCGCACGGCCGCGTCTGCACAGCGTATCCTGTACGGCCTGAGCCTTTATTTATCAATCGGGGGCCTTGTTCAAATACACACATCGCCCACAGCCAGCCACATTCACACAACACCCAATCTGTCATTCTGCAAGCAAATTGATGTCACCTCGAAGAGGCCGTCTGAATCGATGGCGCAGCCCGTTTGTTTACACGTGGGTTACGGACATGACGAGGGCCAGAACGCTGTCAGCAGTGTGCATCTGATAGCTGCTCACGGAGCTGCTTAAGGGGTTTACTGCACTGAACAGACAATATTTTACAAATATGTACGTGTACAGTACTGCGCAAATGTCAGAGACCACCCTTCATTTACATAATTTCCAGACAAAAGAGCCATTAAGTACAATTTATACATTTTCACAAGATACTTACGAGGAGATCAGATATAAGATAGTCCGCTTGCATAAGGAGGGAGAACGTCAAAGGAAAAGGAGTGAAAAAATATGAGTTTCCAAAAGTGGAGTTAAAGAGAAAATGGGCCTCCTAACAACCATGGAAGACCTGGTAAACACCAAAACTGTCCCCATCAGATAAACAGCACTTTCATCTTTGACAGAGAGGAGAAAATCAAGGTGCTTCAGATCTGAAAACATCCACAGGTGTTTCTGTCCATCCTTCCACTGTGAGAAGACGACTCAGCACTATGAGTCTTTTATACTTTTTAAACTTTTGACCCACACCACATTTTGTGTTTAAAGGAAGATAAGGAGGTATTTCATTATGATTTGAATTTGGTGAAAGGTTATTTTTGTGCATTAGTCTTTTTTGCTGAAAGAAAAATAACTTAAAATAAATCAATTAATTAAGAAAATAAGTAACGTGATTACATTTAAACAGTATACCAAACTGACATTAATCAGGATTAAACCCAAATCTTTACAGCTGCTAACCTGCTAAACAGAAATGAGGGCAACAGGGTCAACAGCTGTGTTCCAGGCCACTGGGACACCACACTGACTGTGGCTTCACTGTTTAGGAAGGAGGCAGCTTTGACGTAGACATGCTGCTGAATCCAGGTTTGTACGATGACCTCTTTATGACTGTACACAAGACCATACTGACCAGATCTGGGTTAGAGAGGTGATCTGTGACCTGTTGTTCCGAATGAGGTTGATTATCTGTACAGGGCGTCCTGACCAGTGGTTACCAGCCTTGTTCCTGAAACTGCACAATTTAGTCTTTTCCTCTTTATTTCAGGAAGGCTTCAGCTGGTTATCTGAGTCAGGTGTGTTAAAAGTAGGAGTTCAATTTGAACGGAATGACATTCTGCACCTTCAGGTAACCTGGATGTGTAAAAGTATTATTTCCTGTACTTTTTTGGTGGCTTATTATTCTAATTTTAATCATTTTAAATATGGTGGCTGGGCTTTGTTGCGCCGTGAGGCCTTTTTTTAGTCATTATGTATTTGAGTGCTAGTTAATTTTCTAAAACAGGGACAGGACTTTGTGCCTATAGGACAATCGCTATCTAACAAAGATGATTGACAGTTACGATGCTACTGTCACTTAGCAACAAGGAAACTGCAGCCACAAGCAAAACTGTGAAAACAGACTGCACAGTTTTTCAACCTTCAGAAAAATGCAGTGTGAACCACCTTTAATCGAACTAGCTGGCTAGTTAGCTTGGTACATACATGGTGAAGGCTAATTGTGGGGATCAGCTCAGTGGGTCTCAAATGAGTCATTAGGCCCTCCAACATGGTCCACATATTTGCTCGGTCCTCATAATGCTCATATTTATTTACAAGTGTGCCTGTTAACTGAGCTAGCTAGCTAGGCACCTTTATGGTGTAGGCTAACTTGATTAGATAGTGGTTCTCAAACCAGTCGTAGCCTAGCTAAACATCTGAACCAGGAGTTCAGTGTCCTTAATGACCTGGTTCAGGTACGTTGGGAGCTAGGATTAAGCAAAAATATGACCGTTTCAGGGCCTTGAGGACTTTAGTACCACAAAAGTTGGCAAACTGAGTTGATTTCTGCTAAAGTAAGCCAACTTTAGGGAATCACTTTCAATTTCCAATTTAACCTCTAGTTAGAGAGAAGAAAACACTGAAATATACAGGACAAGTACTCAGGGTCCAGGGTTGGGAACTGCTGTCTAAAATGTGCAGAAGTGTTCTCTGTAGAGGACATATGCTCAATACTCAACACTCAATACTCACTAATCTATCAATGTACTCAGTAATGTACTGTACGCAGTAACTTTTATTTGTTAGGACAAACACTGATAATATTACAATAAATAGGAACAATATTCACAAAATACGTAGTTATTTTGCATATTTATAAGTGTATGTTTTAGCCATTTTGTAAGTTCTCTTCGAGGAAGCCTAGTGTTAGCTGTAGCTATCATTCAACACATAGTTTGGCTAATCAATAGTTTAGTACCACAAAAGTTGGCAAACTGAGTCCATTTCTGCTGCATTAGTAAATTAAGCCATCTTTAGTGAATCACTTTCAAATTCCAATGTAACCTCTTGTTAGAGAGAAGAAAACACTGAAATATGCAGGGCACATTCTCTAGAACCAGGGTTTGGAACCGCTGTCTTAGATCATGGATGGTACCCTGACAAATACTGACTAGAATCGGTTCAGAAAGGCCAGTGTAGTTCAGGCTCTGCAGATGCTGTGACATGTGTCCCCGGCATCTCTCTTAAAATCCCGAGCCGCACAAAACCACATTGTGTGCAGATTTCTAAAGAGGCTTAGGGCTTCCAGGAGAACAAGGCGTCCTCTGAAAGAGGCTGACGGAGCCGTCTCATCTCAGCGATGTTCCCGCGACAGGGTGAGGAGGTGCAGAGAGTGCTCCAGAGGGAGAGAGAGAGGGAGAAAGAGAGAGAGAGTGGGATCAATTCAGAGGAAGATGACCCTCGAGAATGTGGAGAAGAGATTCAGTCTGTGATAAGAGATATGCAATCTATAAATACGCTGTTGGAATGAACACGAAAAAGAAGAGAAAACAGCTTGAGGAGAAGTACAAACGTACTTCAGGAACTTATAGAACTGAAGTGGAACCTTTAGCATATACAGCATCTATCAGCATAGCACGTTTGTTCGGCCCTAGGCTTCTCTGTTTGGGGTCCTTCTGGACTAAAGTAAAATGCTATAGCTCTAAAGTCTGAGATGTGACCACCTGCAAAGCAGTGCAGATGCTGTCGCAAACCAAACATTTTTAAATACAGCAAAGTGAATAAAAATTGTGCATTAAAATATGCAGAAGTGTTCTCTGTGAGGATATACACCGGTCAGGCATAACATTATGACCACCTCCTTGTTTCTACGCTCACTGTCCATTTTATCAGCTCCACTTACTATATAGGAGCACTTTGTAGTTCTACAATTACAGACTGTAGTCCATCTGTTTCTCTGCATATAAATAAATAAATAAATAAAATTAAATAAATTAGCCCCCTTTTACCCTGTTCTTCAGTATAGTTTGGCTAATAAATAGTTCATTACATTAATCAGGTGCTAACGATGGAATTTAACAAATGAATGCGATGGCTAGGGACATCCAGGAGAAACATGACACCAACTTTTATTTTTTCTGATTTTTTCAAAATCCTTGTTACCTTTTACTATGTTTATTTGCATCTTATTGCCAAGATAAATGGTTTTATACATTGTGCTCAGGTGCTTAAGACATTTGCACAGCACTGTGTACATTGAGTTGAACGTAGCATATAGTGGCACAACAACAAGTACATGCTACTGCACAGCATGTGCCAAATAAACGTGATCCTGATTTGGAGCACCATAAACAACAGAGTATGCAAACAGCGAGGGAGGAAAAACCCTTATGTCAGGAACCATAAAGGTGCCAGAAACATAACTCATAAACAAACTCATAAACATCTCATGTCCCTCATCTGCTGACAAACGATAAAGTGCTTCCTTTGGCAAAAGAGAGTGATGTGCTAAGGAAGCAAATCTCAGACACTTAACATGAAAAAATGTGTTTTCTCTTACTCTCAATGTAACCGATCAGCCAAAACATGTTGGGTGTGTAAGACTAGCTTCCTTAGGTTTGCACTGGAGCTACAAGGCTAATGTAGCTAGCAAGTAATCAAAGTTTACTGCCACCAATTAGCACATCTAAATCATCACACACTTGCCTCAAACTGTGTGTAGACTTGTGTTATGTGGTTTCTGACACTGTACGCCATATTTATATCTATAAAAACAGACAAAAGTAGACTAGCTTAGCTAAAACTAAAACTAGCATACCTAGCATAGTTAACACGCTAGCAGCTTCCTAAAGTCTGAATTTTGTTGATACTGACTTAACCTGAAGAGGGCAGCGGTTCACCTATAGCATCTTTCCTACGTGAGAAGACAGCAAAATAAAAGGAACAGTTATGGCTGAGAGTTAAAAAGGAAGTGGAGTCTGAGAACATTTTCTTGAATTGAAGGACAAATTAGTCACATACAACATATCGCTGCTGTCAGAAAAAAACCTTGTATCTCCATTTTTAACATTTTTTTAGGTTTTGGCATATTTTTAAAATGTCTGTTGCCCTTTACATTGTGTGTAGATTTCATGATGAATGGACTAAAAGAAATCCCAAAATTACTTGGAAAAAAGTCTGGTTCCATCGACTTACATTAAAAGCCAAGTGTGTTTTTTCCTTCTCCTGTAAAGTTACCATTTTAGAGATACAAGGTTTTCTTCCAACATCAGCGATATGCAAGTCTGTCTTCGCTTTCCACTGAAGAACAACGTTACCTTCAACCTCCGAAAAAGAAAACATGGATACTGAAGCAGCAGAACAGTCAGTAAAGTAGCTTTACCTCGACGCTCACGCTCTGACGAACTGAACTCCTCCCTGAAGACACACAGTTCGCACCTTTTTTTTAGTGATTTGAGAGTGAGCTAACGTTCTTACATTACTAACATTAGTCACCAGAATATTCGAAGTCATATCAGTTTATTTAGAAGTATTTAGCAGCTACGTCTAAAAACCACTGAACATTCGGCGGCTTGTCCTGTCACAGTGTTGTATACAATAGCTAGCCAGCTATGTACAACTGGTTAATTATGCTGTGCTTGATTTGCCTCGGAAGTGAGAATTCACACCTCGGAAAAGTGGGAAAAGCTGGTATTGTGTTTTAGAGTAACAGACTACTATGTCTGTTTGTTGATTAATCATAAACAGCTCTCATTTAAAAGTAGAGAAGTAGAGCTTTATTACTATTGACAGTGTTGGTTTGAAGTCGTATGGTGAGCTTTGAGTTGGGAACACCATTCCGACAACAGGAATTCCCAGCTGAGAGGGCATTTTCTTTGATTTGTCCTAATTAGAGGTGGAAAATTCTGAGCTTTGAGCTTCAGTTGAATGCGGCATAACTTTAAATACATACTACTTAACATATTTTGTATACATACAGTTTTCCTGTGATAAACGTCCTAGACCCTGTTCGCACAGGTTGAGCTTCCGAGTGAACTAGCACTTTAAAATAATAGTTCAGTTCAATGATGCTGCAGCCTGAGGAGCTATAATGTTAATTTACATATTTAGTATCCTAATTTTATTATTTTATTATTTGATTTCAGACATCACTGTTGATCAGTCTCAGCTAATCGACTATATCTGGGTAAGAGCAAAATTGTGTAAATTAGATTTTTGGCTGAACTGCCACTTTAAAGCTTATCACTGTAACATGCGGGCTTTTTAAAACTATTGTTGTCTCCACTGTTGGCTTTGGCAGTGTCGCCTAAGCTAAGGCGCCAGCAGTGCCAGTCACCACCTCTACCCCCTGGTAAAGCTCGCTCAGCTCTCCTCCTCACGCGTGTGACTGTGGCCATGCGTGGGCTTCACTCAGACGACGGTGGGGGCGTCAGGGCCTCAATAGCGTTCTTGTGCTGTGCAGGATGGAGGTGACTGGCTATCAGGGCCCCACGCTGCACGCACACACAGAGACACACACACACACACACACACACAGCAGCCGCTTTTTCCATTCTGTCAGCGGCGAGCAGCACACTGGTCCCTTCCAAACTCAGCGCCCCTTCATTAAATGACTTCAGACTCCTGGCAGAGGCAGTGGGAAAAGTCTATATTAACTGTGTGTGAGATCCACGGGACGGCCAACAAAGGCTGCGGTTGTTCCCCGCCTTCTTCCTCGCGGGACGCCGTGCTGCGGCAGGGGTTTGGGACCTAGAGGGGTACCTGAGAACCCCACGGTACAGTACGCATGACTTACACGCACATGTACAGTACCCACGGCTAAGGCATGACTTACGTGTTAGGTAACCTGGGCTTGCTTATGTGGTTTCTGACACTGTCTATAAAAATGGATAAAAGTGCAGGGAAAAATCAGGCGTCCCCACTTTTGTCCTTTTTAACAGAGAACAGTATGTCGTAGAGGATCAAAAAACACATGAACAAGTCTGTTTGAGATGCTAAACACGGTTTGGGAATAGTGTGATGATTTAGGCATACAGCTTGCACAGTGCTAAATGGTGGGGTATAAGCTGCATTAGCCATTAAAGAAACATTTGGGGGGCCCAAGCAACATCCTACTTGGGGCACCCATTCACCCCAATCACATCATATTACACGCAAGAACCAATATCGAACGTTAATGAATGATCATTGTTATCTTATTAACATGAATTAATATTAATGATTTATGTTTGAACAGGAAACATCCCATAAAATCACTATACAGGTCAGGACAAAACCTCATATCTCCATTTTTGCCATTTTTTCATTTTTGATGTTTTGAAAAAGCCAGTTTCCCTTCATGATATATCAAAATTTCATGATGTACGGACCATCAGAAATGCTCCAAAATTATTTGGAAAAAATTATTTATACATTTACTTATACATTAAAAGGTAAGAACACTTTTCCCTGTCCCTGTAAAGTTACCTTTTTGGAGATATGAGTTTTGTTCCAACAGCAACGATACACATATCAATTATTTACAAGATGTTTTTTTCTTGAGGTCCACTATCATTTGGGTGGTTTTACCAAAAACAGTCATACATCATTTAAAATTTTATATAACTCTCTTTAAACATGCTTTTATTACTGTGCCTTTAAGACTGACATATGTCAATGCGCTCTGTTCTGATTGGCTGCCCTGTACTGTGCAACAGTCCTGATGACTTCAGTGTGAGTGGGCATCACTGAACTGCTTATACTGAATGGGAGAAAATATGTCGCTGCTGTCGGAAGAAAACCTCGTATCTCCATTTTTGTTGTTTTTCAGTTTTTGGCATAATTTGAAAATGCCTGTTGTTCTTTACATTGTGTGTAAATTTCATGAAGAATGGACCAAAAGAAACGTCCCAAAATGACTTCAAAAATAAAATAAGAAATACTACATGACTCTGAGGCCCCCTGCTTACACCATTTATACCGGATTAGGCCCACGACACAATCCTATCTGGCCCACAAAAGTGTTTTAATTTTCTATTAATATTAGCTCGATTCACAATGTGCTACACTGCACTGCGACGTAATGTGCTCTGACTCTCCTACCCCAACAACAGTCTATGAGACAGTGGTTACACCCCAGTTCTACACAAGCAAAGAAAGAATGCCAGGTGTCTAGTTCAAGCAAATAGGTAGGTTTATAAGACTGAGCTCCTGGGGACGTTTAAATTTTCAATATTTCAAGTATTCATGTAATATTTTAAGGGCTACTAAAAGTAGCTATATTTTACTGCTTAGGTTTTTGTGCATTTTGAACAAACAATGGTCAGTTTGGTTTATAGCAAAATGTTAATTAAAAATGAAATAAAAACAGTCGTTCTCTGGCCCACAGATTTGATGAGATTTTTTAATATGGTCCTTTTAGCACTTGGGTTTGACACCCCTGGTCTAGAGCAAGACTTCAGATAAGTAACATGTCTCAGCTGACTGACTGCATTTGCGAAAAGCTGAACATTGTGTAAATTTGATTTTTTCATCAAACTATCATTTTAAGCACCACGTCTGATGATGTCACAGACTGTGAGTCAGCTGATTGGCTCATTCGATGCAGGCAGGTCGACCTGTCTGCTGAATCAGGGCGTAAATGTTCGTTCAGAGTGTGAGCTCATTACTTCAGAGAGCTGGAAAACAGCTGAGTAACAACACAGCCACAGTGCGCTGCAACAGGTCCACTGTTGTCCAGTGCTGCTCTAGTGCAGTCTGCCAGGGGAGCTGGCCGACAGTTCACTGAAACTATAAAAACAGAAATCTGATTGCGGAAAAACAAATGACCGTGCAAAAGCGGTGTCCATCACAAACTGTTTTTAAGCCATAGGTAAACACTATATTATTAATGAGGCCTTGAACATTTCCAAGTTACATCTACCTGCAGGAGCAGAACTCACAACAAGTGCAAT
>NW_023494788.1:7236232-7438732 GCF_904425465.1 Colossoma macropomum | reverse complement strand
AAGCACTTTGAGCTGCAGTTTTTACTTTTAATACAAGCTAATGTAAAGAGATTTTATTCCAAGCATTTTGATGCAGTTCTATTGGGGCATTCGTCATAAAATTTCACACTAGGGACAGGCGAAACCACTAACATCCTTTTCAGTCTGATACTGAGTAAAACCAAGGTCACTATACTGAAAGGGGAATTGCTTGTGATGTCTACAATTAAAGGAGCAAAGAAGTAAAAAAAAAATGTTTTGTTTTTTTCCTAAAAGTAGTTTTTTTCCTACACACTTAATTGCTAGTTTAATAATACTGATGTGGATTGAGTTTACTGCTTAAAGAAAATGACAAGTATTAATATTCTTCGGTTATTTGTGAGGATCAGGATAAGAAGTGTTCATATTTTAGTCCTGATCTGCCCAGGCCTATTTAACACAAGGGAGAGGGCAGCTGCTCTGCTCAAATGATATAGAGAAAAGCAAAGATACCTGTTTATTTATTTATTTTTATTTTTTGCAGCAATGACAGGGTAACTCTTTCTTTCACTCTGCCACACACTTGTACCACATACTTATCCAGTTAATATACAGAGCCTGTGGGTCATTTCAGTGTAATTTAGTTAAACTGCCTCAGAACTTCCCACCATGATACCCAGAATATTTACCAAGTACTTTGGAGTTTGCTCCTCACATTATCCAGGTCGATAAATGGGACTTAAGAAACTGTTAAAGAAATTGTTAACAAGTTTATTATTATTATTATTATTATTATTATTATAAAAGAAGGACTTAGAACGAGATTTTTGTAAAAATCATACATGGCATGGCACTGTTTGGTGCCCTGAATTTAAAATAAAGGGGTCATTAAAACATAAATAAGGCATAATTTGGCTTTTTAATGTAAAAGGTTGTTCAAAACAAAATAAAAACCGAAATAACTGATAATACAGAAAGAGGGTGGACTGGGTAATATATGTTTTTTCGTTAGAGTGGCTCATCACTACTGAGTAATTACTGTTAACTAATAAGTTCAAGCCTAAAATGGCCTAAAACATCTATCCTGCTTCCTAGCCGGCGACACTTGGTAGCTCCTAACTGATGACAGACGCAACACCTGCTCAAATACGCAAACGTTACTGACCACCAGGGTCACTTCTAGCTATAAACAGTATAAGCAGTCAGTCAGGAAGCCTGAGACACCAGGAGACCCAAAGTATGTGCTTTTTTAAATTGCTTAGGCTCCCCAAATGTTCAGAACCGGCTCCGCTCACTGCTGCCCTCTAAAGGTGTCATAGCCCAGTCAGAAGGTAGTACTTCGTGTTTTTATCAGATGCCATGAGGTGCAATAAATTAGTTTTTCATTTTTGTATATTTTTGCACCACAACTCAACTGACAAAAACACACCCAATTCACATTCTGTTAGTTTTAACGTAAACATATGACTGTGAAAGCTCACAACTGTAGACAACAATTGTGATTAGCTCAAATAAGAGGCCTAAGTTCTCTCACAACAGCTGCTAAACTATAGATAATTACTCAAAACTTTTGACCAGTCATGCGCATAAAAAGATAAACGTGCTGATTGATGAGAACTAATCAGGGCTGGGTTTCCCAAAAGCATCGTAGCACAAAGATGATTCTAAAATGGTAAAGCGACCATCACCAGTCATCTCTACCAGTTATGATGATCTTAACACTGAGATGTTTTTTGGGAAACTGGACTCAGAATGATTAGTTTCACTGTTTACTCTAAAGAATATCTCTGAGAGTTTGGGTGATACCAAACATTCAAATATTTAAAGCTACTGATGCTCCAACCCCAACTAAATGAAACTCACCCACCGCAGCTGAGCTCAATTTTCCATTTCAGTAGATATTCTGGCAGTCTTACAGAGTCTCTGAGTGATCCTCCTGAGTTTCAGGATAAGAAGGAAATGTATCCCTCTTAGTCATCACTAAACGAAGCATCAGCCTGCCAGGCACCAATATGATGAAGACCATTAAAGCAGTTAGTCAGAAGACATTTAGCCCAAAATGTAGGAATCTACAACACACTGCTGACACATAAGAGAGAAGAGTCCTATTCAAATCTGAACTATGATTCAGAACGCCAGAAATAACTGCTTAGCAACTGTCAAGTTGTTTACTGCACGTATCTCTGTACATAAATACAAAAAGAAAAGATCTGGGGGAGATATGCACATACAGTACCATGCAAAAGTCAGAGACCAACTATCCATCATCTAAACCGCTTATCCTTCTGGGTCGCGGTGGGCTGCTGGAGCCTATCCCAGCTGTCATTGGGCGGAAGGCAGGATACACCCTGGACAGGTCGCCAGTCCATCGCAGGGCAGACAGACAGACATACACACACACACACACTCACACCTAGGGGCAATTTAGCATGTCCAATCGGCCTGACTGCATGTTTTTGGACTGTGGGAGGAAACCGGAGTACCCGGAGGAAACCCACGCAGACACGGGGAGAACAGGCAAACTCCACACAGAAACGACCCTGGTCACCCAGCCGGGAATCGAACCCAGGCCCTTCTTGCTGTGAGGCGACAGCGCTACCCACTGCGCCACCGTGCTGCCGAGACCAACTATATTTATTCAATTTCCAGTCAAGTTATTCACTTTTCAGTGTCAGGAAAAACACATATTAAACACAGAAGCCTCAACAACCAAATCATTTTTCCAGTATTTAGTATGTCCACCCTTCACTTTGCTATAACTTCCATTATTTTCAGGAGACTTGCTTTCAGTTTTCCAAAGAAAGTATCTGTAGGCGTATCACTGCTCTCAGAACAAAACTTTGTATCTTCATTTTTGTCGTTTTTTCAGTTTTTGACATAATTTGAAAATGCCTGTTGCCCTTTACATTGTGTGTAAATTTCATGATGAATGGACCAAAAGAAACGGCCCAAAACGACGTGGAAAGATGTCTGGTTCCATTGACTTACATTAAAAGTAAAGTATGTTTTTCTTTCTCCTGTAAAATTACTATTTTGGAGATATGAGTTTTTGATCTGTCAGCAGCGATATCTTTCTTCACACATCTAAAGTTCAGTCTTAGACGTTGGTCGAATTTGCTTCTAATGATCCAAATAATCCCAAACAAATTCAGTGATGTTGAGGTCTGGACGGTCAGTCCATTGTTCTGAGAACACCAGCAGCTTCTTTGCTTCATTTCTTATTTTTTGGATCCTTTTCTCAGTCAGAGCTACACATCCTTTTAGACCCATATCTCCGAGTCATCTTCTCACAGCGGAAGGATGGACAGAAACACCTGATGATGTTTTCAGATCTGAAGCAGCTTGATTTTCTCCTCTCTCTCAAAGATGAAAGCTGTAAGTGCTGTTTATCTGATGGGGCAGTTTTGGTGGTCTACCAGGTCTTACATGGCTGTAGGTAGAGAGTCTCATTTTCTCGGTATCTTTTAATCATTTTTCGACCTCGTTTTGGAAACTTCTGTTTTTTCACTTCGACTTTCCTCTTCCTTATGATAGTGGATTATCTTAAATCTAATCTCCTCAAAATTATTTCCTGAAAAGTGAATACTGAATAGCTGTTTTGACTGGAAATAAAAAAAGGGTCTCTGACTTTTGTACAGTACTGTATATATCAAAACACTGATAACACTAATATAGCAGTGCTGTCTTCTAAATTTTACGTATTTTATATGTGGTGCACATATTACATATTTCAGTTTTAGATATAATTTGAAAATGTCTGCTGTGTGTAACTTTAATGATAAATGGACCAAAAAAATGATCCAAAATGACTTGGAAAAAAATCTGGTTCCATTGACTTACATTAAAAGTGAAGTAGTTTTTTTTCCTTCTCCTGTAAAGCTACCATTTTGGAGCAACAGTGATATTCTCCATTATATTATCAGAGGATATTTGTGAACTTGTTTATGTCTCATCACTTCGCTTCTATGCGTCTTCATTTCCATTTAAGACAGGAAATGCTGACGTTAAATTAGCGCAGGTGCATCTCTAAGGGCATCTTAACCAAGGCCCGCGACCAGCTGCTGATGAGAAGCCTGTCACTTCCTGTTTGAGAACACAGTAAACAACAACAACAAAGAAACAAAGACAGTGCACACACAGTTCTTGGGGGTTCTGTTTTAAAAAGGGATTTTACACTTCAGCTATGACTTATCATGTCCTTTCATTTCTAACACACCGACCGGGACACACCCATATAATATATATGCGGTAAATCCAAAATTACACAAAGCAGAGTTGAGTAGTGAGTGCGCCATTATTCAGGCATTTTTGTACTTCATAAATCTAAAAACAATACAGATAAAATGATCTCTTTCACATTTTGGTCAAATAAGGATGCAAGGAATTAACCCGCTGTTACCCAGAACTCACTATGAGTAATATATTTGTTATTTCCATTAACATTTTTCAGTTTCTAGTCAGCTGTTCAAATGTCAGGCTTTGACAGAACACAAAAGACGTCATTTCTCAGAAGAGAGGTCCTAAAAAAACCACAGCAGGTGACGGAGCACATCAGTACAAACCACAACGGCTACACGACCAGCCATTTTTTTGTTTCTGCTTAATCGGGGGGGGGTGGCTTTCAGCAGAACTAAACAGATCTGATGCACTTAAAAAACACTAAGGGGAAGAACACGACTGGACTTACAAACTAAAAATATGATATTAACTGAAGGCGCATTTTATGCTGTGCTGACTCCATTCAATGGAAATGTGGTGCACAATTCATTTACATTCACAGAACATTTCTTTTTTTCAGTCATGACTGAATAGCACACAGAAACTGGACAACACCTGAATCTTTGGTAATCATGTCCTTCCCCTGGACTCTCCTGTACCAGCGTCCCTCCAAAGGAGAGCTCTAGTACAAAGAGAAGCAGCTTGTCAGTTTCTGAACCTGCCTAAGGAGGAGCCATCTCCTCCGCTGTCAGGAGAAGACGACGTGCTCTTAACTGAACACTTAAGGCAGGAAGCTGCAGCAACCCCTTCCTCTTCCTTCTCCTCCTCCTCCTCATGAGAGAGAGATAAAGAGAGAGAGTGAGAGAGAGAGAGAGAGAGAGAGAGAGAGAGAGATGGCTGTTGCTGAACAGAGAGAGAGTGACGCAGTACCGCATCCTGTTCTACTGTACAATGTCTCAAACAAGCACCTGCCACGCACTTTCTTTCTGTACTACATCTTCTAAGCCGCTTATCCTTCTGGGTCGCGGGTCTTTCTGTACTATTTATTCTATTTATTTATTAAATGTACTCGCTGCTGTGTCTGATCCACTCGTACCAGCACAACACACACTAACACGCCACCACCACATCAGTGTCACTGCAATGCTGAGAATGATCCACCACCCAAATAATACCTGCTCTGTGGTGGTCCTGACCATTGAAGAACAGGGTGAAACAGGACTAACAAAGTATGCAGACGGGCTACAGTCTGTAACTGTAGAACTACAAGGGCACCTATATGTGGAGTGGAGCTTATAAAATGGACAATGAGTGTAGAAAGCTTTTAATGTTATGACTGATCTGTGTAAACAGTGGAGTCTGACCGTCTGAGACCACAATCCAAAAGTCTGAGACCACAATCCAAACGTCTGAGACCACATTGAAAATCTGGTATTTTTCATTTAAACCTGGAAATAAACAACAGAAAGTTTTAGAATTTTGAAAGAAAAAAAAATAAAACAAAGAAAAGTTAAATAACAATTAAAATGAAGAAGAAATATTCAAAATCCAGCAATATTCAAGGTCACTATTCAAATTGAAGCAACGCTGACCACGTTAAGGCCTTTTTATAGAAAAATCTTATCTCCTGAAGCGAAGCTCATGGCCAGACAACTCTCAGGGGCACAATTTTGAAAGAGGGTTCTTAAGTGAAGAAAATGTTTCTACATAGAACCATGAACACTCGCTTTACATCATTGAAGTTTTTTTCCGTCTTTGAAGAGTTGTTCAGATTGATGGAGAATGTGTTTTATGTGGTTCTATATAGAACCTTTTTGAAAAGGGTTCTTCTATTGTTACAGGCTTGACATCTTAACAGTAGAAGAACCTTTTTGGTGCTATATAGAAGATCTCCATCAATCTGAAGAACCCCTTAAAGATGCAAAAAACCCTTTAATCGTGCAAAGGGTTCTTTGAGTGTTTATGGTTCTATATAGTTTTTGGTGCTATATAGAGCCCTTTTCAAGAAAGTTCTATACAGAACCATCTACAAAACACATTCTTCATCAATCTGAAAAATGCTTTCATGATTCGAAGAACTATTTAATCATGCAAAGGGTTCTTTGAGTGTTCATGGTTCTATTTACTAAAGAACTATTGAAGAACCATAATGTTTTTTGTGGTTTTGATCTACTGATCAAAGGCTTTTCAATAAACATACAGAGTCCATGCCAGTTCAAGCCCACGCTGTCATTAAAGCAAAAGGGAAACACACACCAAATACTAAGAAATTCTGAAATTCATGTAAACATTCAAACTGCTTTTCACTCAAACTGTCATCGTGATAGTGTTACTTACTATAAAAACTTTGTATTACATTAAAACGGAATGCAAAATAGAAGCATTTTCACCAGCAGGCTGCACCTAAAACCATCCACTGTCCATCCATCTTTGTGCTATTACAAACAATTTCTAATATATTTGTGCAGTTTAGATTATACAGACCCACCTCTCATTATGACTACTATAGGTTTCACAAAAAGAACAGCCATTTGCCACATTTAAGGGACGTTTACCCACAGAATAAATAAGCAATGACACTAACACTTAAAGATCCATCAGATCTAACAACAGAAACCAGAAGGAAACTACAAATATGAGTTCATGCAAGTGGTAGTCACACTTCCATCTTGGTTTCAGAAGACACTCACTGCCTTTGTCACACTGCTGGTGTCTTATTTACACTACTGTACTAAAGTCAGATATCACTCTTAGTTTATTCTAACTATTAGAAGTTCCACTTTCTATTTCTCACGATCTAAATAATCCCAAACACATTCAGTGATGTTGAGGTCTGGACTCTGGTGGTCAGTCCATTGTTGTGAGAACCCAGTAGCTTCATTGTTTGATTTGTAGAAGTTGTGTATTTCCTTTTCTCAGTAAGGGCTTGTCAGCTTCACATCCTTTCAGACCCGTAGCACTGATGGTATCAGTTTTGAAGCAAGAACGGAGCTTGATTATCTCTCAAAGATGAAAGCTTTAAGTACTGTTTATCTGACGGCGACAGCTGTGTTGGTCTATCAGGTCTCGCGTTCTTGTTAGGACCCCCATTTCCACTATATCCTTAAAAGATTTTTTGAACTCCAGTTTTGGAAATTCCTATTTTTTCACTTATTTTCCTTTGACTTTCTCTTTCCTTATGTAAGTGAATCATCTTTTAGCTAATCTTCGCAGAAATATCCCCCAAAAAATGAATAACTTGTACCTAATTGCTGTTTTCACTGGGAATTCAATAACAAGGGTGGTCAATGACTTCTGCA
The DNA here is from genome assembly GCF_904425465.1 of Colossoma macropomum. Lineage (NCBI taxonomy): Eukaryota > Metazoa > Chordata > Actinopteri > Characiformes > Serrasalmidae > Colossoma > Colossoma macropomum. The sequence goes on along the minus strand of NW_023494788.1, from coordinate 7,431,257 downwards.
CAGGTCACTAACAGGGTGGCAAAGGCATTAGGTGTACTGTACAGTATCCTTTTAACAAAGCTACCAACATAATCCCATAATGTTTATAGCTCAACAAATAATGACATCAAGCAAGTCAACATTAACAGCAACGATCACAAGATTGTGAGCAACGATAATGGAAAATCACCATGAACAGATTCCACAGCAGCAGCAATTCATCCATAACTACACACACATATATATAGAGAGAGAGAGAGAGAGAGAGAGAGAGAGAGGAGAAATTGACTGATTGATACATACATAGATAGATGCATAGATACACAGATAGATATACACACACACAACAAAGATTTTATTATACTTTACCTGAACAACAAAGGCGGGAAATCTTGATAATAGCTTTTTCAAGTCAAGATGACAAACCAACCAAAGTGTAATTTTTTTTTTACACTGTGTCTTCACACCACACCCACCTCAGCACACAACATAACAATAAAAATAATAATAAATAACCAAAGCAAACCTCTGCGACCTTGAACATACAGCCCAAAAAACAAACTATGGGTGTTTAAACCGCTCTTAAGCTACGAGGCTTCAGTCAGGTTCTCATTTACCATCTTTTTGTTCGAATTTCCCGTTCCACCTTAAACAGTGGAACTGCTGCACCATTTAAGGTGCAACGTGAAAATCCGAACAAGAAGCTGGCGAATAATAAGACTGACTTCGGCTTCATTCTCAGGGTAAATCCAGCGCTAGCTAGCCTATAGCCACATCCCATCATCACCCCAAAAACCTCAACACCGAACAATTGCGCAAGACGAGCCAAATCACCGTCTCACTGAACACAACGGACACGTTAAACGGTTCAAATAAAGCCGAACAAAGCTGACAGTAAAGCTGAGCAAACTCCAGCGGGCAGCTGAGAGCGAAACAGCAACTTTTTTCTCCACATTTCTTGCCAAACTCAGCCAACATACAACTGCGCTTCGCTCTTTTTCACCCACGAACGTCCCGGATGTCTGCCAACTCCGTAGTAACCAGCCCGAGTTCACCGACAGAGAGAAAGAAAGAGAGGAAAAGCGGGGCAGAAAAAAACGGCGGCCCGTCCTCCGCTGCTGTTGGCCGTGAGTGGATGAAGAGTGTATCGGCGGATAATCGGCGTGTCCCTTACCCGAGTGAACGCGGGTCTGTCGGTTCCTGGCATCAGCAAAGCGCCCGTAGTGCTCGTAGTAAAGTTTGCAGGCAACGTGCAACCTTGTTGTTTACAAAGTACAGAGCAGAATTCCGATTGGTTCCAGCGAGCACAAGGCGGCGCCCCGTGCTCAAGCCCCTCTGAACAGCCTTCACTCAACCGCCATATACAAACCCGCCGCGGGGTGGCGCTCCGTCCCTCACAGAGGAGTCAGGGCCACTTGTCACAGTACAGTCATTATCACAGGCGAATAGTGACTACAACTAGGGCTGCTCGATTATGGCAGAAATCATAATCTCGATTATTTTGCTCAAAATCGATCATGATTTTTTAACACGATTACTCTTTGACTTTGGAGATATAATCCATTTGTTGAACTTTTGAATAAAAATGGTCTTTTTGACAGTGGATTTCCTTGTACCTTAAATATAATCGAACTGAAAAACTAAAAGTAAAACAGATAAAAAATAAAATAAATAATATATAATATGTAAATACATAACATTTAAATAAAGAATATAAAAATAATAAATAAAATTAAAAAATCTAAATAAATAAGATCAACTATATTGTAGTACACTTGCACAACCTACTGAAAAAAATTAAACATATTTATATGTATTTAATAGGGGCAAAAGCACACTACTGTAAGGGAAAGGGGTGCACTGGATTTATTACACAAGACAAAATAAGAGTGTCATTGCAAAACAGAATGCGGCGAAATAATCTTTTATCTCAATTTTCTTGGTTTCATAGTTGCTGGAAGCCAAAATCATGATTGAAAACGAAATTCAATTGTCTGAGATTGAATACCATTTTGATGAATTTGTAGACTTCATGACTGCTAATGATTACTTATGATTTTAGGCATATAGCACAAAAAAATATGACTTATAGTAATATCGTCAGCTAAGAAAAATAATCCGCATCAGACAGATGTTTAGATTCGACCGACATTTCAAACCGATATTTGATTATGTATTATTTATAGTGTTGTGCTAAAATATCTGCACTTCATTCATTTTACTACATTAGTAACCCCTTACAAATAAGTGTTATGTTTCCCTGTAATGCTAATCCAGGTGGATGTAGTCCCTAATTCTATATTTTATAAATTTACATTACCAGCATAGGCAGATATGCACATGAAAAACATCAGATATCAGCATCAGTGCATCCTCTGATTGCAGATGAAGCACTGAGTGAGTAGTGAGTATTTACAAATACACCACCATACATGCTACCACTGGGCACCATTATCAGTAAACATGGCATAAATTTCCACTGTTATACTGTTATTCCACAGTTATACTTAGCAAGCAAACCGGATGATAAAATTAAACTTAGCAAGATTGAAGCCTTTAACTTTCTGTAACTTCCTCCTTCTTAACTCTGCTAAACAGAGGTTCTACTTTACTACTCTTCTTGGTCCAAAAGCGGCTAGAAACAGACTGTCTAATTTAACACTTAAACTTAACAATTTCTCAGTTGCATCAAGCTCATCTGTAAAAAGCCTTGGTGTCATTATAGACCCTGATCTGTCCTTCGACGCACACATAACTAATATTACTAGAACAGCCTTCCTGCATCCCAGCAATATTGCTAAACTGAGAAATGCATTCTCTCTACAGGATGCAGAAAAGTTAGTTCATGCATTTATTACTTCAAGGCTAGATGACTGTAATGTCCTGCTGTCTGGATGTCCCAGCAAAAGCCTTAACAAGCTTCAGTCGGTCCAGAACGCTGCAGCCTGAGTTCTTACTAGAACCTGAAAGTTTGACCATATCAGCCCAGTTTTATCAACGCTACACTGGTTACCAGTTAAATTTCGCATTGATTATAAAATTCTCTTACTGACTTATAAAGCTCTAAACGGACTCGCCCCTCAGTACCTGAGTGAACTTCTCTCTCCACTATGAACCATCACGCCTACTTAGATCACAAGGTACTGGCTTACTATTAGTACCTAGAATTGATAAAGTTACATTAGGGGGGAGAGCCTTCTCATACAAAGCCCCCCAGCTTTGGAATAATCTTCCTGTTAATGTTCGGGACTCAGACACAGCCTCAGTCTTTAAGTCTAAGCTAAAAACTTACTTGTATAGTCAAGCCTTTGGAAATTAGTTTTCCCTGTCAGTTCTATACCTGCCAGAGTCTCCGCTGCTCTGCTAACACTGTAATCTGTAATCAGTCGCCCATTACAGAACTGACACCCATTACAGAACTGACTCTCAGTTCTGTCAGTCACTCATTACAGACCTGACTCTCTGTGGGTTTTTGCCTTTTCTTTCTTTCCTTTGCCGAGTTGAACAGCTGCCCATCCTGTTCATTCTGATGCTGCTGCCTCTCTGCCTTGATCGGGTGCCACTGCTCGCCAGCCCTCTGGACCGGCTTGACCACCATTGAGCTTCTTGCTGTACAACGCCGTGCAAACCTCACCTTCACAATCCCGACCCCACTGATGCTGCTGTTGCCCTAAACTAAACTAATCAAATTAATCATTTGAACTAATCAATCATTTAAACTAATCAAATTAATCAATCACACATTACAGAACTGACTCTCTGTGTGTTTTTCCTTTCTTTCTTTCCTTTGCCGAGTTGAACAGCTGCCCATCCTGTGCGTCTGATGCTGCTGCCTCTTCTGCCTTGATTGGGTGCCACTGCCCGCCAGCCCTCTGGACCACCTTCAAGCTCCATGCTGTACTACGCCATGCAAACCTCACCCTCACAACCTGACCCCACTGATGCTGATGCTGCCGCTGCTGCTGCTGCATGAACTAAACTAATCAAATTAATCATTGTTCCACCTGCTTTCCCTGTTTTTGTGCTAACAATGTTTACTATCCGGTGTCAACCAGAGGAGAATGGGTTCCCCTTCTGAGTCTTGGTTCCTCTCAAGGTTTCTTCCTGTTTCCTAGAGAGTTTTTCCTTGCCACTGTCGCCACTGGCTTGCTCATGGGGGCTTGGACCCGGATTTCTTTCTGTAATGCTGATTTCCTTGTAAAGCTGCTTTGTGACAACACCTGTTGTAAACTTTACTTACTTACTTACTTACCACTGTTCAAATGACTGGAATCACATATGTTAATGTGAGTCAGTAATAATTTATACAGTGTAGACTGAAATGTTATAAACTAGACAGCAACATGTAAACCAATGGTTTATTCACAATTTAAGTATTTTGAGAACAACAAGAAGATATTACATGGCACAAACAGTAAATGTTAGGGTTAGGGTTAAATAATACACTGTAATTGTCCATTTATAGTGAATTCTTGACATAAAACTACTATGAATTGCTATTTTATCAGTCAGATGTGGTCACCACATTGAATATGAATCATTCTGGATTTTAATTTTGTTATATGTTCATTCTCTAGGCCACACAGCTCTCTCAGTTATTACTACCCCATTTCCAAAAAAGTTGGGACGCTGCGCAGAATGTAAATAAAAATAGAATGCAATGATATGCGAATCATGTAGACCATAATTTTAAAGGAAAATACTACAAAGACAAAATATCAAATGTTAAAACTGAGAAATTTTATTGTTTTTTGAAAAATATATGCCCATTTTGAATTTGATGCCAACAACACGTTCCAAAAAAGTTGGGACGGGGGCATGTTTACCACTGTGTTTCATCAACTCTTCATTTAACAACACTCTGTAAGTGTTTGGAAACTGAGGAGACCAATTGCTGTAGTTTTGAAAGTGAAATGTTTTTCCATTCTTGCTTAACATAGGATTTAAGCTGCACAACAGTTCAGGGTCTCCTTTGTTGTATTTTTCATTTCATAACCCTTCAAATGTTTTCAGTGAGTGACAAATCTGGACTGCAAGCAGGTCAGTTTAGCACCCAGACTCTTAATACAGAGCAATGCTGCTGTAATATGTGCAGAATGTGGTTTGACATTGTCTTGCTGAAATAATCGAGGCCTTCCCTGAAAAAGACATCATCTGGATGGCAGCATATGTTGCCAAAACATGTATATATTGTTCAGCATTAATGGTGCCTTCACAGATGTGCATGTCACCCATACTAATGCATGAATACTGGCTTCTTGAATTGTTGCACTATTTGCTCATGCAGTCTTTCACAGAGTGGTGACCCCCTCCTTATCTTTACAGCTGAAAAACTCAGCCTTCTGAGATTTTATACCCAATCATGTTACTGACCTGTGGCCAATCAGCTACCAGGTGTTTCTTTAGAATTACAGATCTTTACAAACCTTTTATTGCCCCCGTCGTTGTTGGCATCAAATTCAAAATGAACACATCGCAAATCACACATTGCATTTTGTTTTATTTACATTTTGCAGAGCATCCCAACATTTTTGGAAATGTGGTTGTATTTTTATAACAATAATACTTACAAATATATATATATAAAACTTTGCAGACAGCCATTCTAATGAGTAAATTCAACTACTTGAAAGTGCTGACGCAGGCATTCAACTGCAGTTTGAATAATCTCCACAGAAATGTATTGACCAATAGAATGGGACCCTCTGGAGCAGCATGAGCCTAAGGTCACTGTGCCCAATGCTAAGCATGGGCTAGAAGAGGTATAAAGCCCCCCAGCATTGGGCTGTGGAGCAGTGGAACTTCATTTTCTGATGTGATATCACTCTTAAAAATGATGGTTTCTTACAGGGTTCTTTAGTAAAGAAAATGGTTCTATATAGAACGATGAACACTGAAAGAACCCTTTGTTCTTTACAATGTTAAATGGTTCTTCAGACTGATGGAGAATGTGCTGTGTATGGTTCTATATAGAACCTTTTTGAAAAGTGTTCTAAATAGCACCAAAAAGCGTTCTTCTATTGTCATGTCAAGCCTGTAACAATTGAAGAATGCTTTTTGGTGCTTTTTTTTTAACCCACTTAGGTGTAAATGTGTGTGTAAATGTGTTTGTCTGTGTGTCTGCCCTGTGATGGACTGGTGACCTGTCCACAGCGTTTCCAGCCTTCCGCCCAGCGACCACTGGAATGGGGTCCAGCACCCCCTGCAACCCAAAGGATAAGCAGCTTAGAAAATGTGTGTGTATGTGTGTGTGTGTGTGTATATGTGTGTGTGTGTGTGTGTGTGTGTGTGTGTGTGTGTGTGTGTGTGTGTGTGTGCTAGCCTACAGCTATCATGGGCCATGTTTACATTCATGGCATTTGGCAGGTCGCTCTTATCCAGAGCCATGTATGACTTTAATCATGTTACAGATGCAGGTGAATGTACATCACTTCAGTGCTCAAAATTTACAACACAATATAACATAAACAAACATACAATATCAGACAATATATGCAAGTTAAACAGCAGCAACCAGTAATGGCTGGCAGTGAATTAATAAAAGGGTCAGCTGATCAACACATGGCTACAAAGGGTACTAAAGAGGGGAGAGGTGGTGGAACGGAATCATTCACAAGTTTCACTGGCTAGTGGTCCTTTGTTTCACGCTCTGATACCGTTTGCCTGGAAGCCAGAGCATAAACATGTGATGGTGATGTTAGAAGCTGTCCTGCAGACTCATTTATGTCCATGTGGTGGCCTGGTCACACTTTATCACTCACAGGAGGAACTGACCCACTAGTCTTTAATACAGTACACTATCAACAGTAGGATTCCAGAAACATCTTCAGATGTGTTCCGTACGGAAACTGATGACAATAGGAATCATCTGCATAGGAGGGTCGTGGAGCTTAAAACCACAGCAATGTAACTATATTACTGCTGGAATAAAATAGTGACTCATCAAGTTGAAGTAAAAGTAGGTATTAAAACTCAAGGTGAGCAGGTCAAAAACTGGCTACAGAACTGCAGGGGAGGTTCTCCTATCAGCAGAGGCACTGAAGTCACTATCCTTCTCTTTCAAGACTCCTGTTTAGTCTAAAATGGCAAAGGTCCAAAATGGGAGGTATGAAAGTAATGCATGAGCTCTAAGCAATGAAATTGAACCCAAAAAAGGAATTTTATATAAGCAACAAACGTTTTCCTTTGGGCTGAACTGCAAACACAATGGGAAAGAAAGAAAGAAAAAGTACCAGATCAAATTATAGCACACACGCTAAACCATGAGCTTCAGGCATATTTTAATGTCTTTTTTTTATATATTTTCAGTATTTGGCAGATGGATTGTGTGTCCACGTAGCGTTTTGCTCTATTTTCTGTAATACTGGGGTCAACTAAGCTCTCATTAAAAGCTTCATTGTAGTATGTTATGTAATTTGACGACGTGTAATGCGCCCCCCCCGCCCCCCAAATAGCGTCTGGTATGACGTGAAAGCACGCAGCCCAGACTCGTTTGTTTCGTGTGTGATCGGTTTTTTAAAACCCCAGTCGGCCCTTTCCGCCTCATTAAGCGAAGTCCCGCCCCGCAGGGCTGTAGTGATTCAGCAAATAGAACCGATTTGCTCGAGTGATTCATTTGACTGAATCGAAAGTCCGATTCATTCTCGTTCCAGTGGGTTGGCAAGGAGAAGGTTGGTTATTTTATGCGATTAATTTAGAAGAGTTGTTAATCAAGACAGGGTATAACATGCATTCACATAGGATAAGAGCTCACAGTATAGACCGTTTAAGCTGCTAAAGACAAAAAGACAAAAGGAACTGGGATGCCAGTTACAGCTATGTGAGCAAAACTTGCACATTCATTCATTCATTCATTCATTCATTCGTTCATTTATTTATTTATACATAACGGCTTATCGAATATCGAATCGGCATATCGTTGCTTGAGTTGGATTTTGTGAATCAGTTCACGGTGGTATGTTCATTTTATAATGCTAAACTAAGTAAAATAATATTTTATTTTAAGTAGAAATACACGAACGCTGGAGATGCTGCAAAAAAAGTTGGGAATTCTGTTGGAACTCCTGAATCGATTCGATCGTTTTATTGAGAAAAAAAGATCCGAACGAATCGATTCAAAATGACGATTCATTCACGACTCGGACATCGCTGCTGCTTTTGGTGAGCAGAGCGAAGATGGCGACGGCCCCGCTGTACTGCGTTTGCCGGCAGCCGTACGATGTGAGCCGGTTTATGATAGAATGCGACATTTGTAAGGACTGGTTTCACGGCAGGTGAGGAATTTAAACATTTCCGCGTCATAAGGTGGCCAGAAGTGGCAGTTTATCTCATCCTCTGCTTCTATATCCCAGGCAGTTTGCGGTGTCAGTCTCAGACTCAGCTGTGTGTGTTGTGAAGCGCAGGCTACAGCTGAGAGGGGCTCATGTGGAGCTTTGTTGTTGTTATCCGTAGTAACGTTACGAAATCGGTCTTGTTGGCTGCACTTTCCGTACAACTCGGCTTATGCTATTTCTGTTTTGTTTCATATCTCTACTTTTTCCCGACTTGTTAGACTGACCGGCTCAACTAATTTCTTACAGGAGGCAAAACGACTCGGGGCAGAAAACAAAACAGAATCGCGTTGCATTTCTAACGTTAGCTAACTCGCTAATCCGTCTCGTTAGCATTGTACGTTAGCTCGGAGCCAGAACCCCCAGCTGAGGGACTCAGCGTGTACTTTTTTACATTTGGACGCGTAAATAACCACAGGTTTTATTGTTTTTCCGTTAAATATAATGACAGAAATGTCTACCTTGACGCGGAGGTGTCGCTAAGTTTATCAGTAACAAAAGAAACTCGGTTTCAGAAGTTGTTGCAGGCTTTCAGGTTGAGTGGTTTAAGTTGGAGCTGCTGGCACAAGCGTTGTTTTTCTTTCACGGATAACTAACGAGCTTGAGTTTTAATCAAGATTTTGTTCAGACGTAAGTTAGTAAAGCAGCAACCCGTCCAGATTTATTATGTAGCGTAATGTAGACACTATCGTTTCTAGATTATTGCCTTTTTCCTCCTGTCACTGTTGTCACTACAAAGTTGAAGTCAGTTTGTCCGAATCATGTAACTGCTGCACCATTTAAGGTGGAACGGGAACATACGAATAAGTAGCTGGTGAATAGAAAACCAACTTCGACCTAGTTAAGGCTGGTTCAGTCGCGCTGTTGAGGTGCATTATTTTCAGTGTGATTGACACAGCTGTGCTGTTCTAGCTTTAAGTGTCCAAATCGTCGCTGTACTCTACATAAAGTTTAAATAATATCCACTTTTTTTAGTGCTCGCTCTTAACTCTTTGTTGTTGTGGTGTGATGATGTCCGATCAGTGGTGGGCTTATCGTGAAGCACAAGCGGTGGAAAAAAGGGGTGAGAAATATTTTTGAGGAGAAGTGAGGAGGGGGCACTAAACAAAGAGCAGCCGTGTAGTTCACACATTGGGAATTCCTCTGTTTCTCCAGATCAGATGAGTTTATTTTAGCGCACTGCTGGCGAGCGATTTGCCTGCCTGTTCAAACGTTTGCCGGCGGCTTGTTTGCAGGTCCAAAGAGGCCCCTCACTTTGGCGAAACACTGGAGCCTTTTCTGTTTGCTACGAGTGTTTGGTCTTTGGTTTGGCAGCGGGGGCCGGACATTTAAATGCCTCGTATTGCAAATATGGGCACGTGGTGGGAGCCGCCTAGTGGTCGGATGAGGACCCGCCTCTAAAAGGGCCAGAATCGTGTTTGACGTGTCGGTCTGTGATAACGATATCTGTGCTGTTTAATGTCCGATTAGTGAACGATTTAGTTCTTTTGAACCATTTCTGTTCAATACACTGGTCTGATTACCTCCCCGGTCGAAATGTGCTGTCTCTGCAGTGTTTACCTCCTGTAGGTCACAGCACGTGTGAAAACGATCCCCATACGTTACCATGAGTAAAGGGGAATTCCACTGATTTTTCAAAATTCCTGCTTTGCTTATTAACTGAGATGCAAACAAAGGCATTCAGAGTGGTTTGATGTGAAATGGCTAATTGGAGAGAAACTTACCGACTCAGATTTCTTTACAGTGGTGGTGACAGGAACCAGGAGTCGTGATGTCCAACACAAATATAGCCATCCTGTGGTGACATCCTGTATAAATAAAAATAATGCGTGGCCACGACTTAATAGGGTGTGGGAATGAGAATTAAGTTGTGGCCATGACTTAGTAAGGTGTGGGAACTAGATCCTAATGCATGGCCACAACTTACTAAGGCATGATCTCATTCACATGCCTTACTAAGTGGTGGCACACATTACTTTTATTTATATGGGATGTCACCAGCAGGGATCCATAAAATAGTGAAAGAAATAAGTGTCTTTTGGGTGCTGTTTGCCTTACAACATACACACATACATATATATGTATGTTTGTGTGTGTATGTATATATATATGTATATATATATATATATATGTATATATGTATATATATATATATATATATATATATATATATATATATATTACACTAGGGAGAAACAGAACAGAAAAAAGTTCTTGACCTTTGTACAATATTACAATGTCCATTTCTGTAGCTTACAGCTTTACTTCAGGACTTGACTTGGCACTCTTTACTCAGGGTTCAGTTTTTTTACCATCATGTTGTGTTTCCCTGCTGTTGTCTTAACACCCTCCTTTTCTGTTCTGTGCGGAACTGTCGCCTGCCACCAATGGGATTAGGCCGTCTAGCCGGGACCCGGGGGGCCCGGGGCCAGGGGCTGGCCTGTTATCTGACTGTGTTCACGGGCCCACTCGGGAGGCAGCAGCCTCTGGGGGTGAGGAGCTCGGAGGATTATGAGCCTCTGTGCTATTCATTCCTGACAGTGATGAGAGGCTCAGCCTAATATCAGCTTTACAGTAACTGCACAGCCTTCAACTGCCTTTGTGTGAGCGCACCAGCCGTCTTTTTATCGTAATGCAGTTTAAGCCCACGCCAGTACCAGCCATGCAGTTAAGTTTTGTTCTTTTTTTAAGTATTGGTTCATTATCCTTCAATAGTTCCTGATCAAAATTCTAGCTGGGACTGAGACGTTGAAGAAATGGGGGTTACATGTTTAATCGAGTTGTAGAATATATATATGCTTGAGCATTTGAGTCTGTGTAGGAGGAAAAGCGATGGAAGATTGATGGAGGCCCCCGTTTGCCACAGGCAAGTTCAAAGCCCCATTCATCAATGTCTCTCAATGATGAAAATGGAGAAGGGAGATAGATGGTCTGTCTTTCTACCCAAATGTTTAGTCTGATTGGTCCTCAGTTAAATACAACCAACCTCTCTGACTGGGAAGTGACAGACTGATGATGAAAGAGAGATGCTGTAGTCTTTAAGGACCTATAGTGTGCAAGCGTGGCCTGATCCATTACTACTCTAGTATAGTTCATGATGCACAATTGCTTTATTCGTGGAGCTGATTTCATACATGGACAAATGGCACTGTGCTGTAAGTAGGCCTGTCGCAGTTACTGGAGATGATCAGTTGTTTAAGCTGACTGCAGTCATTTTCCACAGTAGTTAGTTTTCACAGTTTTAAGCAGTATTAAGTATTAAGCAGCGCACTGGGTTGAGGCAAATAAATGTAAACAAACAAAAGCAGTAAATGCGTCATTGAGACATTATTAAGGTTATGAAAACCAAAAAAATGATACAGAAGCTATGTTCAGAATAGTATACTGTGTATTGTATACTGCATACTACTTCTTATAGTAGTATACAGTAATATGCTAGTAGTATTGGCTGATTGATAATCTGTGCTATTCTCTGTATCAGTAGAAATATTGCAGATAATGTGCTGAGAATTGCCAACACAGCATCACGACTATTCAAACTCACAACCTCCCAATGGCAGGGTGAAACTTGTGAGTTATACCACTGGGTGACCCTATAAGAGAGCCCCTCTTTAAGTATATGGCAGCAATACGGGCTACGCTGGTAAATCTGAACACCATTGTGGTTAGAACTTTTAGCGGGGACAGCATGTTGTTACAAAGAAAATGTTGTCATGAAGAAAACAAAAAAGAAAAATTTAAAGGTACCCAAAATCTACCCATAGGTCTACAATATTTATAGTATTTTAGACTGTAAAACTGATAATTGACAGCTAGGGATGCATCGATACCAATACTGGCTGCGTTTCATGAGCATTTTCTTAGTGTGAGTTTATAAATGATAGGCTTTGTTCATACATGATGGTCTATTTAAACTTACAGTGTGAGTTTTCACCAAAGAAAAAGATTTCTTAAATGGCACTGTGAATGCCTGGCTCTAGAGGACATTCAGCTGCAGCGCAACCAACCAAACAAAGGAATCCAACATGATATAAATGTCAACAAGTGAGCTCTTTGGCTGCATTAGCCTCAGATGTGATTCCTGTTGTCTGTGTACTACAGAGACTGTTGTTGAAAGAGGCAGATGAAGAGCATGTGATCAAAACTGTGAAACACACTTTCCTTACAGTACAGAAGCACTTTTCTTATGTGGAGCAAAATACTTTTCTCTGCCGCAATGCTATTCAATCCAAGGTAACTAATGTTAACATAGCAAGCTAATGCACATCATTTATTGCACTTTATTTATTTAAAATCATTGAGATTTTAATGATTTAACTGTAAAGATACATCGCATTCATTTACACCAAAAACCAGCCTGTTTAATTCTATGTGGATTACTCAGTGTGGTGTCAGAATCTATGTCGATCTAAGTACTTGAAATCATACACAGTCTGAAAAAATGCATCACTACTGATAATCATATCAGCCAATAAAGCAGTGTGAACTTACAGCGGCTGTTATCGTATGTCAGAATTTTTATCCCACCAAGTTGGTAGCGCCCACCAAGATGCATCTCGGTTTTGTCCCTGGATATAGCAGTATCTAGTATACAATAAATTACAATCGTGTACTGTACTACAGGGTCACTCGACCACCAGGCAGTTGCATACTTGTGAATTGACATTATATATATAATTCTTTTATATATATATATATATATATATATATATATATATATATATATATATATATATATATATATATATATAAAATTTGTGAACATATACGTATATAATGTGTGAATATATATGTATATAACGTATAATATGTATGCGCATGTATACATACATATGTGTACATTATATGCATACATTATATGGCTGCATACTGAATGTTTGGCCAGAGTAGTACATCATCTGGGTATCTTTGTTTTGCTGGAGAAATTCATTTTTGTCACAAGCTGTATAAACTGCATATAGCAGCCTGTATTTGTCAAGCATCAACTGTGAAATTGATCTAGAATCAACAATCTTCTGCTCACACAATCATGTTAGGATCTTAAAAGCAAAACTGATTCTAGCTCGGCACTTTATCTTGATGTAGTGTGAAATTTCTGACAAGAACATGCTCATTTTAATAAGCACTGAATCAGATACTGCAACACTGAAAGCACCAGCTTACTTGTGATCAAAACTCGTGTGTGGCTTTGAACTGTAGACATGAGACCTTTTCTTCTAACCTGTGAAAATGTGTGAGTTTGACATTTCACCTGCCCACATAGCATGTGCATGCACAGCATGATACTGCTGGAGGAAGCCGCTGCAGGCTGACTGATGGTCTTGGCCGTGCTGCGGGTTTGAAGCCTTTAGAGGCCTGTTTCCTCTGCCACACTTCCTATACTCATTACCTTGAAGAACTCAAATAGTTTGCTGGCAGGATCTTGACCATCAGGAGCAGAGGATGAGGAGGAAGCCTTGGTTTATCTTTCCTGAGCTTTTTATTGTGCTGCACTTCCTACCACTCCACTGTCTGTTGAGTGAGCTTTAGTGGACGATTTCCTCCCCAGCTTCTGTCAACAAGGCTGAACTTGGCCAGAAGGTTCAACCAGACTGTTGTTAGAAGAAGTTTATGAACTCTTTGGCATTATGTGGGCTTCTGAATGAATAGCCTATAAAACATGATTAGAAGGTCTTTCTACACTGAATCCGATATATTTATACAATTTAATTCGCATATAAATACATTTATTAAAGCATATGATGAAATCTTGGACGCCACACTTTTTTTGGATAAATATGACATTGTTTTATTTTTGCTAACTTTCAAAGACTATAGCCTCTCTCTCAACCAGTTCTTGTCTCTGTCATTACAATACCAACTACAACTATTAGGGTAGAAAATGATTATTATGATAAATGATGTCACATAAGATTAGTGTGCTTTTCTTTGCATATTGTGGATGTTGTCAGTACTTAAAGAACAGTAACCAGTTGCTTGTTTCTTTATAAAGAGAGCACAGTCAGTCTCGTTTAATTGGGTTTAGTGCGGTGCAGTATGTGAGATGTTAAGTAAGACAGCATTGTATTTATAGTTTTTCAGTGTTTTTTTAAAAAAGTGACACACCTGAGGCTCTTCTTGACTATTTTAACAATTCAAACCTCTGAAAAACTAAATGTTGTGCATATGGTGAAGATGTCTTCGTTCTTTTATATGTTTTCTATATCACCCGTCCCCAGCAACAATCAAGGCGTTGTGAAAAAGGATTAGTTTGTCCTCTGCTGTCACATGTAATTACATCTATTAAAGCAACAAAAAACGTTATGAACATCTGAGCGTATTTGTGAAATAATTGACTTTCTGTGCTCGTTTTGCTTTGCCACATGGGATCTATAACCAATGACATCATGTTTAATGTTGTTTTTGGCGTCCGCTGATGCACAATGACCAAAAAAAAAAAAATCAGATGATGTTTTAAAGGCACACAAAACTGAGTATAATGAGTATCAGGCAATATATCCAACAGACTGGAGCAAAACAAGTTGCTTGTGGTCAGCTCATTAGTTCAGGGCTACCGTATTAGTGTGGTTAGCACATTAGCTTATGATTAGCACGTCAGCTTAATTTTTTTCCATTTATTTGCCCAGTCAGCTTTTTGGTAGTGGAAGAAATCAGTTAAACAGTTTACTGCTGTGGTACTTGAGATGCATTATTTTTGTGGGGTTTTTGTTTGATTTGATTTTGGTTTTGTTCCATTGTAAAGCACAGTTTTGTTTAGTGTCTCTGTCCTGCTAAGAAATCTGTCTGAATGGATCAGGCTGACCTCCATCATGCTGTTCTAGAGTCTCTGTTATATGTACTGTTAATGTTGAATGCTCTAGTGAACTGAACACGAAAATAGTCACACATGAATCCCTTTTTATATAGTGATATTACATGAATTACTGCAAGATTTTTACAAGAGTCGAACAGTGAACTTGGACCATTTCTATACGGAACTATTGCGTATGGAAGAAAAAGTGTTTTATAGATTGTTATAGTAATATTTAACACTAGAGAAATCTTGAAAACCTTTTATTGTATTACTGTTGTTCTTTTCTTTGTAAGGGCATTCGTATTAAATCGAACCACCCTTTTGAATCGAATTCTGGAATTTGTCAGTCGTTACAGCCCTACTAAGAAGGTATAAATGTCTGTTTTGATTTGATTGACTAATCAATCAAATTGTATTGTTTATTAAAACATAGCATATTCTTAAAGAAGGTCATTAATTCTGCAGACTCTGTCACTACAACACTACATCACAATGTGTTGTATCCGGTTCGTGCCTACTTTTCTGCACAAGCTGGTGATGGATGCACTCGTTAGGTCATTGTCAGGTTCTGCTTTGGCGTCTTACTCGAATTTCACAGCCCCTTGTGAGACAACAGAAACCTAACACCACCTCTGCTTAACAAGGGACCTGTGTGTTTGACTCAAGAATTCAAGTAAAGGAGCTGACCTTGGTCACTGCTACTTCAGGTGTGTGTAGTGACAGTAGTGAAGAGAGTCAGTGCTCCGTCAGGAGTGAGAGACAGTTCTCAGCTGTGGAGTACCCGCAGCAAGCCACAAATCACAGCCTGTAGAAGGTTAAACACAGGCCATGTCAAATTGAGTGTGCTTTTCACCTGCTGAGGTATTTTTACTGTGCACAAGCCTATATGAGCATGTGTGCCTCAAGCTGTATGAGAGAGAGAGAGAGAAAGAAAGAGGGAGCTGTAGCTGACATTTTTGAGAATTCTGCCTGCCATCACCATGGAGACACGTTTCTTCTTCTCTCGCTCTAGGTGAACTATTGGACAGATCTGTAGGAGACCCATTGGCTGAAGTGCTTTACTGCTTTCATTATATCTCCTCGAATGGCAGATCTGAGGACAAGGAGCCTCGGTAGAGTGCTCCGCTGAATGAATAGCCGCGGGGCGTTCGTATGTGTGTGTAAGGTTTCTGCGCTTGACCTGATGTGTTGCGCAGAAGCCAACTTTGCGCTTTATCTGGTTCAACCATCAGAAAGCCTCCGTCTGCTGATTGGAGGCCCTTAGGCTCTTGTCCAGGGAGAGTCATTAAGAAAAATGGACATGTCCTTTCAAGGTTTTGACTAGACTTGTTCCACCTTTGGCTGTACCAAATGAACTCCCCGCTGCTCATCTGACTAACGACTGACTCCACTCAAGCGAAATAGCAGGTTAGAAGACAGGCAGCCAGGAGGGAGCTGCTGTTGTCAGGAAAAATTTTGGGCAGCAGGAAAGGATTCCCCTTCTGTCTCTGAAGAGCTGCTTTGTTATGCTCTCTTTAGTGGGGCTTGCCTGTAGAGGCCAAACCCTGTTGTCTTTTGGAAAGCTGTAATGGTCTCGCCTTCAGACACAAACAGCCTCCAGAGAGATTTAAGGGGTTTAAAGCAATGGAGCTAATGCACAGAGGCCAGCAACCAGGGACTTGTTTGTCTGTTGTTGTTTTTCTTCAGGCCAATTACATTAACGGTTCATGTTCACATGGCCGTCCGATGTGCTTATCCATCACAACGGGCGGGGCCAGCTCTAGCCTTTTGGGGGTCTTAAGTGGGTTTTTTTTTTTTTTTGGGGTCCGCTCCATCTTCCTAGCTAATGTACTTTAAAATTAGAGGCTGACTAATGATAACAACTAGTTACAATTTAAATTATGGATAATCTTCTCTGCATTCTTGGTCCAGGGATCTGTCTCACAACTCAGTATATCGTACGTACGCAGCTAATGTGAAGCTTAGTGTGATCTAACCCTGGTGGCGGTGGCAACTTTCTACATATATAAATAGTCTGACTTCTTTTTCCTTCTTTCCTTCCTTCTCATATTTCATGTGATTGGCTTTTCACCATTAATATCATGCCTTCATGTGCACACGCATGAGGATTAATCATAGCCTAAACCTGGATTAACAGAGAAAGTTGTTAACTGCTGTTGTAAAATGAGTTAGCCATGGTTCTGTTCAAGTTGAACCAACTTTGTTAGGTAGACCCCAGGTTGACTACTTCTTTTTATCCAACTACAAGCCAAAACAAATGGCATAACGTTAGTTAGTTTTTTTTTTCTTTCACTCAAGCATCTTAGACAACATAATGGTACAGCAATAACCCATAATTATGTCGCTTATTAGGTAGAGCCGTTACTGACAACAGGATATCATATTGTTGGAAATCCAAAATAGTTGAAAACTACTTGTATGGGACAGTAAAACCTGGTAAGGGCAATGTTCGTAACACTTACATAAACCTTTTATGACAACTGACACAGTCCTATATAGACTTTTATAAGGCTTATTCCCAATGTCAGTTGTCATAACACTTACTGCAGTGAAATAACATCAAAACTCATAAAAACAGCCTTAATGACACCTGATGCCTCCTGGAGTGAGCCTTTATAAATGTTTATGTAGGTTTAAGTCAATTGTCATGAAAGATGTTATGTAGATACAGCCTTATAAATACTGTCCATCAGGTAAAGTGTTAGCTAAAGCATCAACCTTTTCTGATTCACCTGTCTGCGAAGACCTCCTTCACCAAAACAGCATGCAATACCAGTGCAATAACAAGCGGATGCAATCAGTAGGCAAGATTTAATGCCTTTTGTTGTTGTACAGCAACAAAACAGGATTATTTTAAGGCCGTTATGGTATTTTGTCCTGAACATTGCTGAAGGATCAGCGATATCTGGTGTTGCAAAACGTCAGATGTGTTCTTTGCCTTCATCTGTTAGTTAACAAACTCATAATTAAACACTAGACCTTCGTTGTTGTTGTTATAAATGCTGTCAATCAGGTTGAATTATTTACTTTCAATTACAGCATCAGAATAACAGCCCTTAATGAAATCAGAGCATGTCTAGAGGCAGTTTTGATGCTGCAGCTCTAATTCTCTCAACACCTCTCCCTCCTGATGAGTTTCTGCCAGTTCCGTTGACACACTTTCAGGG
Source organism: Colossoma macropomum (assembly GCF_904425465.1). Classification (NCBI taxonomy): domain Eukaryota; kingdom Metazoa; phylum Chordata; class Actinopteri; order Characiformes; family Serrasalmidae; genus Colossoma; species Colossoma macropomum. Next base: position 7,412,988 of record NW_023494788.1, on the reverse strand, counting down.
CTCGTTGCATCATTCTCTCTGCTGGAGTTCTTTAGAAGGGCCGGCAGCTTGGCAACTCCCAGCAAGCCATTCTGTAAGGTTCCCAAACAACCTTGCTTCACCAGATCACCTCAGTGAATAGACAGGATGTTAGAATTGAAGCTCTGCTTTCTGTGCTGCAGTGAGATGCACAAGTATGGAATTTCTGTGCAAATAAAAATGAACACCTTGTTTTGGCATATACCAGTGCCAGTAACTGATATTATTATTATTATTATTATTATTATTATGATTATTATTATTATTATTATTAGGGCATGTGATTGTAATCATATCAGTATTGGCAGATAATTGCTTTTAAAATGATCAGCATTGGACAGATGTTTAGATTTGCCTGGTATTTCAAATTGATATTTGATCATGTATTTATTATACTCAAGAAGAGCAGAATGTTTAGGCAGTGCTGGGGTATTGTGCTAAAATGTCTTCATTTTTACTGCATTCCCTCTACAAATCAATGTTTTCTTTTTCTGTAATGCTAAACCAGGCAGATGCAATCCTAATCACACATATTATAAATGTTTGTGTGTCGGCATTGGCAGATGTGGGCATGGAAAAGATCAGATATTGGCATCAGCACACAATTCCTATATCGGTGCATCCCTAGTTGTGTTTACACTTAAACACAAGTTTACACTTATGATGTGCAGTGAATGTACGGTTAAACAAAGGTAGACTGTCTTTAAATTTAACAAGAAATCATAAATGACAGTTATTGTAAACATCTATGAATTTAGCAGGCGTAGTGACGAAGTGACGTAGACTAACCTTTGTAAAGGTTAGAATCCTGCACGAGGATTCCTATGACATCCATGTGAGGATAGGTGAGTTGACCCTACAGTCTTCTGTGTGTAGGGCGATGGTGTTATCCACTATGCTATCCATAGTGCAATTGAATCATGAAAATGGCCAGCCCTACACTCTTAAAAAGGTCTTCAAGGGTTCTTTAGTAAAGACAATGGTTGTCTAAAGAACCATGAGCACTCAAGCACTGAAAAACCCTTTGCATGGTGAAATGGTTCTTCAGATTGATGGAGAATGTGTCATATATGGTTCTATATAGAACCTTTTTGAGGAAGGTTCCATATAGAATCAAAAAGGGTGCTTCTGTTGTTATGCTATTAAACCTAAAACAATAGAAGAACGCTTTTGGATGTTATGTGGACCCATTTTCAAAACATCTTCTCCATCAATTTGAAGAACTATTTCAACATGCAAATAACCATTCAAGCATGCAAATGGATCTTGATTGTTCATGGATCTATATAGAGTCACTATCTTTACTAAACAGCTCTTAAAGAACCATCTTTTTTAAGAGTGTAGTGCATAACAAACAGGGCACAAAGTTATCTCTTGTTATTATTGGCTGAGATGCAACATCAGATTGATGAATTGTTATGCATTGATCCTACAAGGGAAATTTGTCATTTTGCTGCTTAATTATGCCTAGTCAAGTGCCTTACATACAAAGATAAACCCAATTCGTCCTGGTGTTAGAACCTCCAACCATCAAATGCTGGTATAGGTATATCTGGTGGTATAGATATACCTGGTCATCACCCCTCCTACCACTAGGCTACTAGCCAATTCAGCTTCTTGGTTTGTCTCACTTGTCCTTAACTGTGCCATTTTGGTTGTTTGATGGCAGGATGTGCCCCTTGTCTTTATTTTCTCACACTTTACATGACCTCTTCTTTCCGTGGCTTGCGTAGCGAGCTAATAGATGACTGTCACTGTGCTCCACTGGCCCACATTCTTCTTCCTGCAGGCTGTTTTTAGCAGTGTGGATCGCTGTGTTCCACAGAGCTTACTCAACCAGAGTTTGAGTCCAGATCCCTCCCCTCTTTCTCCTGCATGAAACAGCACGGCCCACACTAGGTCAGGAGCTCCGGCGGCGTGACATAACCGTCCCTGTGACTCACTTCCTGAGCGTTCTTTTCCTAACCTCGTCACAATGAGGGCACTAATTCTTTGTTAGTTTTGAGCACCCAGGGAGGGAGGCAGGGCGGGAGGGAGACAGATTTGGCTGGCTGACAGAATTCACAGTGAGTTGGTTGTTGTTGGGAGATGATGAAGTAAGTTGACCAAGAATGGAATGTGGATGTGGGTGTTTTTCAATCACTTCCGATCCCTCCGCCAGAGCCAGATTTTATCTGTGCGCTGTCACGTGCAGCCCCCTTTTTCCACACCCACTCTAGTACAATGCAAATAAAACAGAGGTAGTAAGCACAAACCTGTTTCCATGTGAAATTCAGTGTAGGTCTGTGTTGTTCATCTCCCCCTTCCCTGCACATTTTAGTGTTTTCTTTGCTCCAAAACATCCACAGTCGTTCGGCCCAAGTTCAGATTTTCTTTATTTCAACAATAAATCAGCCAAGACATGTTTATTTCTTTAGTTTTGCTCTGGAGCTGCAAGATTAGCATGGCTAGCAAGCAGCACACTTGACTTTAGGCTTGAGTTTGTTAGTGATATTATCGTCAATCACCTGTAGTTTCCATTGACCATTAAGACGGGTACTTTAAATGTCTGAAAATGCCCTGTCCGTGGGTATAAGATTCACAAAAGTCAGTTTATTTATCTTGCAATCTGTTGTCTTTTAACAAGTTATCTTTTAATCAGTACTGTTTGTCTGTGTTCTGAATCGGCCCTGATAGCCCTGAGAACATTCTGTAGCAGCACGAGGTAGATCATTTTTGCTCACCTGTGGTCATGCTTGTTAAATTGAAAGTCGTCTATGCGTGAAATGGCTTCGTGGAAACACAGACAGGGGCTTAAAATATTTTGCATTGTGATTCACATCAGTTAGTAAAAACTAAAAAGACAAAATGGATAGCTTCAGTAACAGTAGCCTTTGGGCTAATTAGGGGGGCTGAGTGACATCACATGTCAAACCTCATTGTTTAGTAGCTAGAGAATTAGAATAGCACAGATGTTTTATTTTAACAACATGTTTGTCCGATTTAGACGTTGATAAGGGCGCTGAGTGTCACAGGTCATAAAATGTAATGTTTAATTTATCAAAAATGGTGCCAGCACAAACAATGTTTCCCACAGCACAAATCAGCACAAACAAATGGTAGTAAATATCTGATCAGTTGGGGGTTCAGCTTCACGGAGGTCCTCTGCTCCTCATTTTTTTTTTCCAGTAAAGCAAAATAAGCACACTCTCATTAAAGATAGAAGAACCAAAGTAAGCAGAAAAACATTAGTTCTAGTGCATCAGTCTTGTTTCTTGTTTGAAGTTGTATGTCGGAACTGCCTGGATGACCTGAAGGAAGCATTAGAGAAGGGGAGGTGGGCAGAACATGCAGGGCAAGGGTACTCAAGGGTGAGAAATGGGAACAACTGCTGTAGGCAAAGGTCAAAAGAGGAGAAGAGGCGTTATTAGAAGAAGCTGTACTGTAAGTCTCTTTTTATGGCAGCTTTTCAGAGTTGAGGCTGTTCTGGCTTTTTACGAGTCAGCACATTTTTCACCCCCATCAGGCATTAAGACACACTCCCCACCATCCCCCTTTCTCAAACCCCTCTCACAAACACACTCCCACCTCCCTCTGCCTAGAGGGAGGGCCAGGCCGAAGCTTTGATGTGGACCCCTTTGCTGCTGCTCCAACACCGCCACTGTTTCTCAAGCCTTGTCGCATCACATACCCCCTACCTCCACCTCCCACGCACACTCCCCCCACTTCCTCACCCTTGAGCAAACCCAAATATAACTCCACATCTGGAGCCCCGACAGAAACAGGCCTGTCTGGCCGTAACCGTAATCAGCCAGGCCTGACCTGGCCCAAAGTCACTCACAGGTCATGGGAGACGGATCCTTTATATCTTTCTGCACATCAGGATTGTATTGAGGTGCATGAAGTTTGGGGATATAAGCTGGTATCCGATATGCCAAACATTCATGATGTTCCTAGCATTTGTGTGCAATATGTGCAAATAAGCCAAGAGGTCATCTTTTAAATGGGTTTTTCACAGTTTAACAATGTTTTACCAGTTTATACTGGTAGCAGTTCATTTCAGTGCTGCATTTTTAGTTAATCCTAAAACATAAAGTAAGCACACATTCAAGTGAATTATGAGAAACACTTTCAACAGTGAGCTTCCTACCTTCAAAACAAAATAAAAGGCTTTTAAATAGTGAAAAATCTTGGACCAGGCAAATGTATGGGTGCTTAAGTTCCTATGCAACTTTGGGGAAAGCCACTCTGCAGTTTGCATGTTCCTTGGTTATTTGTAGGCCTGCAGAATTTGAGTAACCCACTAGAATTTGCTGTGTGTAATGATTAAAGGGTAGTAAGGATACTAACATTTGGTTATTTTTAATGTCAGGAGGTACTGCATCGTGCCAGAGCTTTTGAAAAATATATGTGGTCCTTGTGGCATTTAAGAGAAAAAGCAAAGGAAAAAGCGAACCAATGATGTTTTAGGTCCTGTATCAAACAGAAAGAAGACACTGCTCTCATGAATCAGGGCAGCATGGCGTGCCCGGTCTGTCCACAGTTCACTTGCCAATCCCCTTCTAACTTACAAATAAAACAGCAGCCTTGCCAATCCAGAATGCAGAACAAACCTCAGTAGTGATTTGGCTTGTTAGCTTGCAGTTGCAGGGCTGTACCCAAACCTAAAGTGTTGTAGCAAAAGAAGCCAAAGAAGGCAATGACAGCAGGCACAGCAGGGGATGTCTCCACATCCAGATACGCAGTTCAGCAGGCAAATTGTAAACTCTTAAATCATTGCTGGCTTTGAATATGACCTTACAGCCCTAGACTAAACAAGGTTTGGACATTTTTTAAATTGTGAGACCCTTTGTTTACAAACATCTGGATTCGTTCTCTAGTGTAAGTATTACCTGATAGACTACAACTGCTGTAAATGCTAGAACTCAACCTGAATTGCAGTTTGTACAAATACAGTAGAGACACATTGTTCAATATTGCACACACCACATAATCAGCTCACAAAAAGCGTGTATACCAGCCTACAGTTTACATGAGTACTTGAATAGAGATTCACACACACTCGTGCAACTATGATCTTTTTATCTCTTCACACCGGTTTAATGTCTCCTAGCATGTGTGACAACTTTGTCACATTGTACAGTTCTGGGTTAGCATATTAGCCTGTAGCTAGAGCATTAAGACACAGATCAAAGCAAATTGAGTTTTGTCAGTCGTTGCACTCCAGTGTTAACATTTTTGGGAGATGGTAGAGAAATTTTGTAATGTTGTCAAGCGAGCACTTTTTGTAGCAGCTGAAAGCATATTTTGCTAAGTTATTACAGACACCCTAACTCAACTCAGCTCTGCTTTTCTTATGTGGTGGGAATTCTGTCCAAGGAAAGGTTGAATTCCAGTCTGGATTTGAGATCGCTTCATGAAGTTTGCACTTTTGATCATTCTTGAAATCTTTCGACTTAAAAAGATGGTCAGTACATATGTTTTTTTTGGTCACAGTTTGTGTTTCTACCTCTTTCTTGTTGAGCTATCTGTGATAAAGACTGGTGTTGCTTTTTAGCAATATTTGACAGCACAAGTGTGTTGATTTCACAGAAAACATAGTTCCTTACATAAGTTGCAATGCTAAACTAGTGACTCACAGCAAATATTATAGTCTTGTGGGGGATATATGCTTATATATGAGTCATCAACAATGAACATGGCTTTAAAATTGTCATAGGTAATGCCTTGGATGGCAGAGCTTCAAACTGAAGCACTGAAGCGTTTTTACACACGTATTAACATCTGTTTTACATTCTATTCCAGCTGCGTCCAGGTTGAGGAGCACCATGCAGTGGACATTGATGTTTATCACTGTCCCAACTGCGAAATCCCCCATGGACCCTCCCTGAGTAAGTTCTCACTTCTCTCTGCATCTCCCTGCTCCACTGTCCCCCTTGTCTATCTTCTCCTCCCTTCTCCTACAGAATGCTTTATTGATTTGCCCTATTTGATTTAAGCACCAGTGATTTTCCACCCCTGGGGAGCAGACATTATTAGGCTAATTAAACAGTGTAATAATCAATTGGAGATTGAAAAAGACCCTGTTGGACTGAAAGAGTTTAGGGGTTTATGGTCTTTTTGAACTGGTCCACTAAGTGCCCTTATTACTCGAAATGTGACATACTGCATTTCCACTGATAACATCTGTGAGATGTAGCATCATCAACTTCTTTTTGTAAGGATGCAACGCCCTGACCTGCAGCACCGTTCTGTGTTCTGACATGTTTATGTTCTGAATGTTCTGAATTTACAGTGAAGAAACGGAACAACTGGCACAGGCATGACTACACAGAGCCTGATGATGGCAGTAAACCTGTGCAGGCTGGCACGTTCATGTTTGTGCGGAAGCTTCAGACCAGGAGCTTCGCTAGGTTAGTGGGCCAACATGTGGCCATCTGACACCCTCACTGTGAAGCCACCGGGCACCAGCATCAAACAGGGTGCAACATAACAAGCACCCACAGTTTATACCCTCTTCTGAAAAATAGAGATTGGTTCCTGTGTGCTAAATCCTTTGTGGATGCCAAAAGATGTTCTCTAGTGAAACACACAAAACTATGTTATTTGCACCTTATAACACCTTTTGTAGCACCTTTCGTACAGTTTAAATCCCTAAAGTGCCCATGTCCTACACTTTGTGTTTATTTTTCCTCTGAGGTCAAGTTATAACATTTGTGTGGTTTTATGTATTAAAAATGGTCATAATTCATTCGTACTCAACCATTTTCAACCTCTGTTTATCCCTAAGAGGTGGATATATGTAAATTAGTTGGTTCTTGTGACATCACAGAAACAGGGAATTTGACACTGGCTGGTTTTTGCAGCTTAGTTTCCATGTAAGAACTGTATGGACTGGGTGTGAATGCTAAAGTTTCAAAATGAGCCAATGTTTAAATATTACTTCAGAATACTTTATTTTTAAAAAGGCAAGAGAGATTCTATTTTCAGGATGACACACATTAAGATGAATAATTTAGTACTAAGCCTGGAGTTAAAGGAATTAATGCAGCTTAGTACTGTATCAGAAGGTTCATAACTACACTCAAAACTACACCACATGCTGTTTTGATTGTTAATGTTACAAAAGATTTTTACCGTTTTTGGGAGAAACAAAAAGTGAGGTGCTATCTTATTACATTTATCTCACCATGTTTGTTTGTAAATTGTCATTTAGATGTAAAAATCAGTCAGTTTTCAATTCTGAAAGGTCAAATTTTGGAATGCTATAACCAGTTAAAATGGATTATAATAATATTAAATGAAATATGTATATTCATATGTTCTATATGTATAAATAGTTCATTAGAATAGAATTCAGTCACATTCCTGTATTTAGTATGATTGGTTAAGAGGTTTTCATTATTCATTGAATCCTTTCTTAAGAAATTGTAATAAAATTGAATTATAAGGTTTTCTGCTTGTGAGTATTTTGCCTGGGTGCTAATAATAATAATAATAATAATAATAATAATAATAAAAACTACTTTTCAGCACCTTTATACATGCTCAAAGTGCTTCTCAGCATTAAATTGGGAAACAGTAAAACAATAACCAAAGTAGTAACTGAGAAATGAGCGTAAAATCAATAGAATAAGGTAAAGTAATAATAGGAAAATTTTTAAAACTGGTAACGGTAATCAGGCTGGTATTGATACTGTCTTCTCATGCTGTGCAGTGCGGATGAGATCCTGACACAGATGCATGGAAGTCAGGTGACCCAGCGCTATCTGGAGAGACACGGCTTCCGCTACCCCATCGCCGTGGCCCAACTGGACGGGCTCGGCCTACGCCTTCCACCTTCAGATTTCTTAGTCAAGGATGTGGAACGATATGTTGGTAAGTAGGGGTGGGGAGTGCAAGCAGTATAACTAGGTCAGCTTGTCGTTTTGCTCTTGCTCGCATCCTGTTCTTACCCCTAAAGCTCTGTCATCAATATTCATTCCCGTTATGCGTAATTACTAGCGTTAGAGTGGGTTTACATATTCATTGTGATAAGTGCTGCATCTGTGGAATGCAGATCTGTACTACAGTGCAGTAACTGGAGAGCCCTGTTGCTCGCGTCAGGTGACTGCTGTGGGTTGAATGGGTTCAACCTCTTGGCGAGAATTAATGAAGCTGTAATAAAATAAGTGTGTGGATAAAAGCGGTGTGGCTTACAGCAGCTAAGTGGTCCCGCACCTCTCCAGCTCGTTTTGGAGTAACTGAAGGTGTCCTGTTACATGCTCACCACCTGATACAGGCAGCTCGCATTTGTCTGCTCCAGACAGAGCTTTGTCTGTAAGTTTAGGTTACAGCAGACAGGGCCTGCACACTCACTCACACATACACTAACCTGTGCTGCAGTTTAGTGGAGACTGTGGTCTAGCAGACCAAGCGTGTTAATGTTGCACTTTCACTGTCATGGAGAGAAGAGGTTCTGCAGCGCCCCCTATATGTGTGTTACCATTTGCACTGCATTTCCTCCTGCTTTAGTTTTTCTTCTTACTTAATTCTTCCTCTCTACTTTCATTAGGCTACCTTGAAACAGTTTTTAAACTGTCATCCAGGAGTCACCCACTCATATTAACAAAACTTCCACAAGACCAACACTTCAATCAATCCAGAGGAGTACACTTTATGCAGCCAGAAAGACGTTAACATTTACTTTGTTTGGCTGAAATATTTTTTGTTTAAGTGCCAAATGCTATCTTAATACATACAATTAATTTAACTGGATCAATGTTGGAATGTTATAGCCAATTAAAATGATTATAATAATATTCAATTAAATATGCACTTATTCTACTGTAAATAGTTCACCCAGTCACATTTTTGTATTTAGTGCATTTTTGAAAATTACACCAAAATAATGTAATTGATTGGTAGCGTATGAGATTATGTACAAAGGTTTGAACTCTCCCGGTCAAATTATATATTTTGTTGATTTTGAAATTTTTGAAATAAGTTGACACATCCTCTACAGGGAACTTGAATATGACATTTTCCTGCAAATTTTAGTGTGCAATTTCTATTTAATTGCTGAGTTTAACATACTTACATGTATAGTTTTGTGCCATAGCATTTTCACAGGCCACATTTTATATTTTTTCCAATATTTGTAAATTTAGCCAAAAAACTGTAATTATACATTAAAGTGTGCAGTAATGTGTTCTCTGTAAAGACTGTGTTAAGAAAATCAAGAAGACATGGAATTTGACCAGGAGCCCAAATTTTTGCATACAACTTCATGTTTAACACATTATATGTAAAGTGTTCTGTGTGAACAAATAGAGCTGTAGGGTTAAACAGGTGAAGGCTAACATCTCACTCTATCACTGCACAGCTGAGGAACAGCACATTAAAGAAGATTAAAAATGTTCTCCTAAAATTGATAGCATTGCTAAGACATAGTAATTTAACTGCTACTATCATTAGAAGTATCGGTTTTAATTTGGTAATTTGGGCCGTGGCCGTTTCTGGTCAGGTTCAGACAGAATGTTCTTGAGCTCAAATGGGTTAGGTCAGATTTGGATAGTAATTTTTGTCAGGCTCAGGTGAAAACTTGCTGGACTTGTGGAAGGTTGTCAGCCTGTTTTTGGTTCGAACCAGAATTTCAGTTTTTCTAATTAAACTCAAATGTATCTTGACCTGGCTCTCCAGTTTGGCATACTAAAGTCCACTGCAGTATTGTGTCCTTTTTTTGTGCTTCTATAATTTGTCTCCTGTGAGACAGTTCTGCAGTTCTAGAATTCATTTGTCAAAGTTGATTAGACTGTTATGCCATAAATAGAACTTCTGATTAGACTGCATTCCTTTCGCACACTGCTGCGACTGTACTGAAAGATGCAGGAAAAGGATGTTGGAATTGTATAATGAGAGGAAGGATCTCATGCTGCTGCTTCTTCTCAGAGTTCATAGACCTCAGATTTGGCCAATATGGCAAAAATATATCATCACAGTAGAGGAAAGCTGTTTTTTTGGGATATGCAGTATGCATTATATTTAGCTCTCTGTGGTTAGATTAGACACAGGGCATCAGGAAAAATACATTCGTTCGTTCATTCATTCATTTAGTGCCATCTGGTCAACTACTACGGTTTTAAATTGACAGTGCGTAACCACTGGTTAACAAGTTTGGGGTTTCAATTTTGGTGAAACATTGGCTAGTGGTCAGTGTTCTATAATTAGTGGTTTTACCCACAGTACACCAAGAAAAGCATGATGTGATTTTCTCACAGGAGTGATAACATCACTATATTTTTCTCTGAATATTGCGGCTATGCAAGTAGCCAGTCACATGTGTTCTGCTGTGAGCAAAAACTGACCAAAAGGAAAGCATTTAACTAAACTTATTGTATCACAGTATGTGAAACATTGAATAAAAATCATTGCATTCATTATTTTTGACAGTATTTAAAAAAATGGCAAGCAGTGCCAGTGTATATATAGATGTTACATGATGTGCATCACAATAGTTGATTGTGATAATGTTTGATAAGTTGGAATAGACAAAGAAGATCAAGTAATGCCACAATAAAAAAAAAATAAAAAAAAATTATATACACTATATACATTTATACCTTCAGGGGGATGGTCACCATTCTTCAAGTCAAATAATTAAAAACAACAAGAAAAAACTCTAGAGCTTAATAAAATATTTACCTTAATTACAAACTTAGATCTTGTTATATTAGCACTACACAGCCAAGGAAGACAGAAATGTACTATTAAGAGCTGCTATTATTAATAGAGATCAGTTCATTATTTCTGGCATTTCACAAGAACCAACACAACAACATCCACCTATTCAGCCTACAACTGTTTAGCTCTGCCCATACTTACTGAAGTTCTAAGGAGTGTTTCAGCTCAGTGGTTTTTCGAATGAGGCGCAATACAGGTCAGCCAATTAGAACAGAGCTTATTTACATATGCTAGTCCTAAAGGCACAATAACAAAAACAACCTCTTTAATTCTAAGGGATAAAGAGTGGTTGGAAAATGGTCGTTATGTAAAGATGAGTTCTGTTTTTTTATTTTGTACATAAAATAAATTAAATGCTATAAGTGGATGGTGAAAACAGGATATTGTAGGATATGGGCACTTTAATAATGGTCTTACTTGGATTACATGCCAGTGTTTACAGTGAACCTTCACATTTAAGATGGTGATGTAGGTGCGCTGGTATCATTGCGTGATGAATGTAAAATTTTACACAGTGACGTTATGTCTGTGGCTTGTGCTAAAAGCCTCCAGCTTCATGTCCTTAATGCACTCTGGATGGTAAACGCAGCCTTGCTGCCCAGCTAATTCACTTACCTCAGCGGGCAGTGTGCCGAGCAGCTCACGAGGGGGCCGTCCAGCTTGCTGGATCGAACGTCAGGCCTTTTCCACATCTCCATTTACTCTGAAATGATGAACCACATTCTCCACCTGCTTCATGAAACACTGCCTTTGTCCCTCCCAGCTTATGGAGGTTAATGTTTTAAAAATGTCAGTCTTATTCTGCCAGATGTTGACCATAAAAGGGATTTTTGTGGTGCCAGAACTTTAATATAGTGTCACCAGCTGGAAGGATTAATTTCTGAACGTTATTAGTAATAGAGGGATGTATATGTAATAAATGTTATGTTCTGTGTCTGGAGAATAATTTGCTTTTAGGATATGTTGGCCTCTTTCCCTCTTGTTGTTTTTGGTTAATAGTCTATGTCTCCATTGTCCATAAAGAGGGGTTGGAAAAAGGTTGTTATATAAAATGAGTTCTGTATTTTTTGGTACATAAAACCACATAAGTGTTATAAGTGGACCTCAAGGGGAAAAAAAGGATATTTTAACAAAAATAGATGAATAGATGATACTGTAGGATATGGACAATATATGGAGAGATACAGGGCCAATATATAATAGCCCCTATTAGTAAGAGGGTTTATCTAGGATACCCATCTAAATAGTAGTGTTTATGGAATGTAAAAGGTCTTACCTGATCTTAGATATGTGCTCGTGCTTTGTAAAAGGCTTTAGTGCACATATCCCTTGATCTCAGACTAGTGATAATAAAACTGCCTTGAGGAGAGGTGAGTTTGGCTCTGACTGACATCTGGCCCTGGCCAGCTGCTTTCTAGAACTGTGAGCTTACACACATACACCAGCTGCCCTGCCCCACGCTTGGTGGTGGTCCCTGTGACGAGCTTGATTTGTTGGCTGCCAGCTGTCTGGTATATCAGCACAGTAAGCGTTTTAGCTGCAGTAATGTTGCGGGGGATCCCTGCACTGAGGTTTGGGGCTTTTCCTGGTTCACACCTCATTTAATCCATACAGGGCTTGATGTTCAGCTAATAAGCTGAATCAGGTGTGTCAGAGCTAAGTGAGGGATTTTCATTGATGTAATTTTCTAGTCCAGTTGTTCATTTTTCAGAAAATATGTCTGAGGAGTTTAGATGTTAGATAATCTACATGCATCAGGAAGGAGCAAGTCAAATTAAAATAAGTGAAAAACAGGTGTTTCCAAAACTGGAGTTCAAAAACTATTAAAAGAGACAGGGAAAAACAGGACTTACCTGGACCACCTAAACAGTCTCCCCCAAATAATAAGTGTTTAAAGCTTTCATCTTTGAGAAAGAGTAGAAAATCAAGCTCAAACTTCAGGTCTAAAAAGAACTAAAGGTGTTTCTGTACATCTTTCCGCTGTGAGAGGACAAATCAAAGCTATGGGTCTGAAAGGATGTGCAGCTGTTGAGAAGCCTTTACTAAGAAAAGGAAATAGACCAAAAAGATGAAAACCTGAAATTCAAAAAAGAAGCTGCTGGTGTTTTTAGAGCAATTGACTGACCATCCCGAGGTCCACACTTCAGCATCACTGAATGTATTACTGGAGCGAAGTGAGAAGCTGAAGACGTAACCAACTTCTAAGACTGACCTTTCGAGGTGGAGAAAAATACGCCTGCAGATTTCTTTGAAAACTGAAAGCTACTGGGGCAAAGGGTGAACAAATTTAATGCTGAAAAAAAAACTAAAAATACATTTTGTGGTGGCTTCTAAAGAAGTTTCTGTTAAATATGTTTTCTGCCATTTTTATGATGCTAAAAAATGTAACTTTTAATTTTTGGCCATTTTGACGAAGTTAATTAAATGAAGGGAGGTCTCTGACTTTTGCGCAGTACTGTATCTGTATGTGTATATGTTTAAAAAAATAATGACAGTTGCATAGTCAGTTGTTTGAAAAAGCATGCGTGAGCTGTATTTTGACACTGTTTTAACAAACCCTATTTTACAGGAGAAAGACATTTTTAACTTAAAATTTCATTAAAGTAATTTTGCACCATTTGTATTAGTACATATGTCATGCTATGTAAATGATAGTTGGCGTTGTCAAATGTTGCTGTATTTTTCAATAATCCTGAAAGTGATTCATAATGCAGGTTGTATTTAATAGCATTGCACTGCGGTTCTCTTACTTATTGCATGACAATTTTCGGAGTAATTTCACAATTTGTCCCACTTGTCCAGAAAGTTGAGATCGTGTTTGAATCCATAGGTGGCGATAAAGTGATTGATGTCATCGATGTGGCCCGCCAAGCAGACAGCAAGATGAAACTGAAAGAGTTCGTCAAGTATTACTACAGTCCTCAGCGGCCGAAAGTTCTCAACGTCATTAGCCTTGAGTTTTCTGACACCAAGTAAGTTTTACTATGTGCCATTATAAATTTTCCATTTAAAAGAAATTAAATCATTACATGAGCAGTTCTGTATCTCAGCTCTATGTAAAATTGTAGCTCCTATAGAGGAGTACAGCAGATTTATGCACTCACTCACACAGGGAGTGGGAATTCTTGTACTAGCTAACAGCAGGGGATCCTGAGCTCTAGCTGAGTTCAGAGGAGATGCAGTGCTGCAGTATGGCTGTTCCTCAGAGGCAGACCCGCTCACATGCTCAGAAGCACAAACCTGCACTTTATACCTGCTTGGTGTATGATCTTTGATTTTGACTCCACTTATGTGTTCTAGGATGTCAGAGCTGGTAGTGGTGCCAGACATTGCACAGAAGATGTCTTGGGTGGAGAACTACTGGCCTGATGACTCGTATTTCCCCAAACCCTTCGTGCAGAAGTACTGTCTGATGGGTGTCAAGGACAGCTACACTGACTTCCACATTGACTTTGGGGGCACATCAGTGTGGTATCACGTGCTGTGGGTAAGTTTCATTGCAGGACGTCTGCTTTAAAGGAATAGTTGGACAAAAAAAATCTACACAGTTTTCTTCCTTACACCAAATACACCATATGGCCAAATATTTGTTGACACCCCTCCTAATTATTCAGGTGTTTCAGTTACACCCATTGCTACCAGGTGTGTAAAATCAAGCACATAGCCATGCAATCTCTTTAGACCAACACCGACAGTAGAATAGGTCTCCAAATTAATGCCCATGGTTTTGGAATGGGATGTCCAACCATCTCAAATGAGGTGTGACTGTCAGCTGTCCACATACATATGGCCTTGTAGTGTATGATCAGTATGAGAGTAATACACTGTGATATCGTGATGCAGAAATATGTGCAATTTATATTGGACAACAGGCATTCTCTGTGTTATGCCGTGAAATGTAACTGCATGGTTTGCAAATAATCCAACACCAGTAAACAACCCAACATAGACAGTCATCATTTTACTGCACTCAAATGTTGCTGATATTATTATGGCTATCATTTTGTGAACCCAGAATTGGGAATTGAATCGAATTGTGGTCTGAGTATATTTTTACACCTCTGATAATTAGCTGTGTGTGTTTAGTTTGGTCTGAAGGTTTGCATATTTATTTATTTTTTTTTATTTTTGCAATTGGTAAATGCTGTGTAGTGTAGATTAAAGCAGCCTTATTTTCTTCCATACTTTTGTCCATTTCTGTAGACAGCAGTATGTTATGCAGTGTCATAAACCAGATAAACAAATCTATATGAGATTACTTAAAAGGGACTTCCACTAATTTTACAAAAATTTTGCATAACTATATTGTTGAGGTGTAAGCAAAGTTACAGTGCTTTGGACTGAAATGATGCATTGTAGAGAAATGTAATCTTTTTTGCTTATAATTTTTCTTAACAGTGGTGGTGAAAGGAGCCAGAGGGCACATCATGTGCAACACAAAAAGCTGTTTTATTTATTATAGCAAATGAACAGTGTGAGTTTTTATATATAATTAATTAAAATGACATTTTCTCTTGGTACTATTTTGCCTTATGCCCTACATGGACCTCTACACTACGAGTTGATTTATGTAAATACATTTTAGGCCAAAAATGATGATAAAACAATGTCTTTGGCATCAGGCAGTATATTCGGAAACCATCTCATAAAATAATTTTGGAGCTTTTAAACATATTAAACTCATTAAAATTGTAGACATTTGGTTCCTATCACCACCACTGTGAACAATTCTGTAAGTTCCTCTTGAATGGCACATATCTGAATCAAATTGTGAATTGCTGTTGACATCGTAACTACCAACTGAAAGCTAGCAGTTTGAGGCAACACTTATGATTTAGGCATGCAGTTAGCACAGCGCTAAATGGTGGTCGTGACTCTCCGTTACTTCTTGTCTACATGGCAAACATGCCTACTACATTTAAGGAGAAGGAAATTCTATTTTTGGTTTATCTTTCCCTTTCATTTATTTGATAAAAGTAACTAACTAAAATATAATTCTTGGCAATTGAGTGAGAGGAAAAAACAAACTACCTCAACAAGGCAATTTTCACACTGGGCGGTTTCAGAACAAGTCAGTCTGAATTTAGCCTTTCCGTGGTTTCACAGTGACCTTGCTCTGCATATGTTTTTCATATCTCAGGCTTGATATCATCTTTGGTTGAACCTATTTTTTCAACAGTGCTCTTTTAGCCAAGACAGAGACATCTCAGAGATTCAGTACTAATCATTACTTTTTCTCTAGTCTCATAGGAGAGGTTTATCCTTGTTTTGTCACCTAACAGCTGGTTTATGAAGTGCCATTATGTTTGTTTACATTCTCACAGAAGCTTCTGCCTCAAAGCAGTAGTAATTACTCGCTTGAGCACACATTTACATGCCTGGGGGATGAGCGTCTCACCCCGGAGCGGGAGGGCACTGATCAACCTTGCTGCTTTGAGTTTGTCTCCCTCTAGGTTGAAAATTGTGTCCCTTGTGAAAACAGCAGTATGAAAACCTGATGTCTTCCTGCTATTGGCTCACCCTGGGTCAAACCATGTTAGAGGGGTTGTATGCATATTATATAGAATAAGACTTGCCATAACTTTGTAGTATTAAACATAAGTTATCATGCCTATCTAAGAGCTCTCTGGCCCTGATATTCAAAGTGCTTTCCAAGCACCTGCGATTGACAGCCCTCGGTCCAACGCTTTCAGCCTGCTGCACCACTGGAGCAGAAACAGGCTATACAGGTGTTGTTGTAGACCCCACTGTGTCCATGACTCATGAAATATGTTATTTGGCATTTTTTGCCACCATCTTAATGACTGTAAGGTTCTTGTTCAGTTTTCTGCTGAATGTGCATCCAGGCAATGCTAGTGTTGAACAGTGACAGAGTTTTCGCTTGTTAGGTTAGTTTTTGCTTGGTGGTTATCTTTCTTTAGTTTCTCTGACTCAAAACAGAGACTGTAGGGAAACACAGTTTTGTTAAAACTACAGAGAGTGCTGTGAAAAAGTACTCAGCCCTTTCCAGTTTCTTCTATTTTTGCATGTCACACTCAAATGTTTCATCAAACTACATTTAATGTTAGACAAAGATAACCCAAGTAAACACAAAATGTTGTTTTTAGATGATGGTAATTTTATTTATTGCAGTAAAAATGCTGTTCAGCCCTACCTGCCACTATGTGAAAAAGTAATTGCCTCCTTAGCTACTAAATCAACCAGTTAACCAAATGCAGTTGACTATTGGGTTCAGTTTCACTAGCCACACCCAGGCGTAATTACTGCCAGACTTGTTCAATCTGAACATCATTTAAATAGAACCTGTCTGGCAGTGTGAAGCGGACTTGGTTTCAAAAAGCAGCACATGAGGCTCTTCTAAAGAGATTTAAATACAGATGTGAAACAAAGTAATTAAAATCTACCAGTTTGGAAAGGTTTATGAAGCCATTGCTAAGGCTCTGGGACTCCAGCGAACCACAGGGAAAGCCATTATCCACTAATGGAGAAAACGTGGAACATTTATTGGACATTGAAAAGTTATTCACATACATGTATATTGTGTGCCCACAAGATAAACGTGAAGAAATCACATGAGGATTTAGGTTCCCTGGGACTTCAATGTTAGCGCTGCACAATAGCTCACTGGTTAATTTGTGATGCAGTAATATTACAGAAATTCTCAAAATGTACTTGACCTGAACAACCTCAGTTTTACACCTCAGTTTGATGCTTATGTGTGTGGGTTCTCATGATCTAGCAATGCTTTTGGTCAAACCTGTGTTTAACATTAGATTAACGTGTTTTTAATGTATTGCAAGGCATCACAGTTGTAACATATCGCAAGACAAGCAAAATGTTTTTTTCTATTTTGTGCAGCCCTAACTCATATCTGTCTTTATTGCGGTTATGTGTGTGTCACTCGTAGGGGGAGAAGATTTTTTACTTGATTAAGCCAACTCCAACCAACCTTGCACTGTATGAGGAGTGGAGCTCGTCTCCAAACCAGAGTGAGGTGTTCTTTGGGGAGAAAGTGGACAAGTGCTACAAGTGTGTTGTCCGGCAGGGAACTACCCTTTTCATCCCCACAGGTGAGACGTTTATCTCATTTCAGCTATGCTTGTTCTGACCACACCATTCAGTATGGCTGCACACTAGTCATTATGGCCAGCTGGGTAGAGAATGATTAGACAGAGATGATGTGGTAAGAGCTGAACTAACCTCCTTAGTCATGCTTGACAAACTTGGACATTCTGCATTAACCTGGACCAATAATCTACACATGAAATGTTCAGAATTAAAGAAAGATGGGTGACCAGAGCCTGAGCCGCTGGCCTAAGGAACCCTCTGCTTTTCCACTTAAAGCAGAGCAGCTGGCTTTGATGGCTCCACAGGAAGGCTCAGTTTGATTTATTTTTTTTTTTTGTTTTTTTCCCCTCCTCTCTGGATTCTGACTCTGTGGGAGAGAACACACGCTGCTCCGGCAAACACTTTCCCCTGTGAACACATACAGCAGTCTGAGCTCCAGTGTGAACCATTTTAGCAGGTGCATCATTTAAATAAGCTACATTAATATACTGGGCCAAACAAGCCAAGGTATTGAATGAACTGAGCATTTAAAGGGCTCATATCCTACATTCTTCTTATTTTATTTTTTCCCTCTCTTAAGTTCCACTTATGCCATTTATGTGATCTTATGTACCAAATCAGTCATAATTAGTTTTTGCATAACCATTTTCCAACCTGTCTTTATTACTTGTAGAATTAAACAAGCTGTTTTTGTTACTGTGTCTTTCAGACTGAAGTGTGTAAATGATCTCTGTTCTGATTGGCTGCTCTGTAATGTGCCTGATTTAAAAAATCAGGCGGAAATACTCCTTATAACATCAGTGTATGTGGGCAAGGCTAAAATGCTGTATGCTAAATAGGCGAATATCTATTGGTTTTTGTGACATCACAAAAGCAGTGAACTCAAAACATGCTGTTTATGCAGCTTTGTTTCCATATATGGACTGTATAGACTGAGGAGTATACTGTATGTTTTGAAATTTTGACAGTGTTTACACACTACAACAAATACTTTTATTAAAAACAAATTGAGGAAAATTAGTTTTTAGACTATAAGGGCTCTTTAAACTGTGCAGGTCTGCTTTGAAATCCTTGCGCATAATGCTCAAATATAATGTTCAAGTTTAGTGTTCAATTGGATAAAGTATGTCCTTTCTTTATGGAATCAATAGCTTTTCTGTGTGTTGGTTTCAGAAGGGACAGGTATCAGTTTCAAGACTAGTTTAGCTTCTTGCAGGATATGAATGGCTTACAGCTAGAAAAGCATAAACAGCTGCAGTTAAGCCAGCAGCCCAGCTGTTTTGGGGTTTTTGGAGAGTGTGTGGATGTGAGCATCTGTTGGTCAGCTGTTTCTTCCCCCCCATGATTTGGAGACTTTTTTGTTAGCCATTGCCAATTCCCTCTCACACAGCACCACAAGAATGCGCTTCCTCTAAGACGTGAAGCCAACCACATCTTTCAAATTACTGCTCACGCAATGTTGTCGGATGAGAAGGCTGACTGCCCACTACTGTGTGAATGAGCCAGCAGACACCCAGAAGTGGTTAGCAACTGCTGTAGGTGGAGGCGAGGGAAGGACTAGGTTCTCCCTGTTCTTTTAGACTGCTGGCCATGGATGTGTCAGAATTTGAATTCAGATCCCAGCAGGAGCGGGTAACAATCTCAGCCCATTGTGCGTCATGTCTGTCAGCTGTTGACATGGTCTGTCTCTTTTCACAGGATGGATCCATGCAGTTCTGACCTCTCAGGATTGCATGGCATTTGGAGGGAACTTCCTCCATAACCTTAACATCGGCATGCAGCTCAGGTAAGGAGGCACTGCAGCTTTAAGGTTCAAGTCTAAAGCTGAAAATAACATTTACAAACTTGTTTGCTAGCACATGATCCAAGTGGAGCACAATTTTGAACCAGTTGCGCACTTTAAGAGCGTAAATCTGTTTGTGTGTGTATACATACACAATTTAAATACAAAATTTAAGAATATTACCGTGTGTGTGTGTGTGTGTGTGTGTGTGTCTGTATACACATATATTAATTGTATGGACATTTTCTACTTTTTGACCAGGTGTTATGAGATGGAACGGAGGCTAAAGACTCCTGACCTTTTTAAGTTCCCATATTTTGAGGCTATATGCTGGTATGTGGCCAAGAACCTGCTGGAGACCCTCAAAGGTATGTAACATTAGAGCAAACCTGATGTAATGTAGGACCAAGCTTGTAGAGATATCAGTTACATGCAGCTAAAAAAAACATTCTACATGAAAATATTTGAAATGAAACAATGACAATGTGGTTATGAAGTGCAGAATGTTAACTTATATTAGAGAATCCTAGAGTACATCTAGTATACATATACATCTATATATACATACATAAATACATACATTCCTGTATAGAGTACATTTATAGGGAAACCACAGAGAAACACAACGCTTTGTGTTCGTAATCCCTCCCAGCTCATATCCCGCACCCATAACTTATGGACATCTGACTTAATGCATTTTAACCTCACAGTCATTGTTCCAATGACAATGAAAAATTGTCATTGTCCACTTATTCACAGACTAGGCTGTGTAACCCAGCCTGAACCATCTAACCTATTTTACTTCTCTTCATCAGAACTGCGAGAAGATAACTGTCTGCCTCCAGAATACCTGATAAAGGGAGTGAAAGCTTTAATCACTGCACTGAAGAACTGGCTAAGGAGAGAGGTACAGCGCTGTCTCTGCATTTTCACCCACTTCTAAAAGCTTTGTTAATTTGCATTTTCCCCTTTTATTTGCTCCTTTGAGCTCATAGCGTAGCCTCCCTGAGATGATCTCAGTTATAAATGCAGCAGGGCAGGGCTGATACCTGATGTTATATGAGCAGGGCAGGAACAGACTTGTCATTGTCCTCTCTTGTGTCCTTTTCCTGTCCAGGTCACCGAACCAGCCAGTGAGGTCCCTGACCATATCAGACCCAACCATCTCATTAAGGAGCTCACTA
This sequence comes from Colossoma macropomum, assembly GCF_904425465.1. Taxonomy (NCBI): domain Eukaryota; kingdom Metazoa; phylum Chordata; class Actinopteri; order Characiformes; family Serrasalmidae; genus Colossoma; species Colossoma macropomum. The sequence goes on along the minus strand of NW_023494788.1, from coordinate 7,392,234 downwards.
AGGAAATTCGCCATTTAGAGGTACTTTCTGGAATCTCAGTAATGGACATCGGATGTAGAAATGTAGAAATCGTTTAGATCTGCGGTATCAGACTCCAGTCCTGGAGGGAGAGTTTAGCCATTCTGCCTCATTCAGCATAAATTATTCAACTTATTTGTTAATTAGTAAGGCCTTAATGAGTTTAATACAGAGGGCCCGGTGTATTATGGCTTTTGCTCCAGCTTCAGCTGCAAATTGGCTTTTTATTGGCCATGTGCACTGCAAAATGCACTTTTAGTGTCTTCCTTATGTAAATCATACATACAAACTTGTGGCCAAATTGGCTTTTTTGAAACATGAACGCACCATTCACTTGAATTGTATAGATAGAGTTTTCATTTTTCGGTAGGGAGGTGAGGTCTGCTGCCAGGAGATAAATCTGTAATTGGTTTCTGAACTTGTTACCTTTTTCACTGCTCATGAGTTTTCATGTTTGATATACGCATTTGAGGGAGGGCCACACAAAAAGTGGGTGAAGATATTATTCATGTAACCAATAACTTATTCCTCCCAATATACAACCCAGTTTCCAAAAAAGTTGGGACATTTGGCAAAATGTAAATAAGAACAGAATGCATTGATTTGTAAATGATTTATACCCTATATTTAATTGAAAATAGTACAACTCACAATATATGTTGAAAGTGAGAAATTGTATTGTTTTTTTGAAAAATATATGCCCATTTTAAATTTGATGGCAGCAACACGTTTCAAAAAAGCTGTGATGGTATGGGGTGCATTAATGCACATGGTATGGGTGACTTGCACATTTGTGAAGGAACCATTAATAATGAACGATATAAACAAGTTTTGGAGCAACATATGCTGCCATCCAGATGATGTCAAGAAAAGACAATGGCAAGACAATGTCAAACCCCATTCTGCATGTATTACAACCGCATGGCTCCATAGTAAAAGAGTCCAGGTGCTACACTGGCCTGCCTGCAGTCCAGATCTGTCACCCCTTGAAAACATTTGGGGCATTATGAAACAAAAATTTGTGGTAGGATCTCAAAAGACGTGTTCTTCGGAGGCTTACGTTAATAATGGCAGCAGACACAGCAGCTAAACGAAGACATAAGCCTCAAATATGCTGAAGAAAATAAAAACATAATAAAACCATTTCAGCATCAGGTGTAAATAAGTGAGACAGGATGAAATGAAATATTCTGTATTTAAAGCATATATATGCTTTATGCACACATGATCCATGTTTTACACACTCTGTTTTCTTTAGCCAGAGAACAGCTACACTCTTGCGAATGTTTTTAGACAGAGAACTTTAACATTGCTGTCTCCTCATTGCTGAATTTTCCTTGTTTTGTCTCAAGCTTGTTGACAGCTCCATAAATGGGTTGAGTTAGTACATTTGCATCATAAGCTGCAGTCTTTGTAAATCAGTTGTTCAAGAACACCTGAGTATGTGCGTTGAATTTAGTGGTCCTTCTCGCTGGTGTACCAATCGTACATAACTGAAGCATATAGGTGAAGCTAGTAATGCTATAAACTATCAATTGGACAAACGCAGCTCTCACAGAATCATCACACAGTCAGATGAGTGAGATGACCCCCTTTAGAAAAGGAAAAAAAGACATTAGCTAGCCAGAATCGCAGTCTTTGACTCACATAAAACCAGTCACAGAGAAAAAGGTAATTCCGAGACTGAAGCGCCTTCATAGTTCCCGCTGTTGTTTACTGTCAAAGCTAGATTAGCATGTAAAATCATGTGACCATGACCACACAAGCTAATAAGAACTCTGGCTACCTTAACAGTTGTGGTATGCAGTGGAAAGCAGACACAGGCACTTGACCAGGATACAGATAGTTCTGGGATCGGATACGTAACTGTACAGTGCTGTGTCATGCCATAAGATCTTTTGACCAGTGCAGTCCTTAGGGACTCTTAGCCAATAATCAATGCTTTTTAGGTCATGATTGTCTGGCTTAGGGATGTTGCTGCAAGGAGAGGTACATCCCAAGGGCAAGATTGGGAACATCTCATGTAGTCGATATGAAATGGTATGCTAACAAAAATCTACACCCTATAGGAGGAGCAGAGTGGGAGTGGCGGAAGCAAGCCAATGAAAACTCAGGGAAGCTTGGCATGTCTATCTACGAGGTCATCGCATGAGAGGGGGCTCCAGGCCCCCAGGAACGCCAGAAAGCTTCGGCATCACCACCACCATCATCACTCCCATGCACCTAAGGCTCCATCCAACCTGGACATCTTTGAACAGCATACCCAAGAGGTTCTGAAGAGGCTGGAGATGGACCCCTTTGAAGAGGCATGTGTCACCAATGTCTACAACTATTTTCATTCATTTTGTCCAAGGAGTCAGCCCAACAGTATGCAGAAAGGTGCGGTTCTGCTTGTGTTCAGCAAACTAATTATGTGCTGTAATGTCTTTTCTGTTTAGGACTCATCCTTCAGCCCAAAGGTGAAGTTCAACAAACTGTCCACAGCCTCAGCTGCTGCAGCCGAGAGAAGCCTGGACAACCATTTGCATCTGGTGCTGTGCAATGGCCGCATTATCAAGTAAGAGAGATTTCACAACCTGCCATACATATATGTTACTCAGTAGGCCTACAGTGATAGTCAGTGTGAAATCAGAATACATTCTGTGCTATGAGGTATTTGCGGTGTTGGGGAGGATCCCTGAGCTTGCTGCATGTTTTTCTCGATGATAGGTGGGGGTGATTGGAGTGGGAGGTGAAACAGGATGTTATTGGTTAATATTATTTTCCACCTTCTGGTGTATGATTAAAGATCAGAAGTTGTTTTAGGGGGTAGATTATGGGGAAAAACAAGAAATTTTTATTTATTTATTTATTTACATGATATGATGTAAGGGTGGGCAAAAGTTTAGAAACATAGTATTGCACTACTCAGACATTTTTATGATCCATGGGTACACTAAGTGTCTGTGTTTTGTTTTTATAAGGTTTCATAGGTTTAGAACAGACCAAAAGATTTTGTGGTGCATTAAAAAATACTTTTAAAAAAAAAGACGTATATTCGTAAATGACCTCTGTTCTGGTTGACTGCCCTGTACTGTGCCTTATTCAACCAAGTGGTCTTGAGCAAACACTGCTTATAACTTAAGTGTCAAAGGGCAGAGCTAAACTGCTATGCACTGAAAAGTCAGATATTATGTAAAATATACTGGTTTTCATGACATCACAAAACAATAAATTCAAAACAGGCTGTTTTTGCTGCTTAGTTTCCATATATGGCCTGTATGAACTGAGGAGTACATGGTACCTTTTGGAACTTTTACAGTGTTTACATCAAAATGATACGGGCTCTTTTAACACTGAACATACTGCCCTGAAATAATTCCACAGTTAAACAGGACTAATTATGCCCTTTGTAATGGAGTATTCAGTTGGTTAGTGTTCGTTAAGTACTGATGATAGCCATGGTATGCTCAGAAAAGCATATTGTGATGTAATTTATCACAATAAAGATAAAATATTGTCATTTTGACCGCCCCTAAATGATGACTTATGCTTAATATGACCAGAAACATGAAAAAAAGGTCGATTTTCATTTCAGGTTAATTTTAACATTTAAAAAAGTGTTGGGAGAAGTTCATCATGTTATTGTAGGAAAGACCATTTATAGAGGACGTTGCTGCTTAAATGTTTTTTGCTGTCTTTTATGTAATGACTTTCAAAATGACAGGACTGAGTCAAAATGATCAAATGCACTGCCAATGAATGAACAGCATACTAGGTTTATACTCATCATTCAGTGCTTTTTGTTCTTTGTTTGTCCTTAATACCTTTGCACTGTCCATGCAGAGATGAGAGGTGGCAGGTCCAGGACAAGAACCCACCAGAAAAAGAAGGTGCAGGTGAGCAGAAGAGGTATGCAATGAAGATGAAGATGGAGGTGAAGGATGAGGAGCAGGAGAAAGAAAGATGTATAGCAGAACAGGAGAAGAACACCCTTAAAGGTGAGTTGTTGCTGAAAGAATTGTTCATTTATGTGTTTTTATTTGGACTCCTTTCACCTCAACCACAACTGCTTCTTAATCTTATATAATAAAAACGAGAATAGCGAGTAAGCTGTCTGAGCTGTGATGGCATTTAGTGTGGAGATAATGTGCTTGTTTTTCTGTGGTTTTCAGAGATGTTTAAGCGAGAGAGCTTGGATCTTAGGAACAACGAATCGGATGCGTCATCCGACTCTGAATCTGAAGACCGTTGTATTAAATGGGTAAGCTATGCTGGCTGTCACCTTTGTTGTCCTGGAATGACAACCTCATATCTCCTAACTTTCTAGGAGAAAAAATAAATACATATTGGATCCTTTTTATTGTTCCATTCGTCATGAAATGTTCACACAATACAAAACACTACTGGTGAATGCATTTCTGTATTGCAGTGAAGAAGCACTGTCAAGCTAAAGGGGGATTATCTGGCTTTAAAAATGGATTGAAAGGTTTTTATGTTGTGGTTTTTCTTTCCCGCAGTTCAGGTCCGACTGTTGAACAAGCTTTGATGCTGCTCAGGTTATCAGTCTTCCTCTGCTATCATTAGGCCAACTTGTATGTTTCTCTGTTTGTGCCCCAAAGAAAAAGCAGCTGTCATCTGGAGAAGACTCAGAGAGCTCATCAAGGGAGGAAGAGGAGGAGGAGGAAGTGATGAGAAAGGAGAATGCCCTGTCCAAAAATATGACCAAGTGTAACTCTAGCAGCTTGACAGATTCTGACCACATCAGCCAACGACTCGAACATCATGACAAACCTCTGAAAAGGTCAGATTAGATTCCGTGTCTTGTTTATTCACAGATGATGCGCTCTCACATGAATTCCTGAATTCAGAATGCGATGAGAACGTTTATAATCGGACATCAGAACTGTTTCACTGTATTAAGATGTGTTCTCGATTGTGTATTCAGAGACCCTTCTACCTCACCCAGTACAGAAGAGGATGCTATTCAGGGCATGCTGTCTATGGCAGGGCTGCTGTACCCTCACTCATCAGAGGAGGGTGCCAACTCCCAGGAGTCCTGGTGGTCCTGTACCACTCATCCTTCCCCTGAGTACAGTAAGAGTTTGATAGAACTGTCAGAGTGCTTATGTTTTATTGTGTTAAAGGTCACAGGCAAATTAGTTAATCTCCTAGTTGGCCAATACAATCTCCACCATCTCTCTTCACTGAAGTCCGCATGTACTATACAAACTGTTTGTGTTCTGGCTTTTTTTTTGTGATTCTAAGGTGGGAAGGAGCCTATATCAGGAGAGGAGAACCTTGATTCAGACAGCAACTCCACAATCAGCAGCCAGGTAAATTCAGGACTATACAAATGAATACTAGATATAGAGCTTTAAATCGTTTTGCATTGAGGTGAGAGGTGTATATAGACGTACATACATGCTATTTCATGTTATGTAATATTCTGTAGTGCATCATTGTATCCTTCAGTCTCATCAGAGTGACAGAATTCACAATTTTGTATCCTTTTAGTAGTTTTGTCTAATATTCTCTCACTACAATACGCAGCATGCATTAAGCAATTACAACATTCAAACATTGGGAATCCCTACAGAGCAATAAAGAAGTCCTGGCTGCTAGCATAGCCAACAGAGGCAAATACAGATGTGATTTTTGCTACCTATCTGTAACATTAGCTATTTCAAACAGCCCACCCTTAAGTATCCACTCATGCTAGAACAATTCTGCTGCTCAGATGGATCATTCTCTCTGCTGTCTGTCTGTCTGTATTTGTGGAGCAGGAGGAGCGGCGGGTGCTGAAGCAGCAGCGCAGGGAGAGTCAGAGCCTGCTGGACAGTCAGGGCAGCTGCAGCAGCAGTGAAGCCTGGGGCAGCCACACTCACTCTCCAAGGCGTGAGGACAGCCCCCCATCGGGGTATCAGTACTGCGAGACCTCACTCTCCCCACCCCTGCACCCCTCTAAACGGCCTGCCCCCAACCCCCCACCAATCAGCAACCAGGCCACCAAAGGTACTAAACTGATGTTTTTTGTTTTTCTTTTTTTTTCAGTTAATCACTGGAGTACCTGCTGAAATGGTTACTTCATATAAGAAAAAAAACTTTAACATAGAAGTTTCTCTTGGTCCATAAATCATGTGTTCACACATACATAAAGGACAGTTGGTGTTCTCAAATGTCATGTTAAAAAAGGAGAGGAGAATATGAGGGTTCCTTATGACAGTTGCCAGTTTTTCATCCAACTTTTGAATTAAATTCAAGCAAATAACTGAAATATTGCAAACAATTATGCGAATATGGACCATGTTTATAGAGAAATCTGTAATGTTGAGCAACTTATTGTAATGGTTTTGTTTAAAGTTTTGGCTTATTTTTCTTCGTAAGAGCGAAAAGATAAAACACACTAACACAATAACAGATAACAGCTCAAGAAATGGACAAATATGACTAATTTATTCACTTCTATATTATTTGGCACGTGTTCCCATCGTAAATTTCTTTTTTTTTAACCTGTGAAAAATGTATCCACCTCAAGCACGCATTCAAATTTTTTATCCAAATTTTGATGATGTTATTCCATATTTGCCATTTCCGTCAAGTCCCTTTTTATTATTCATTATGTTATAATGTGCTTTAAAATACATGGATGGAAACCTAGCTAATGAGGTTTGGGTAAAAAAAGAAGTGTGTTCAGTGTTTTTATTGTGTGTCATTTCTTCACTTTCACTCTCTCTTCTTTCACAGGTAAGCGTCCTAAGAAAGGCATGGCCACAGCGAAGCAAAGACTGGGGAAGATTCTCAAGCTCAACAGACATAAACCTTTCTTTGTGTAGTACTGAAAGTGGCAGCATCCTCAGCAAGTGCGCGCATGCCATGTGCGTTCTGGACAGACAGGGTATTTAAAGAGCACAGTTCTACACACTGAATCCATCAAAAGCACAGCATTGACCTACCATCACATACAGTCATCAGCTGGCAGCAGAGAACATTAAAGTTCACTTCATTTCATCATGCAGAGCTTGTGGATGTTGCCTATGAAGAAAAAAGCTTCGTTCATTTGGAATCCAGTATTTCTCACTGAACGTGTTCAGAAGACACAGGAAAACTGAGGAAGAGATGGATCTTGGATTTAGTTTGACCATAGTGTTCTACATTTAAGGTTTCTTGCCATCTTTCCCATTGGAGGGATTGAAGGTTCACCTACATCAATCATGCCACATTCCTGCCTCATGCTTTCAATGACTTTTTGAGTGTTTCGTGTGAAAACTGTGCCACTTAAACGGCGCACGAGTGATGAATTGATTCGCTAAAATGGTGCTAGACTCGTATGTGCACTTGCTGTGCACAAGGCCAATCTCAGAGGGGAGGAAGGAGAGTAGCCCTCATTTTTCCTCATTTCTCTTTCTACATCATTAATTCCCTCAAATTAATTCCTTCACCCTCATCTCCTTCAGGAATGAAGCCTCCAGGAGAACTTTTTTTCCTTTTCAAGCTGCCTGACCCTTCGCCCTCAGATCAGGGGCATGGATGGATCTCGTTCTCACTTTTTTTAGACGAATTTAAAAAAAGTATTTTTGTTAGCATTTTACACCCATGGATCCCTTTTGCAAACACATTTTGCGTTTCGTGCATGGAATCTGTGAACAGTCAGGAGGCGCCCCCTGGTGGTCAAAGTGCATATCAATAAATAAGTGTCGTTCTGTGGAGTTTACACACGGGGAGCTAAATAAGAAGACATTTTTCTCTTAATTTATTCCTTTTTTTTTTGGTTACATTTTTGGTGCTTTTAAATTTTTTTTCTATTCATAATGCTTGTTAAATTGTATATTTATTATGTTTGAGTGAACAAATATTTTATTTTATATGTTTTATATGTTCTTGTTTTTTCTTATGGTGCTCTTGTTGTTTAATGGGTTTGCTTGTTTCACAGTGCGAACACACTGTCCAAAAAGAGGAGCATTATTTGACATATTGCATCACAATTAGGATCCCATAAACTATGGGTTCATCCACTTTTTACAATACGTTTGTATTACAATATTAAAAGATGGATTGCAGAGTAAATTTAAATAGTAGGTGCTTATATGGTTCCATTACAGTGGCATTTTGAGACTCAGTAAAGCTAGCTTCATGTAAGCCCAGTTTATCGCAGAATCGAAAAGAATGTTAATGTCCTTTCGAGGAATGTTAACATTGCTGCTAAATTGACCGTGTCAACTGTTTTTATACATGCTCTCATTGTCATTGTGAGGATTTATTCACAGCAATTAAGTTTTTACCACAAATGCCATATAAGCTTTGCTGCCTCAACAAGCTAGAAAGAATTGAAACACTGTTTGAATTGGTGCTGAATATTGTAAAATAATAATGACCTTTTTTTTCTTCAAGGATTGGTATTGTAATGATGGGGGGGGGTTGACTTTTGTGTTGAATTGTATTTGGCTATTTCCTCATGTTTTTACAAAGAATTGAAAGAGTATTTATTTTTCTAAGACATGTCTTAATCCATGTAGAAAGAGGTTTTGCAGCTGTACCAACAGTGTGTACAATATGTATGGGTTTTGTTTGAATTATAGCTATGGCTTCACATATCGTGACACAGTAGGCCCTGTGTGAGTGCATGTGTGTTTTGACAGAATTTGCTCTGGTTCTGTTTAGTCTGAACAACCTCAGGTAATTATCAGGCCAGAGCTCAAGGATTTGGTCCCCTTTGAATGCCAAATAACATTATCATTTTCATCTTAAAGTTCAAGTCTATTCTTTTAGGTTGTGGTGTCCCTCAGGGATCCACGCTCAGCCCTGTAAATGTCACCAGCAGCAAAATGAGCCAACATTGTTGTAATTCTTTTCAGGTGTTCAGGTTAAATTTATGATACAGGATACAGTCTTCCCACTCTCAGAATTCGTCTTGATATTACTCAATGGTTTCTAAGGGTAGTTCAGGTTAGTGTTTTCTCACAAGCTTTTTCAGGAAACTTAAAAACAGTATCTTCTTCAGGCAATAAAACACTTCCCCCAGGCTTCCAGACACTTTTCATGTCAAAGCGAACTTACTTCACAGCTTAATGAGGTACGATGATAAACGCTCAGGGCTCATGCGACTGTTTTAACAGACAACTTTTGATATTTATTGTTTGTAAGGACTTGGAAAAAGGCTTTTAGTCAAATCTGGAAGGGCAACTGTACGAATTGTTCAGGGCAAGTTTTGACATTCTGACTTTGTTTTATCATGTTTGAATGGAGGTTCCCCAGTGAGGTCCAGTCTTTTTTTGTTTTCCTAAATGTCAGCTTGCTTGCACTAACAAAGAAATTTTGTACAAAGAAAGGGTTTCCCAACCCGGTTCCTGCAGATTCTCACCTCTGCAGATTATAGACATGTCCAAAAGCCAAGGATGCAGCTGATGAAGACGGCACTTTTTGGCCATTTGTCACTAAAGCCTCTTTTGTTAAGTATGATCCTTCGATTGTGGCCGAGAAGTGCCCCTTTTTGTGAGAAATGAAAGGCCTGCCATGTTCTTAGAGACCTTGTTTCAGCCACAATCCTTCACACACAGCACAAAATCATCCGGAAATAGCTGCAACTGAGATGCCGCTGCATCAGAGTTTGTAGTCTAAATTTGAATTTAAAGTTTTTAAGCATAAGATACCAGCATTAGTAATACTCTCCGACCTCGGCTGCTGCCTTTGCACTCCTTTTGAGACACATCTAGCTTTTATAACCCTAAACATGCCTTCCTCTAATCCTCCTGAAGAACCTGATTAGCTGGATCAGGTCTGTTTAGTTCTGGAACTACACTGCATCTCCAGGAGCAGCAGATTTGAAACCTCCATCACAAGGAGATGGAAATAGGCTCTAGGACTATCCAGAACTATTTACAGCAAATTTGACTGGGGCTTTAACTTTGTCTGAATTATGTGCTTATTAACATAGCCTCATTTATTATGGTGCTATTTTGTGTGACAAGTACTCTGGCCAAAGTGCATATTATTATACTGTTGGTGAAAAGCATTAAATTCCATTTTATTTGATGGTCAGATGGCGTGTATCATTTTCTTCCCCACAGAAATGCTGCACTAACCAAGCCCTGCATAGCTGTGTTCCATACACTACTCTGTTCCATGTTCATAAACCTCTCTGCAAACTTCATAATATCTCAGTACCGTTACTGGCCTGCAGGCAGGGTTTGTATCATGCAGTACTATTACTTGTACAGTATTTATTTGGCATTCTCCGTTTTATTTTTCTTTCTTCTGGTCAGTTTTACGCAGGACGGAAGTGTCGTTGGTCATAGTGTGTACTTTTCTAGTTTGGATGCTCTGAATTTTGAATGTTTTTGGTTTATCTAATTTTGTGTCAGCTATTTCTTATTACACTGTAATAAATTGCAGCGATCTTTGAATAGGAAATTTCAGTTGTACAATGTGGCCTGTATATATTAAAAGATTTATGAGTAAATACATTGTGTGCCATTTGTATTATTTAATCTGTTTTCCACTGTGCTTGGCATCTATAATTTCCAACCAAACTTGTTAAAATGGTCATTTTAGTTGCTTGGAAAGTTTTCAGTACTAAACTGTTGTGTAATATGCAGAATGTGACAGTACTGATACCAGAAACAAGAGTTTTGTTCATGTGAATAGTCACCTGATATAATCTGTAAGGAATTGCAGTGTCAGATCTGTTTCATCAGGTTGAGGAGTGAAGCAATAATAAGTTTGTGTTTTCCTAACTGGCCAAAACACAACAGGTGTAAAACAAATTACACTGAAAAGGTAGACATATTCTTCACAGCTCAGATTGCCTTAGTTTTCTGGCCAGTTTCTGTCAAAATCAACCTAAAGTAAAATCACCTTTTGCAGTTCAGTTTTTAAAATGATATTTATACAGTCGTATGCAAGTTTTGAATACCCCAGGTCAAATTCTTTGTTGTTGATTTCAGCAAATAAACAATGATGTAGAGGATTTGTTACTTATTTTCACTTAGAAAATCAACTAAATGTGGAATTTGACAAGGAGTGTTCAAACTTCTGCATACGACTGTAGGAAAAAGACATTTTAGAGGCCTTTAGGACAGTGAAATTAAGTATATTAATGCAAATAATGTCAATTTTAAAGTGTAAGTGATCAAATTGAACGATAAAGGTATAAAATCAACTGTTATTTTTTAAGCTGTAAGTTAGTTTGTGCCAGTTGTAATATCTCCTTCAGTATGCCTCCGATTAATTCTATTTATTTATTTATTTATTTATTTATTTACACATACCTATTGGCTGGTTGAGGCCTATGTGTATTTATTATAATATTAATACCAATAATCATTTTATCATATTAAGAAAGCGTTAACTTGAAGGAATTAGGAAATATTAAGAATAGGTGTTGATTGTATTGCTGGCTGTAGCCATTTAAGAGTTTCAAATTATGTTTAAGCCAATTCTACACGTACATACAGTTCGCCTAAACAGTGCGTCTATTTTAATAACGCGCTAGAAATTATGAAAATGTTTCTCTCCTGTTTGCGCGTCATTTGATAGGCTGTCGTGTTGCGCGCGTCGGGCACGGGCACGAGCATGAGAACGAGTGGTGTTTCAGTTTGATTCGGTTTACCAAACCGATTCTTTCGAACTGTCTGATTCAATTAGCCGCACGTCCGATTCAACGAATCGTTGAATCACAAATCAAGAAATCAAGACAGTTTTATTTTCATCTCCTCCAGATACAGAAACGGGGAGCCTGATGTCCGCAAGAAACAGTACAGTAAACTTTAGTCTCGTGTCCTCCTCCACGTTCAATTCAGCCAGTGAGTCGTTACTTCAACTAACTGAATGAGTCGGACTCGAAAGACTCGAAGGAGGACGCAGAAAGAGGCCTGAAATATAAAGATAAAATCAGAACGTCCAAAAGAGGACAGAATGCAGGAATGGGCAGAAATGGTCACAGAAGAACTTGAAATACAAAATGCTAATTTGTAAATTGCATTTTATGGTTTTAGAAAAGACATATATGTAATCTATGTCATTTGTATGGAAATTAGTTCTGTATTTTTATATTTTCAATATACCAAAAGCCCTATGTACATGATGTGCTGCATTTTACATAACAATGTTTATATATATATTGTCCCCGTCAAATACATGATTAAATGGTTTAATCACAGAAATTATGACACTGCGTTTTAGAGCAGGTGTCAATGCCACAGTCCAACTAGTACCCCCTTTTTTGAAGAACAGCTTACAGCAGTGCTGCAGTTATTTAGCAAAGTGGAAGTACATGACTCTTTTATATCCTCTATGTTCTAGAGAAACTCAGGGGCTTGTTGAAATGTATTTCTGTTTATCAAAATTTATTTTAGGTAGCAGTTCTTTTGTAGTCTGCTTTAGATGCTTTAGATATTTTAATTTATATACCTAAACACAAAAAAATACTCATATGCAGATGCTACACCAAAAAAAACAAACAAACAAACAACAAAACAAAATAAAACCACGTTTTATTCAGTTGGGACTTATGAATCGGTTCCATTCAAAAGAACCTGTTCACGCGAACCGATTCTTTAACGGCTCCGGACGTCGCTAATAAGAAGAGCAGCGCCGCTGGGTGCGCGCGAGCCATGATCGTCGCCATTTTATTTTCTAAAAACCGAACGGGACCGGAGAGGAGAAGCGACCTTTCAGCCGGAGTGATCGAGACGAGAAACGTAAGAGACAGAGAATAAAACGTGATCACCAGCGCGTAGTTTGTGCGAGCAGAGGTAACGTTCGCGATTCTGCTTCGGCCTCGTACGTTTGCTTATCGCTGTGTTGTCGGACGGCGCTGATCGGTTAGCTGTGCGCTAATCGACCGTTAACGCGTAGCTCGAGCCCGGTTAGCCAGCTATGCTAAAGCCGCTGAACAGGCCGCAGCAAGCGGGCCAGCACTCACCAAACTCCCCGGGACTGAGCGCACTGCAGCAGAAGCACATTGACTTAGCTTCCCTTAGCAGGTCTCCCACTTAAAAATCACACCTTCCTTATTTAGCCAGTTTCAGTTCTAAACTCCTAATTAACGCTGTGATTTACGGGACGCGTGTGTTCCAGTTCAGGAGCATGAAACTCTGCTAAAGCCGTCATTTTATTTTCAGTGTTCTGGTTTAGCTACAGCTAGCTTAGCTAACGTATGTTTCACGGTAGCTTAGCTTGGCTAGCTGTTTAGCTATGAGGTTCTTACTCGAATTTTCGTTCCACCTTAAATGTTGCAGCAGTTACACTATGGCGTCAGAATGTAGATAGTTAACTGCTGCACCATTTAAGGTGGAACGGGAAAATTCGAATAAGCTGGCGGATAGGAAGCCAACTTCAGTCTCGTTGTTTAGCTAGCTAAAGATAGGTCCTGAACTCCAGACGAGCTTTGAAGATGGTCGTTTGTTTTGAGCCTAATTTGAGAACTGAACAGTCCCGTGTTGATATTTTTATGTCTAAAATAACGTTATGTGTAGCCCACTCTGGACATGCAGTAGCTAGCTAGCTAGGAGACTTGCTAATGTTTTAGCTTCAGCTCCAGTAACGTTACTGGAGGCCCTAGCTAGCTTACCTGCAGTGCAGTTGTGTTTTCGTTTCTCCAGCACACACATGACCGAATTATTAAACCATTCTTGAGCCGAATTAGGCGCGTCGGAGCAAGGAGAACATGGATCTGTGCAGTGTATATAGTAAGTAGGGGCCTCTATTAACTACTGGAGCTCCTTTAGCTGCAGACCCCAGTCACTCAACGCTAGCTAGCCAACTGGAAATGAGAAGGCAAGCTAATGCTGCTGGTTAGCGAGTGAGCAGTCGCGTTGGCTAGCTACGTCTGGAAACAATGGGTTTGTCTGAGTTTGTGGGTCTGCTAGCTAACATGAATTTTAGCCAGGTTGGCCGAGCTAGCCAGCCAGCCAGCCAGACGTTTAGTCGTCTAAGCCAGCTAACGTTAACCCAAGACCGGTGAATAGTTGCTGGGTGACTCGATCAGTTTCTCAGTCCTAGGCCTGAATCGAACTGGCTTTGCGCATATTGGTGTTTTCCTTTTGTGGAACAGCAGATGCAGCTTATCAGATCATTACCGAGCCTTTCGTGGGGTTGAAATTGGCGTATTAACCTAGCTAGTGCATTGCGGAAGAAGTCCAGGAGCAGTGTTGGGAATACGCTGGACTCGGCTCGTGTATATTCCACCGTAGACGAGTCAGTCATATTTTATTTTTTACGATGATACAGCTGTTAGTTACGTTAGCGTGTTAGCCGCTACCAACTTCTTACCTGATAGATGTGCACGGCACCCCGTTTACTGTTTTGTATTGCCGTGTCTAATGTATGAAATGTTGACTAACCTTATTTGGTAGTGTCTTACCTTGTTTACTGACTATTCAAATATTTGTCAGACAAATCTGACTAGCTAGCCGTTAACTAGGTTCTTTCATGCTACCCTCTTGTCAAACTGGTGAGAGAATTGATTGGCTACAGTAGTACAGTGCACATAGGTAGGTCAACGTTAGGTAGGTAGGTTAGCTGACTCTAGCTTAGGTTGTCGTCTGGCTCTTAAACATTTGCGGAAATGTTAAATATGTCGACAGTCCGTTAATCACCTAATCTCCCAGTTTCGTGTCAAACTCGATGTTTTGTTGAAGTGCTAACGTCAGTGTTAGCCTGCTAATGCCATGCCAGAGCAAGCTAACATTAACCTGGCCAGTGTACTTGAGCTGATTTCCATACAAGCTAAATGTTTAACTGTTACATCTTCTGAAGATATGGACATATTTTGGACAGTGGATTGATAATGCTCGTTTAGGTAAAGGCTGCCAACTTGACACATGTTCGTGTTGGAGGTTACATGGCAAAGCAGGGTTTCGGATGCCTCGCTGGCCACCGACGTATCGGGCTTCGATTGTTTTGATTTGTATTGGAAATAACGGTCGATCAGAGTCGTCTTTGTAAACGTTTTGGTTGGTAAGATGGTCTGGGAGTCTGTGTAGGACCGCTGTAACGCTAGTCTGTAAAAGATTAGTAAAGCAGTTCAGTTTTGTGGATTATTTGCACTGTTATTGGACGCTGGACTCAACTCCATGTTTCCAAGCAGCCACATTCAAATGCTATAACTGAACCGCTTTCGGTTAGATTGCACTAATATTACATTCATTTTTCTCCTCACATCGTGAAGTTGTTTTCTACACTAAAGAGCGCGGCATAACTGGGGAATTAATATGGCTTCCGGATATGCAGCTGCTGCACCGTTAAGTTTTTCTTTCACTATAGTGCCGCTGCCACCTCACTTGTGGTTTAGGTAGTTGGGAACCAAAGCACTAAACGATATTTATCGTTTCTTTCCAAAGGAAGTTGGTTTAATAAGTTTCACCTTATAACTGTGCCATCAAATGATTGTTTTATTCATGTTCTTGTATTGCATATTTGTATTAATTTCTTTCTTCTTCCTTTTTCCCCCAAATTTGCTTAGATGTCAATCTTGAAGTTGCACTGAAGGACCGTACATTGAATCAGGACCCACAGACAGAAGCCGCTTGTTGGACGCACGGACATTTTCACACCTGGGGAGGGGGGGGAGCAGAAGTAACCTATCACTGAAGTGACTAAAGGGGAATAATGGTGATTTTGCGCCGGGCTCGGCCGCCTGCTTCCGCCCCAACCAGCAATGAATCTTGACTCGCTCTCGCTGGCTTTGTCTCAAATCAGCTACCTGGTGGACAATTTAACTAAGAAAAACTACAGAGCCAGCCAGCAAGAAATACAGCATGTGAGTTCATATTTTTTATTGAAAATTTTAAGACATGTTGTCTAATTGTGAGGTCATGCTTGCGTGTTCCTCAAAATAATTTGTAAATGTCAGCGATCAATATCTTGGTAGGAATCCAGAATGAATTAAAACGTTCCATAGAGCAGACGTGGCTTTGTGGCAGGTTTTTAGGACTTTAAAGATATATTGAAGACACATAGTCTTACAAGGGATGTACGATGATATCGGAATCATATTGGTTTAAAAACATTATCGGCATAGGACACAACTTCAGATTTGACTGACTGACATTTTAAACTGATTTGATATTTATTATACTCCAGAAAAACATGTTTAGGTGTTGCTGTGTTTTATTCATTTTACTGTGTTTGTGACCCTACAGAAATGTTGCATTTCTCTGCAATGTGAATTCAAGTAAAGATAGTCGGTCTTACTTAATTCTTGTTTTTAAAGGGAAATTCCACCAATTTTTTCATAACTTCTACATAATTCTACATAAATAAGTTTTTGAGATGTAAACACTCCTGTAGACAATTTAAGCCAGAACGTTATCAAAACTGACGTAAAACGATGGGCCTCATTCACCAATATCAAATTTTTTTCTTACGTTTGTTCTTGAGAAAGGTACTAAGAGAGAGTCTGCGTCAGATTCATGACGTGTTCTTAAAGCGCAGAATTGGTCGCACCTTTTTGCTCTTGAGTGAGCGTAGAATCTGTTCTTACCTAAGAACAAAACCCAATTAAGAAAACATTAGTGAATGTCTGAGTCTTTGAAAACTTTAAGTGGGGTTTGAGAAGAAAGTTAAGAGTAGTTGGTGAATGAGGCCCATTGTCTCAGGCATCAGGCAGCGTATTCATATCCATTTCATGTAATACTGTTCTATGACGGCACCTTTAGACACGTTAAACTCTTCAGACATCTGATTCCTGTCTCCACTACTGCGAACAGTTCTGATTTGGTAAAGGAGCATTTCATATCAGATTATTCTGAATGGCTTGGTTTATTCCTTGGTGATTTTAATTATGCAAAAAACTGTAAAACAAAAATGGTGAAGTTCCCTATTAAATGTTTGTTATTGCCGTTATACGTGCATGGAAAATATCTGCTATCAACGTCACCCCACAGTTCCCTTCTCGGTGCATGTCAGTCTCACTTATGGATTAATTTGTTTCCGTCATAGCAGTATTTCATTCACAGATGCAATAACTGTTAAAACTGCGAGGGTCACTTTTGCTTGATTGGCACTCTCTCTTTCTCAGATTGTGAATCGTCACGGCCCTGAAGCAGACAGGCATCTATTACGCTGTCTCTTTTCCCATGTGGATTTCAGTGGCGATGGTAAAAGCAGTGGCAAAGATTTCCACCAGGTATTTTATTTTTATTCTGTTGGTTGATTATTTTTCATGTACCCATATCTCTTGTTTATGGCTGATTTTAAGAGATGGATATGGAAAATGGTAGGCTGTTTTTTACTAGCACATGAAGTGACATCACCATAAATTGGAATTTCCCAAGACGAAGAGCAAGTTGGTCGCAGCCCTGAGTGCTTAATTTCATTGTGCTTATTGAAACCAAGCCTAAACTGGCAGTCATACTGCTAGAGTGCCAAACATACTAATAATACAGCAATCAGGGAATGTAGATCCACAAAAATCTTGTTAAAATGAGCCAGATTGAACATTGTTAATGTGTATTGGACTGTCATTATGAAAGGGCTACCATAATGTCCAGAGCCTGTTAAGGACATGTTTTGTTGTAAATGTTCAAAATTACATGTTGTTGAGGTATTAGTTGGAGCATCATTAGTGGTTTCATTATATAATTGTACATTTAATATTTTTTTAAAAAATCTATTGTGAATTTTAATACGTTGTTTGTCTTTTGTTCACCTATTTGCCTAAGACACAGTTTCTGATCCAGGAGTGTGTGTCTCTTATTACGAAGCCAAATTTTATTTCAACTCTCTGCTACGCCATTGACAATCCTCTGCACTATCAGAAGGTATGTGTGTTCTGACTGCACTGTTTGCCTTCAGGCTAGTTCTGTTATCTTATGTGTTGATTTTAATTTGGTCGTCACGTCAAAGACCACAATCACCAACCGTCGTCCTCTTTTTGTGTTCATATTATTTTTCTGTCTTTTCCATTGTTTCTCTCCCTCTCCTTGTACATTTCTTACAGAGTTTGAAGCCATCACCGCACTTGTTTCCTCAACTGAGTAAAGTTCTCAAGCTAAGCAAGGTCCAGGAGGTGAGTAGAATGACTGCCTTATCAGCAGAAATACTTAGGAAGTACTGTAATATGTAACTCCTTTCATAACTCAGGTCTGACTTTGAGCTTGTCAGATAACCCACTCTCTGTTGGACTAGGTTATTTTTGGCCTTGCTCTTCTGAACTCCAGTAACTCAGACCTGCGAGGGTTTGGTAAGTGTTCCTTACCGTTCTACCTATAGCATTTTCAGTATTGCACTGGTATTGTAGTTATTGTTATTGTTATTACTATTGTTATTGTTATTGCTGCCATTATTATTATATAGCTGTAATAAATGTAGGCGTTGGACTGATGGCAATGTTCTAATTTTAGTCAAATAAGTGCTTGGGCAGGAATTAAATTTTTAATTCTCTTTTTTTTTTTTAAACAAACCTTTTGAGGCTGATGCAAAAAGGTGGATATTTCTGCCAGTTTGTTATTTTCTGTTAACACTGTCTGAATACTGTTTATCTGATATGTAAAGAACATGACCTGATTGTTTACTTTGTCTCACACTACCATTTAAACAAAACACATGATGAGGAATATGCATCAAAAGCCTCCTTCGTCTTTCATATAGTGATAGGAAGCACAGTGGCATCCAGAGAGCTACACAATAAAATTGATAATTTAACCGTTCACGACTGGGACATTTGGGGGGGTTTAATTCTTGGCAGCAGATGTAAACAATTTTTTTTGTCTTTCTTTTTGTCTCTGTCTCCTGGGTTCATGTGACATTTGTGGTAAGCTCCCAGTAGTTGGGGAGAAAGTAACTGAAGCTAAATTTTAATCTCTCCTCTGTTTTCTGGCAGCTGCGCAGTTTGTGAAACAGAAGCTTCCAGACCTCCTTCGCTCATACGTAGACGCGGACCTCGGAGGCAGCCAGGAAGGTGGCTTCCAGGACATTGCCATAGAGGCTCTGCACCTACTGCTCTCACACCTCCTGTTTGGGCAGAAGGGCTCCAGCGGAGTCGGGCAAGAGCAGATAGACGCTTTCCTCAAAACACTGTGCAGAGGTACACAAGACACAACAGTGAGGAGAACTGAGTCCTCAAAAGTTTTGTGACTAATAACATGGAGGCATTGAAGCTTTTCTGCTTGCGTATTTAAGTTCACTTAATCATTGGTTTGAACAGTAGTTAGGGTGATGGCATTGCCATACTTTTGCGACATTGGGCTTTAATGAACAGGCTGTGCCGCAAATGATGGCAAAGTAACATTTGTGCTTGTCCTGTGCAGATTTCCCGCAGGAGCGCTGTCCTGTGGTGCTCGCACCACTGCTGTACCCTGAGAAACGGGACATTCTCATGGACAGGATCCTGCCAGACTCTGGAGAGTTAGCCAAGACCATGATGGAGAGTTCTCTTGCGGAGTTTATGCAAGAAGTTGGCTATGGCTTTTGTGCAAGGTTTTTATATCTATGTAACCTTCTATTTGGGGCCATCACCATTAGTAATTGATTCATGGGCTGAATCATGTAATCAGTAGTAGGGGGGAGCTGATCATGTACATGGCTGAACAGTAAATCATGCATAGCTTTTTAAAGATTTCAGAATACTATATTGAGGGGGAAAAAAGATCAATTTGGAAGCCTATTTAAAGACCTATTTCTAAATGCATAGATGTATAACCAAAATGAATCTGGTTCTTTATTGCTGTAAGAAAGATCTGTAGGAGAGTTTGAAATACTCTTATGTAAATTGTCTGCTGATTACTGCCTATTCATTGAGAACGTCATGTTAGTTTTATTAAGTAATTGATGATCCTATTTCAGCTATGTTTTTAATTCTGTGCAGTATCACTGACATTGTGATTATTGCCTATGTTTGTTCAGCGTTGATGAATGTAGGAACATAATCCTACAGTATGGAGTGCGTGAGGTGACTGCAAGCCAAGTGGCCAGAGTGCTGGGCATGATGGCTCGCACTCACTCTGGGCTTTCAGATGGAATCCCTCTACAGGTACTGCAAAAATCTCATCACAAGCTGTTTTAACCATTACCTGTACTGTGGGTTTGAATAACCTGTGTTGAATATGGTTAAGTTGATTTGCTTGGTCTTGCTGTAGTCTATCTCTGCTCCGGGAAGTGGCATCTGGAGTGATGGGAAAGACAAAAGTGATGGCTCTCAGCCCCACACCTGGAATGTAGAAGTTCTGATTGATGTTGTAAAGGAACTCGTAAGTCCTTTTTGTTGCTATTTGATGCGTAATAATTTTTAACTATTGGATATTAGTTGCATCATGTGCTTTTGTTCATTGCTGAAAAGTCTTTTCTTCTGCCATGTTAACCATTCAGACTTTCCAACCTGTTGTTTTTAATTGGTGAACTTGTTCCCTGTCAGAACCCCAATTTGAATTTCAAAGAGGTCACCTACGAGCTAGACCACCCAGGCTTCATGATCCGGGACAGCAAGGGGCTGCAGATGGTGGTTTATGGGATTCAGAGGGGACTGGGTATGGAAGTCTTCCCTGTGGATCTCATCTACAGGCCTTGGAAGCATGCTGAGGGCCAGGTAGAAAATTGCTGCGTCACTTATGTTCCCAAGTTGTTTAGCTGACGTAGCAGCTTAGATTTACTACTCTTAGTAATTAAGAGTATTTTGATGTGATTAGATAAATCACTTTCTGTGAGGTAGCTTTTAGAGGGATTAAATGCTTCTGATGTCTAGTTCTGATCACTGTTGTGAACAGTTCTGATGCTAAATCGTGCATTTCATCATCAAACTTGCTTGACTTTGCTCACATCTTGATGATAATTATGCTGAAAATGTTAAATCTGTGGATTTCCCCTTTCAGTTGTACTTGTAGTCTTTATTCATTGTTAACTTTTTGTTCATTGTTTTCTGTTTCTTTCAGCTCTCTTTCATCCAGCAGTCCTTATTGAGCCCAGAGGTGTTCTGCTTTGCCGATTACCCCTGTCACACAGTTGCCATCGACATCCTCAAAGCTCCACCTGAAGATGACAACAGGGAGATAGCTACATGGTCTGTACCGGCATTTCATAGTATTGTACTGTTATTTCTGTATGAAGTGTTGAAATAAACAGACTTTTAGCTTTTTCTCACCTTTTTAAGATTACTAGTGAAGTCAGTGCTGTTCCAGTAGATATTCAGTATGTCTATGGATTCATGGTATTCTGCTCTGTGGTGTTTTGCAGGAAAAGCCTGGACCTGGTGGAGAGTCTGCTGCGGCTGTCTGAGGTGGGCCAGTATGAGCAGGTCAAGCAGCTCTTCAGCTTCCCCATAAAGCACTGCCCAGACATGCTTGTGTTGGCGCTGCTGCAGATCAGTACATCCTGGCACACGCTGCGCCATGAGCTCATCTCTACCCTTATGCCCATCTTCCTGGGCAATCACCCCAACTCTGCCATCATCCTGCATTATGCCTGGCATGGGCAGGTATGAGCGCTTTTGATAAAGACATTCTCTGTTTTTGATTTGTCCCTCCATTGTTTGAGGGGAAATAAGGTTAGGCTTGCGAAGGATTTGTATAATTCACCAAGACTAAAAAGCCATCTTTTGCTGCTGCTGTGTTTTAGGGCCAGTCACCCTCTATTCGCCAGCTCATCATGCATTCAATGGCAGAGTGGTACATGAGGGGGGAGCAATATGACCAGGCCAAGCTCTCACGCATCCTGGACGTGGCTCAGGACTTGAAGGTGCAGCCACGCTCTGTTCTTTGCCCTTCAGTGGTTTCTCATAAACAAACCTGAATATCTGTAGTGGCTTGTGTACTAACTTTATTTTTTCCCTCTGTTTCAGTCTCTATCGATGCTGCTAAACGGTACTCCATTTGCCTTTGTAATTGACCTTGCTGCACTTGCCTCTCGCCGCGAATACCTCAAACTAGACAAATGGCTGACTGATAAAATCAGAGAACATGGGGTAAATGTTAGTGCACATGTTTCTCTTAAGAATATTTGGTGGTGTCAAGTCAGTATGAGGCTAAAAATTGCCATGTTTCTTATTAGGAGCCCTTCATACAGGCATGTGTGACTTTCTTGAAGAGGCGCTGTCCCACCATCATGGGAGGGCTGGCCCCGGAGAAAGACCAGCCCAAAAGTGCACAACTGCCACCTGAAACGCTGGCCACGATGCTAGCCTGTCTGCAGTCTTGCGCAGGGTAAGAATTATGGCATATTGCTTAATGCTCTGTGCAAAATTGCCAATCACATCCAGCATTATCTTTTGAATTATTGTTACCAAATATTTTATGAAGGATTGCATTCAAGGATCTACAGGAGTGTCATGAATGAATGTGAAGACATTGATATTTTTAAAAAAAAGTAGTTTTTCACAGTGAATGGATTTTAATTTTTTTCTAAATATATCTTGTGTTCTGTGGGTAATAACTGTACTTTTATTCAAATAGGAGTGTGTCTCAAGAGCTATCTGAGACAATCTTGACCATGGTGGCCAACTGTAGCAATGTGATGAACAAGGCCCGTCAGCCTCCACCAGGGGTAATGCCAAAGGGTCGAGCTCCTAGCACCAGCAGCCTGGATGCCATCTCTCCGGTAGGACTGGGCAGTAGTGAATTTCCAGCATGGCTGTACAATATTGCTGTACAGCATAGTGTTTTAAAAAGGACTTTTAATGATTGGGATGTCTGCTCTTCCTCTTGTGTGGTTCAGGTTGACCCACTCACTGCGATGGGCTCGCTGAATCTAGGTAGCTCAGCCGCCTCCCACACACAGAACATGCAAGGTTTCCCCACGCCGCTGGGTTCAGCCTTCAGCAATCCCCAGTCTCCTGCTAAGGCCTTTCCCCCTCTGACCAACCCCAACCCCAGCACAGCCTTTGGGGGCATTAGCGGCCTCTCCTCTCAACTCCCAGGTGATAATGAATCTAATAATCTTATTGTTTGAACAGACCTTATATTTTGACATTACATTATTAACTAAGGCACCTGAAAAAAACTCTTTGCTCTTAACTTATGTTGTGTTTTTATTTATTTATTTATTGATTGATTTTGATATTTTTAGGTAGTCTCTTTTCTGATATGCAGTTTACTGTGTTTTAGAAGGCATCGTTTGATTTTACTTCCTGACTGTAATCTATTCTGACAGGTCCATTGGGTTCAGGCAGCTTGAGTGGGATTGGTTCAGGTCTGGGCATGCCAGCAGTGAACAACGACCCTTTTGGCCCGAGGAAGATGAGCACGCCAGGGCTCAACCCACCCACCTTCCAGCACTGTAGGTTGAAGACCTGTGTGTTTGTGTGTATGTGTGTGGTAGTGGGACTGAGAGCCTGGAGCCTCAGCTGTATTTCCTCTAAATTCGAACTGCCGCCAAAATGGGGACACTGCAGAATGTGTACATTTTTATTTGGCTTTCACGCATGCATTTGCTAGGTTATAGTTCTGTTTGCAATATTTTGTAAAATGTTTATCTGAAATCTGGACATAAATCTTCCTTTTTGCCACATTTTCTGATTGAAGTCTAAAGAGGGAAAACATCAGTCTACATTACTGCAGTTTTCCTTGGCAACTGGTTTTAAGTTAAAGTTCACTTCTATTGTATTTGACAATGTCTGAAATGTTAAAACTGAGAACTGAAAAATGAGATTTGCCAAGAATCAGATGCTTATCTGCATCCATCTCTCAAACCCTTGCATTATTTTATTATATTCAATTATTTTTTTAGAGCAGCATATCTTGTATCAGTGTAGTAAGTTGTTCTACCCCCATGTTTCTGTTAGCTGACCTCTCTCATGTGTGGCCTGAGGCAAACCAGCACTTTAGTAAGGAGATCGACGACGAGGCCAACAGCTATTTCCAGCGCATTTATAACCATCCCCCTCACCCTACCATGTCCGTGGATGAGGTGAGTGAGCACACGGTTACCCCTGTGCAGTGGATCAAGGCTGGATTTGTCTGTACTCTAAAAGTGCTGTTCTTTAAGGATGGCATAGTCTTTGACAATTTCCAGATTATCGGTTAAAAGGCACTTGCAGAAGTGTGACGGATGGCTGTATCTTTTTCTCACTCAGGTGCTGGAGATGCTGCAGAGGTTTAAGGACTCTAACATCAAGCGGGAGCGGGAGGTGTTTAACTGCATGCTGCGCAACCTGTTTGAAGAATACAGGTTCTTTCCCCAGTACCCAGACAAAGAGCTCCACATAACCGCCTGCTTGTTTGGCGGCATCATAGAGAAGGGCCTGGTCACCTACATGGCCCTCGGCCTTGCTTTGCGATATGTCCTGGAGGCATTACGCAAACCCTATGGCTCCAAGATGTAT
Organism: Colossoma macropomum; assembly: GCF_904425465.1. NCBI lineage: Eukaryota > Metazoa > Chordata > Actinopteri > Characiformes > Serrasalmidae > Colossoma > Colossoma macropomum. Next base: position 7,367,987 of record NW_023494788.1, on the reverse strand, counting down.
TACTTTGGGATTGCTGCACTGGATCGGTTTAAGAATAGGTAAGTATGTTTTGTTTATGTAAATAATACATTTTTTGTTTATTTATTTTTTGTTTTTTTGTAAATAATGTTCTGAGTAGTCTAAATTGTAGGAATAAAGAGTCCTGCATTTATTTTAGGTGCTCATGAACGTCCTCCTAAAATTTAAATGATCTAAAATAAAATGATCGGATTTGTCTTCCTTTTAAGGTTATTTTAAGGTTCACTTTTATTCTCTTCTTTTGCAGATTGAAGGATTATCCACAGTATTGCCAGCACTTGGCATCCATAGCCCATTTTTTGCAGTTCCCCCACCATTTGCAAGAGGTAAAGTGTTTTTTGTATTTGACAGTAACTCGCGCTTTCATTTGCATGTAACTCAAACTGAAGTTGACTTAAAAACATCATGCAGTAAAAGTGAGTCTCTTGGGTAAATAAGTCTTGTATTTGTGTGTATACAGTATATCGAGTATGGCCAGCAGTCGCGTGACCCTCCAGTGAAAATGCAGGGCTCAATCACCACACCGGGCAGCCTCGCTCTGGCCCAGGCCCAAGCCCAGTCTCAGCCACCCAAAGCCCCTCAACCTGGCCAGGCCAGCACCCTGGTGACCACCACGACCACTACCACCACAGTCGCCAAAACCTCCACCATCTCCAGGCCCACTGCAGTAGGTTTTAAGAAGGATGTGCCAGTGAGTAGACTCTATCAGAATGTGTGCATGCTAGAATAAATGCATGGATCAGGCTCTTAGTTCAGGTCTTAGTGTGCGGGGTGGGTTTGTTTCGTTCTTTTCTTCCCCTCTCCCTGTGGGTTTGTAATTCGCAGCACAATCAGTGAAGCACACTGGTGGCTTTGAGGTGTCCTGGATCCCACGTCAGACATATGGTGATGGGAGATGCACTGCTTTTCATAAGGATTTTATGTAACATTTTTGTTTTCACTTGTGATCTACAGCCCTCGATCAACACCACAAACATAGACACTCTGCTGGTGGCGACAGACCAAACTGAAAGGATTGTGGAGCCTCCGGAGAATGTGCAGGAGAAGATAGCTTTCATTTTCAACAACCTGTCCCAATCTAACATGTCTCAAAAGGTACAAATAACCAGCATGAAATGAAACGGTGCTCTTCAGTATTTTATTTCATACTCTGTAAATTGCTGAAAGGGAAATTGGCTACTCAGTGTAACGTCTGTGTGTCTGCGTATGTAAGGTTGAAGAGCTGAAGGAGACGGTGAAGGAGGAATTTATGCCCTGGGTGTCTCAATACCTGGTGATGAAACGTGTCAGCATTGAGCCAAACTTTCACAGCCTCTACTCCAACTTCCTTGACACACTCAAAAATCCAGAGTTTGTCAAAATGGTTCTAAATGAGACCTACCGGAACATTAAGGTAAGTTAGAATTGTAGTAATTTAGATTTGTTTTTTGGAGAGGGTTTTTTTTTTTTTTTAAGATTGTAAGGCTTAAACAGCTGAAATTTTTCTTTTTTTCTCCTCTTCTTTTTAGGTTCTCCTGACCTCTGACAAGGCAGCTGCTAATTTTTCTGATCGATCCCTGCTGAAGAACTTGGGCCACTGGCTTGGCATGATCACCCTGGCTAAAAACAAACCCATCCTCTATACTGTAAGTGATTTTATTTTCAAATCGTGTGTTACAGATTCTGTGAAGTTTAGTCATAGTAATGTATAGAACAGAAAAATCTACACCAGGAGTGTCTAGACTTGTTTGAAGACTGGCTTTACACCAGTGATGTACAAACACAGTGCATTTAGTTGAATCTTGATCTTGACTTGTGTTAATGTTGTGCAGGATTTGGAGTTGAAGTCTCTGTTACTGGAAGCTTATGTGAAAGGCCAACAAGAGCTGCTATATGTGGTCCCCTTTGTGGCCAAAGTCCTGGAGTCCAGTCTGCGCAGTGTGGTAATAATCAAATATTCTCCTAATATACTCTCTCCTTCTTAAAAGGGCAATAGAAGTCTCCACAATACATTTTGGCATGGAAATGTTTAAGTCAGAGTTCTTTGTTTCTGTGGGACTGTTTTGTTGTGGTATGGTGAACGCTGTGTTTTGGTCACAGTTTTATTTTTATGGTATTGTGCAGGTCTTCAGGCCACAGAATCCCTGGACCATGGCCATTATGAATGTACTGGCCGAGCTTCACCAGGAGCATGATCTAAAGGTTAGCTTATCTTCATTTTTTGGTGTACTGTGTATCTTCTTTCAGCCCCAAGCTAAAAGCAAACTTTCCTGCTCCCTTTGGATCTACAGCTAAATCTGAAGTTTGAGATTGAGGTGCTGTGTAAGAACCTGTCTCTGGACATTAATGACCTGAAGCCAGGTAACCTGCTGAAGGACAAAGAGAAACTGAAGAATCTGGATGAGCAACTGTCTGCACCAAAGAAAGAGACTAAGCCTCCAGAAGAGATGCTGCCAATAGTCACTACAGGTACGTGGCGCAAACTTATCAAGCTTTCTTACTGTGAAAGGCTTGGTGTTGATTTCTCTTCATTGGATAATGTGGTTTGTAGAGCTGGCCTGAATAGCATGGTTTTTTTTATAAATATATTCAGTTTACTCAGTTATTCGGTTATGTCTCTCTTTTTATGATGGATGTTCCAAAGATGCAAACAGATGTGCTGTAATGTTCTGTCAGAGAATGAGGCAGATGAGTCTTGACTAGATTTTTTTTTCATACCTAGATTACAGCAATGATACAAAAGTTAGATGTGAATTTTTTTTCATTAAACAGTAAAGATGCAGTAATCACCCTCTTCAATTTTGCTAATTTTCTTCAGTGAGATGAACTTGCTGACTGATCACTTGTCTCTGGTGTTGGCATGGTGACAAGCAAGATGACAGATCAGCTGTGCACCAGCAGCTGCAGATTTTAAAGTCAGGAATAATTTGTTCTGCTTCTTCAGATTTTTTTATTTTTTTTATAGCATCTCCAAAAGCAACTTGAATGGAGTTACACACCTCTGAGAGAAATGTGAATGCTCTCATAGTTTCAGGTGCTGAATGAGGAGGTGAAACTCACTCACAAAATGGAAAGTTGCAGACTCCGTGTCAGCGTTTACTGATTTTGTGGAGTGGTGTCTTTCACTTGAAGACGTGTTTTGTTGCGACATGAACATGGCAAAAGTGTTGTTGAGTTTGTATAGTTTGATGTGAAAAGCCATGTCCAAGTATTTTGCATTTTCAGAAGTATCTGAAAATTAAATAGGACTTGAATAAAAAGAATACCAACGTGACTCAAAAGACTTGTTAGTTTGTTATTCAGGTCAGCCCTACAGGTGTTTTATATTTTGTGGAATATTTTGTCCTTTCTGGTTTGTGTCACCAACAGTTAGCTTGTTAATTTGTTTTTTTTAGAATGTTCTCCTGCTGCTCCCAACCTTGTATACTTGGTTTGCCTTTCTCAGGTTTTAATCCTAATAGTTTAAACCCACAGGTGTATGTCTTCCATTTGCAGCCGCGCCTTCTGCTCCTGCTGCCACAGCAACCACCGCAACCACAGGGCCACCTACCCCACAATTCAGCTACCACGATATCAACGTGTATGCTCTGGCAGGTCTTGCCCCCCATATAAACATCAATGCCAACGTAAGCAATTTTTCGCCTTGTTGCTTATTGGCAGTGTGACTTTTTTAGCGGAAATTTGAGATTATTTTAGTTACAGGATTGCTTATTAAAGACAATGTCCATAATTTTTGGATAGGTTTTTGAGTTCACCATTTGTCATGTAAGCTAACATTTTCGTCTGTTATGTTGAAGTTTCAGTATGGTTAAGAAGCATCAGTAATTAAAAAATAACTGTTACTTAAAATGGGTTTGTTGTTTTGTTTGTTTGTTTGTTTATTAATTTAATATTTATTCATCCACTTATTAATTTCCTCAATCCTCATCCCAAACAGATTCCCCTGCTGCAGGCACATCCCCAGCTAAAACAGTGTGTAAGGCAGGCAATTGAGCGTGCTGTCCAAGAGCTTGTGCACCCTGTGGTGGACCGATCCATCAAGATTGCCATGACCACGTGTGAGCAGATTGTCAGAAAAGACTTTGCTCTGGACTCGGAGGAGTCACACATGCGCGTTGCTGCTCACCATATGATGCGCAACCTGACTGCTGGCATGGCCATGATCACCTGCAGAGAGCCACTACTGATGAGTATCGCCACCAATCTGAAGAACAGCTTTGCTGCTGCCCTCCGGGTACGTCCGTACAAGCAAACAGACCCCTTTCACTTTCTCATTAGAATTAGAGAATTATGGTCACGTGACAATTTGGGTTGCAGTACAGTTAGGTAAGGTAATGACTTGCATCCTCACTTGTTGGGGCTTAGTTATTAAGTGTCCCAAAATGAGTGCTTGAACTAACATGCTTTTCAAATTCAAAATATTAAAGAACTGATCCAGTATCTGTGCTCCTGGTCAAGTGCTCATGAAGTTTTGAATTGTCTGTTCCACAGGCTCCCACAGCCCAGCAGAGGGAGATGATGGAGGAGGCAGCTGCCCGCATTGCTCAGGACAACTGTGAACTAGCCTGTTGCTTCATCCAGAAGACAGCTGTTGAGAAAGCTGGGCCTGAAATGGACAAGAGACTTGCCACTGTAAGTACCGCCTGCTGCTGGGACCAGCTTTGCTGACTTTGTTACCATAAATGTTACCATGACTGTAAAATGTTGCATTATTTGGAAGGTGAAGATAAGTGTGCAATGTGGAGTGAAGTCACTTGTGGTCCTGTGTGTTTGCTGTAGGAGTTTGAGCTGAGGAAGCATGCTCGTCAGGAGGGCCGGCGCTACTGTGACCCCATGGTGCTTACCTACCAAGCAGAACGCATGCCGGAGCAGATCCGCCTTAAGGTGTGTTCCCTATATAGCGGAGCCTGGCATTTTACTTTGTTGTGAGCAGATACCTTTCAGGGTTTCCCACTGGGAAGGTGTCTGTGAAAGGATATATGAATGGTCTAACCTTGTTCCTTCTCGTGTAGGTGGGTGGTGTGGACCCTAAACAGCTGGCTGTTTATGAGGAGTTTGCCCGTAATGTTCCAGGATTCCTGCCCAGCAATGACCTGTCTCAGCCCACTGGGTTCCTTGCTCAGCCTATGAAGGTATGCTCCAAATAAGCAGTCACGCTACTTCATGAGGCTCTGTTTGCAAGTTGTCAGACCCTTGAAAGTGATATTGGAAAATATTTTATTTACATGTTAATTCACACTTCTCTTTTTGTGCATCTACAGCAGCAAGCATGGCCCACAGATGACATGGCTCACATCTATGATAAGTGCATCTCTGATCTTGAGCAGCATTTGCATGCCATCCCACCAGCCCTGGCCATGAACCCGCAAGCACAGGCCCTGCGCAGCCTCCTGGAGGCTGTAGTAATGGCTCGCAATTCCCGTGATGGAATCACCGCTTTGGGTTTGCTGCAGAAGGTGAGGAACCAGTCCGCATAACAGTTCTAGTGCAGTAGTTAATATGGTTGATTAACCCAGATTTCTGGAAATTTGAGCACTCTTTTGACGTTCAGCTTCTTGTAATGTTTGGCATTTTTGTTTTTGTTTGTTTTACATTAAACTTGCAAGCATTCTGTTCTGGTTTTGCATGTAGTTTTCTTGCACTACAGTTTGTAATACTTGTGATTGAGATTATTCCATTTTGTGTTTACCCCTCTCTCCAGGCTGTTGAGGGCCTGCTGGATGCTACCAGTGGTGCAGATGCTGACTTGCTGCTGAGCTATAGAGAGTGCCACTTATTGGTGCTGAAAGCACTGCAGGACAGCCGTGCCTATGGGCCACAGTGGTGCAACAAACAGATCACCAGGTCAGTGCCAGCTGCACACACGTTCTTAAAAACACAAGTAGCAAAATAACCGTTTACACCACCTCATTTGCAATTTGCTGCTGAAAATGTTACAGGTGCCTGATGGAGTGTCGTGATGAGTATAAGTACAATGTGGAGGCAGTGGAGCTTTTGATCAGAAACCACCTAGTCAACATGCAGCAGTATGACCTGCACCTGGCCCAGGTAGGGAAATGTATAGATTTGTGTTCCTGTTATATGTGGCTAAGTTCCATAGTGACCTGTCTGAAATGATTGCTTTGTCCAAAACTTTTAAACAGCGCTTTATCAAGTACTACTGCAGTAGGTGATTTAATGTTCCTTATTCACCCCAGTCAATGGAGAATGGGCTGCACTACATGGCAGTGGCGTTTGCTATGCAGCTGGTGAAGTTGCTGCTGGTGGATGAGCGCAGCGTGAGTCACATCACTGAAGCAGACTTGTTTCACACTATTGAGACCCTCATGAGGACCTGTGCACACTCCAGAGCCAATGCACCTGAAGGGTTAGTGTACTTACACTCTGTAACTGGGTCATTCTAGGGTGCCCAAAACTATTGTCTTTTGGGTTGAGAAATGTGCAATGCTTGTTGTAGGGCCTGAATGACAATGTTAGTGGTAGGTTCGTTTTGAACTGAAAATAAGAATTTAATAAGTTCTCATCCAGGAACAAAGAGTTTGGCACATCTAGAAGCTAGACCCATAAGTATCGTCTCTCGTTGGCTTTGTTTTGAGTTTTCGTTGATTTTTTTGAAATATGCTTATTCTTTCCAGCCTGCCCCAACTGATGGATGTGGTCCGCTCCAACTACGAGGCCATGATTGACAGGCACCATGGTGGACCCAACTTTATGATGCACTCTGGGATCTCTCAGGCGTCCGAGTATGATGATCCACCAGGCCTACGTGAGAAAGCAGAGTATCTACTAAGAGAGTGGGTCAACCTGTACCACTCTGCTGCTGCAGGCAGGGACAGCACTAAGGCCTTCTCTGCCTTTGTGGGCCAGGTTAGAGCAACTTCACTGATGTTCGAGCTGTATTTTGAAGTAAATACAAAGCTATTTGACATGGACGACAACAACTTGATTTGCCAGCGCTGACCTTGGAACTAAGGATGCCCCTTATTCTAGTAATAAATGACAAAAGATTGTCACTTCAGTCAGACTAGTTTGATCAACAGTATTATTAATAGCTTGGTTTATGGATTGTTTTGGGTGGTAAGGTGTTTCAACCAAAATATACAAATTCAGGCTAGTGTCCTTTACACGTCTGTCTCCTTTTACCATGTTGGTGTGCTGTACAATGCTCTTATCCATGCACTGGTTCATGCCTTTGTTCTTACACTTGTCCTTGTCTGCAGATGCATCAGCAGGGCATTCTCAAGACTGACGACCTAATCACCCGTTTCTTCCGGCTGTGTACGGAGATGTGTGTGGAGATCAGCTACCGCGCACAGGCTGAGCAGCAGCACAACCCAGCGGCCAGCTCTGCCATCATCCGTGCCAAGTGCTACCACAACCTGGACGCTTTTGTTCGCCTCATCGCCCTGCTCGTCAAACACTCCGGAGAGGCCACCAACACAGTCACCAAGATCAACCTTCTCAATAAGGTCAGAAACAAATACTTTGTGTATTGATTTGCGTTTGAGTCATTGCATCTATAAAATGTGATTTTTCAAAAGTGCAAACCCTGTAGTATGGTGTCATGGCTGCCCCTGAATAACTTTTTGAAATTATGTAGGTGTTGGGCATTGTGGTAGGCGTGCTGATCCAGGACCATGACGTGCGGCAGACAGAGTTCCAGCAGTTGCCATACCATCGCATTTTCATTATGCTGCTGCTAGAGCTCAATGCTCCTGAACATGTGCTGGAGACCATCAACTTCCAGACCCTCACTGCCTTCTGGTAAGGCACACCTCTGTCTGGTGTTGCAATGTATTTTAATCATACATTGATGTTAACTATAACTAAAGGTCTTCATGCCGCTTAGCACTTTCCTACAAGGCAGTACTAGTTGGGATTACTTGCATAAAGGTTTAGTTTGGGTTTTCTTTTCACTAAATTAAGGCTCTGCATTTGTTTCTACATGACTAGAAACAGTCCAATCCCAGGGACAACTCCACATACCTTAGAAAACTGTCAGGACTAAATTGGTATCTGCAAAATAGTGTGAAGTCATACAAAGGCAGTTCTGTTAATGTCTGTGTTTGTCATTGAAGTAACACCTTCCACATCCTGAGGCCTACTAAAGCACCTGGCTTTGTCTATGCCTGGCTGGAGCTGATCTCCCATCGAATCTTTATTGCCAGGATGCTGGCGCACACACCACAGCAGAAGGTAGGTGCTTGATGAGCATGCAGGAAAAAGGCAATAGAGTTCCTGGCATCAGAATAGATTTCACGGCATCCTAATGAGGTTTGGTTGGTTTGTTTTTGGTTTTTTTGCACACTGCAGGGTTGGCCCATGTATGCCCAGCTGCTGATTGATCTGTTCAAGTACCTGGCACCTTTCCTGAGGAATGTTGAGCTTAACAAACCTATGCAAATCCTCTATAAGGTATCCACTCATTTGCTCCATTAGTCCATTCCATGAAGTATTGCTCAAAAAACTTGAGACCTTGACTTATTTCTTTGCCTTTTGGCTGCTAAACCACATCTTATTTTTTTATTTTATTTTTTTTTTTAAGTGAGTAACTTAACTGTCTGCTGGTTTTATTTTAGGGCACCCTGCGAGTTCTTCTGGTACTGCTCCACGACTTCCCAGAGTTCCTGTGTGACTATCACTACGGCTTTTGTGATGTGATACCACCAAACTGCATCCAGCTGAGGAACCTGATCCTGAGTGCCTTCCCCCGCAACATGAGGCTTCCAGACCCCTTCACTCCCAACCTCAAGGTAGCTCAGCACATTCACTTCTCAGAACTATGGTGAATAAGGTTTATTCTGCAGTATTCCAGTTGACCATCTTGACAAGGTCTTAAATGTTAATGTATGCTGATGCTTTTGGGTCTACCACTTTCCCCAGGTGGACATGCTAAGTGAAATTAACATCGCCCCGCGCATCCTTACGAACTTCACTGGTGTGATGCCCTCCCAGTTCAAAAAGGATCTGGACTCATACCTGAAGACCCGATCTCCCGTTACTTTCCTCTCCGAATTGCGCAGCAACCTGCAGGTATGGGATCTCAAAGTACTCATGTAATAACTTCACAGCTAAAGTGGACTGTTTTGGTCTTTGTTCATTGTTTTTCGTTACATCAGGTGTCCAATGAGCCGGGTAATCGCTACAACATCCAGCTGATCAATGCCCTGGTGCTGTATGTGGGCACACAGGCCATCGCCCATATCCACAACAAGGGCAGCACACCCTCCATGAGCACCATTACACATTCGGCACATATGGACATCTTCCAGAACCTCGCTGTGGACCTGGACACTGAGGGTGAGGACAAAGATTCACATACATTTCATAAATGGTAGTCCCTGCCCAGAACACAAACAGGTTGTGAAGGGTCTATAGCATTTTTAGATACATGCAGTTATAGCCATAGCCAAATTCAAATTTCCAAATTTGGCTCACATCTGATTTTGACTTTATGGTACACATTCAGGATCTATATGAACAAACCTGCGCTCTGAAACATCCCACATGCATGCGATAAATTCGGTGAATGAATGTGAATGAACCACGTAGCAAAAATGACAACTAGCAGAAAAAGAACAAATGATTGTCTTAAAGACAGTTTGCTCTAAACAGTTCTGACTCTGGCAAATAAAGATCAAATGCATTGCTTTTGCTATGTTTACTGGCACCCACTTCGTTAGGTACTGCTGCCACACACGTTCCTATTTGGAAAAATTCTCATTAAGGTGGCATGGCCGTGAATCAGATGTGTCCAATCTAGGACCACATGAAAATTGTTTAGGTATGATTTTAAAAGATCAGACTTGCGTCCCTACTCGACTCTGAAAACATCAGATCTGTCACACATTAAGGCAAAAAAATGCATTTGTGCCACTCAGCCTGGTTACTGTAGCCTGTGAATGCACAGATAAAGTAAAGTAGACCTGATTATGAGCACTGTTTTGAGAATAGACTGTGGCTGGAGTTGTTCTGTGGCTTCTTTCCAGTTGTTTCTTGTCCAGTACTCATCTGTCTTTTTTCCTGTGCTTTTACTTTCAGGGCGTTATCTGTTTCTGAATGCGATAGCCAATCAGCTGCGTTATCCGAACAGCCACACGCACTACTTCAGCTGCACCATGCTCTACCTATTTGCTGAAGCCAATGCAGAGGCCATTCAGGAGCAGATCACCAGGTACTTTTTACCCCCTCTAGCTCTGTCCAGGCAGAATGTTTTATTCTAGACAAAGCATTCATGAATAAAATACAAGTCGCAAATGATCTAGCTGGTTCCTCAAAGTGAAAAACTTAAAACTGACATACCAGAACTACAGAGAAACATGACTAAACTTTTTGGAAGTTTTGCCTTTTGTATGGGTCTCATTTGCATGTTGTTTGGTACAGGGTATTGCTGGAGAGGCTAATTGTAAACAGGCCACATCCCTGGGGACTCCTCATCACCTTTATTGAGCTGATCAAGAACCCAGCCTTTAAGTTCTGGAGCCATGACTTTGTTCACTGTGCCCCAGAGATCGAGAAGTGAGTATTTTCTCAGTTTCACCAGTGGCAAAATCTTGTTCCTTACATTATAAATAATAAAGGCTGAGCTTTGCTACGTTTCTTGAAACTACCATGGTTCTTGCTCTGTTTAATCCAGGCTGTTCCAGTCAGTGGCTCAGTGCTGCATGGGGCAGAAGCAGGCCCAGCAGGTGATGGAAGGCACGGGTGCCAGTTAGGCTGCGGGAATCGTCCCTCCTGAGCCCAGAGAGAGAACGCCTCCCATCTCCCCTGTAGCCCTCCACTGATGCCCTGCTCCCATCGGATCATCTCATCTCAGCCAGCACTGGACTACCTTATACCGGGACTGCCTCTCGCCCAGACTAAAGAGTTTAGGGATATTATTTTGCGAGGGGAAGGCATGCTGTTAAACAGTCTAAAAACAAAGCTTGTGTAAATATTAAGAAAAGGGACGTTTTAAGAGCAGTTTTTGCATAACCTTTCCCCTTCCCCTTGCTATCCAAAGCTCAAATCTGACACAGAAGCATGATCACATGCTTTAACACCTTCATGGTATCTGGTGCACATATGGATAAGCATACACTCTCATCTGCCTGTTTTGGCTCCCCCTCTTCCACCACCATGAATTTAGGTTTTTATTTTATTTTTTTTTCTTGCCTTCAAGACTGATCTTTTTTGTTTGGAAGCTTAGTGACTTAAAGGAAGCTGTCTTATTTTTTTCCAGATTTTGTTTTAAGGGGAGAGCTGTTGGTGTGGAGAGGGGATAGGCACGGACAGATTTTTGTCCTAGAGTGCAGTGGTGCTTTGGGGTTGCTGGTTTGCACCGTTTTGACAGTGGGTAGGAGGTTCTCCCTGGCACTTGTAAAATTGTGGAAATATTCAGAATTTGATGGTAATTTGAATCTTAAAGTTTGTACAAAGATCCAAATTGCGGAACAAAAAGGAGGACCAATACAGCCCATTTTGTAAGGATTTTGAATGTTTTGTAAATGTATTGGTCCGCGTGTTGTATTTTGTAGTACTTTCTAGTTGCCTTTAGTTCTTGCTACTTATTTCCTGTATGTATGCATTCTGTAGTTACCGCATTAAACACTTGAACTGCAGAGTGGGGTACAGAGTGTTTATTGATTTTTGGTCTGTTCTGTGATGTCAACCACCAGGATGATGTACCTGAAGCCTGAGACTCGCTGTAGAAACCTGATCATTACTGTAGTGGGTGGTGTCACATTGTGCTGCACCAAGATTTATTTTTTGTTAGTGTAGAATTATAGATCATATGATGTGGCTTTGCTGTAAATTGATCCTAATTACAGGCAGCTTTCACTGCATTTCAGACCAATACTGTCATAGTTGGGAAGCTGCAAAACACAATTCTCCATTTCAGACAGTTCTATCACCGCCAGACATGATCCAAGTAATTGGAAACCAAGTACTACCATGAACTTTTAAATGCACACACAAATGGGGAATTGTCAGCGCATGTGCCAAGTACCACTGAATGCAGTACATGACTTGAGCCTAGATCTTACTGTGGAGGACTCTTATCTACACCATACTTAATCTACCATATACTGATTAATTGGGCTTGTGTAGAAGTGATGTGATGGTGTGCACAGCAGTTCAAAGACAACAGGGACATGTGAACTGAAATAAGTTGGTACATTTGTGTATTGAGTATCTTTCAATGTTGCAGTATTGTACCATGCACACATTTCTCATGTGTTTTCATGTCGTATTTGCCATTGAGAAGTTATTACAATGTCTTTTATGGGGGATGTCCATTGACTGAATTACGCATAGATTTTTTAAATCATTGAGGTCATTCAGTGTCATTTGATGTGAAAGCCACTTGCTGAGAATTGTTCACTGGGGTGGTGATGGGAACTGCTATAATACAAAATTATTATAGGAAATTACAAAAATTGTATTTACTTATTTTGTTCATGGCCAAGAGGTACATGCAGGGCATTCTAGGGCAAAATAATACCCAAAGAACACTTTTTTTTTTTTTTTCTCTCTTCTTTCTCAAATTTGCCAACACCATGTAGAAAAAAACTCAGAAGAGACACAGGTTCAACAAGTAGTTTTGAAAAGTAAATAAAATTGTTATATTTGCATTAAAGACATTGCAACTCCTGGTTCCAGTCACCACCACTATATAGAAACTGGAGTTGGTAAGTTTCTCCACAGTGCACCAATTCCTATCTAAATGACAATTGAGTCATATAGTATTTGGGGGGGGAGAAAGGTGGACTTCACTGTGAAAGCAATTCAGTTCACAGACGTTTCTGAGAATAGACTGTATTGAGTCTCGGGTTGGGTGTTGGAAACTGTTCTGGCTAAGGTATACTAAGCTGTACTGTGCTGGGTGAGCTGCTGCAGGCGGTGGAGGATGCTCTTCTGGCTGAGCCGTACATGCAGAGCTTTTCTCTCTCTGGGGCTGAGTTTGGTCAGAGCTCTTGGTTCCTCCAGCAGCCTATGGTCTGAGTCCATGTCCTCTGAGTACTGGTCCATTGTGAGGCTTGCAGCCACATGTAACAGTCGCTTCCACTCTGGAGCCAGAGCTGGCAGCCCCTCAAAGCTTAGTGCCTGAGCCATTTTCGAATCTTCATCATCACCGTCATCTTCTTCCCAGCCTTCATTTGCCTGGAATTCTTTAAACTCCTCTTTGCTCATGCACAGGACCTAAAAACAGAACATCACAATACGACAATTACACCAATTAGAATAAAGTAATGCTGGATCTGCACGACTGCCTTTAAAACTAGCTTATGAAAGCTACAGAGGTTTTCAGTGAAGTCCTCCAACACAGCTTTGAGTTTTCACTCTGCATTATCTAGAGCAGAACAAAAACTTTACACAGACAGGACACGAGGGCTCCACGTTACGGTATGAATTAAAGGGCAATTCCACCATTTTTTTTCAAAAAGTCTGCACAATTAAATGAAGGTATCAACAAAGTAATTCAGAGTGGTTTGATACGAAATGCTCCATTAAAGAGAAACTTGATAAATCAGAATTGTTCCCAGTGGTGGGGATAGGAACCAGTTGTCTGAAGAGTTTAATGGCTCTAAAAGCTACATCACAAATTATTACATGAAATAGTTACAAATAAGCTGCCAGATTTCTGAAACGTTTTATGATAGTTTTATTCATGGTGGAGAGACACAAAATAGTCAGATTATATGAGCTAACAGTTCAGATTTAACAATATTTTACCATTAGCAACATTAAATATGAAAATTCAAAGGACATACGTATGTTTACTGGTCATTTCACATAGTAAATAAAATGGCTATATCTGTGTTGTAGACATCATGACCCCTGGTTCCTATCACCACCACTGTAAAGAAATCTGAGTCTGTAAGTTTCTCTACAATGAACCACTTCACATCAGACCATTAGCAGTGAATTTGTTTACATCTCAACTCAATTTAATTATACAGCAATTTTGAAAAATCTGTGGAATTCCCCTTTAAGATGGTTTTAGGCCAGGGGAGCACAACTCCAGTCCTGGAGGGCCGGCGTCCAGCACAATTTGGTGATTTACCTGCTCAAACACACCTGATTACACTCATCTGTTAATGGCCATGTTTGAATAGGGCAACTACCAAACTGTGCTGGACGCCGGCCCTCCAGGACCAGAACTGAGCACCCCACACTAGGCTTTCTTTGGCTGTTTCTGGACAATTATGTTCAATCTGGTACCTTCAGGGTTGTGTATAGTTCCGTGTCTGTGAGTGACCCATTCTTGCCGAAAACAAAGACTCCTCTCTCCCCAACCGTCTCCATTTCACACAGCATTTTCCATTTCTCCACCAGGAGGCGCTGTTCTGCTTCACTCTGAGTTTCTACAGGAGGCAGCAAAAACTGGGATCGTCACAGAAAAACAAACAGAGCAGAAACACTAAACTAGGCAGATATTCTCATTTAGCTATAAGCCAGTTTAAATAGCTGAGGAGCATGTCAAGTCAAACCGTTTTACTCTCTTTCTAAAGGACTAATTTGCATTTAGCACTAAAATTTGTTAAAAACATGTTGATATGGCACCTTGCACAGCTGCTCTGTACACAGTGGACATCTGTATGTCTGCCGTGTCGTTGCTGTTGGTGGGAAAGGGTTCCGTGAAGCCGTACATGTGCAGAAGTTGCCAGTTCGCCATCTGACCGTAGGTGTTAAAGATCTCCTCACCCTTCCTGATCGGCCGCACTGCTACCATCTTCAGACAGTCCTTGAAGTGGGGAAAAGGGAATAATAATAACAGCTCAAACAAACTTTTTTGTTTGGATCATTACAGGGAGTATGCTTGTGTTAGTAAGCCTTACAGGTGTGTACTCTAGATTGGCATTGTGGTTGCACACATGGTTGAGCATGTCAGCCATTGGCACCATCATAGGAGGGTTGTGCACTTCATCCTCATCCCCATCCTCATCCTCTTCCTCAACAGGCTCCTGGAAACTGAAAGGAAAGGAAGGGATGAAAAATATGCATATATATTCATGTAGAAAAAATGGTCCTGTATTCATAAAATGTCTCAGGATAGGAATTCAGGTCCAGGATCAGATTCCTCTAGTGTTTACAGTGATACTGGTATAAAACTGACGCACAAAATGACGAGTGACGAAGCCACTGAGTAAGTAATAAGTAGCCTGTCCTTCTAGGACAATTGACATTTAATCACTGCTGGAGAACTGTTCTCTTTTTAGTTCTAATATAAAACATTTGTTTTCTGATCCAACCGTTAAATCCTGTACAATAACATTCACTGAAGGATGTTCCAGTGTGACCTATATGGCCCCTCATCTATTCCACACCACAGACGTGCGGAGCTCCCTCACCTGTAGGCCATGACGAAAGCTACCAGACTCTGATACAGCTCCACAGAGTGGCGCTCAGGGTCCCACAGCTCTGGATGTGAGCGCATGAAGGGTAGAACTGTATCATTATACTCCTTTTGGATGTTGGTCAGGTCTGTGTCCACTGCCTCAGGGATACCTGTCCCCTTCAAAAGCCTCTCTCTTTCCTCCTTCGACCTACATCACATGTCATACACAGATTTATTAGATATGTTTCAGCTGCAGCAATACACTACCGTTCAAATGTTTGGAATCACTAGTAGTTACATTAATCACTTATTTTATATACAGTAATAACTTATTATTGATTTTCAAGGACTTGATTCTCTTCCTCGCTCTGATAGGCTTCTAACAGTAGTCATCAGTTTTATTGGCTAATCTAAATACATCTATCCAATGACAACCTCATTTCTTTTCGTTATTCACTAATCGCTTTTGTATATTAATTGTGAAATCCTTATTCTTATTGCTCTTTTTGTATTATTGTTTAGCTATCCCATGATGACCAGAGGAGGATGGGTTCCCCTTTTGAGTCTCGGTTCCTCTCAAGGTTTCTTCCTCATGCTCCTATGCTTTCTTGCCGCCACCACCCTTGGCTTGCTCACTTGCGGCTTGAGCCCGGATTTCTGTAAAGCTGCTTTGTGACAACACCCACTGTTTTCAGGTTGTGACTTAAAGCTAATCTATGTCAGCTTTGGGGATTTGGAGACCTCTCTGGTCGAAAAGAGTAACATTTTGTTGCAACAGTTTTGCTTTCCCTTCCCCGAGCAGATGAATCTGATGATTGTGAGGGCACTCAAAGCCCTCAAAACAGCACAGAGACACCATATTTTAGTTTTTTTTCTCCTGATTCAGTATTGCTACTTCTTTTAATTTTAACAAAAAATCTTATGTACTGCAGCTTAAACAACCAAACTAAGTGTAGGATCAACATTGCAATGGTACACATGTAAAAATTAGACCTTAATAACACATTAAAGAACAGAATAGAATAGAGAATAGAACAGAACAGAATACCTTTTTTTTTTTAGGAATGCAAAATGATATCGGAATCATATCAGTATTGACAGAGTTGCTTACAAAATAACTGCCAGCGTTGGACAGAGGTTTAGGTTCTGACCAATATTTCAAACCGATATATGTATTTTTTGTACGATGGAAGAGCAGAATGTTTAGGTGACACTGGGTTACTGTGGTAAAATATCTGCATTGTATTCATTTTACTGCACTTTGTATACTTTTTAAAGTAGGTGTGTTAAAATTAAAACATTTGTCCTTAACTATGCACATCAACGTGTTCTGTTAAGGACAACACATTTTTGTGTTACTTTCAACACAAAATGTGTTAAATCAAGTAACACAGATAGGTGTGTTGCAGTTCAACACATCACTTTTTAGACTGTAACCTTTCAGTAATGAATATTCCTCAGTAATGCTAATACAGATGGATGAAGTCTCAATTTCTACATTTTATAGATGTTTATATATCAGCATCAGCACATATGTACATGAAAAATAGCAGATATCAGCCACAATTCCTTTATGGGTGCATCCCTACCTTTATTATCCCCTTTTTTAATTTAAAAAAAGGCTGCTTTGCTGCAAAGTATAGGCATAACACCTAAAGACAATTTAAAGCCCCTTACCAAAACATGGGGTGGTCCAGCTTCCTGAAGTCAGGCCAGAGGGACAGGTAAGGCTTCCAGTGTGACTCTGCACAGGTGTACTCATACATCAGTGCCAAGAGCAGCGGGACCCAGCCTGAGGAGCTCTCCAAACACCCCTTTCCTGCAAAACAGATTCAGAACTCAGGAAACCCATCTCAGTCAACCATAATTCAACTAGTTAATCTGCTTGCTGACCTTCTTCAAGGACCTTCTTGGTTTTGGAAGTGCCTTGATGCAGGAGGGCAGTTCTGGGGATGGAGAAGAGGATGTGGCCCTGCTCTATGTCATCTTTAGCCAGCATGCCGTACTCAGCTACAGTCCCTTCTTTACTTAAGTAGACCTGGAGAAGCAGATCAAGGTGAAGTCAAGTAGCACTTATAAAACTCATCACTGTGCAAATATAAATATATGCAGTATTCAGTACACAGGAGTTTGAACAGCCCAGTGCCCAAATTTTGTATATAACTGTATGTAACTGTGTCTGTTTATTCTGTGTAAATAACATCCTGTGTCCTTCAGCTACTGTTTCACCCAAATTTTCCTTTGATGATGAATAAAGTACACTACTACTCAAAAATTTGGGATCACTGATTTCAATTATACGAAACCAGTTTTGTTGTTCAAGGTACATGTATAAAATGATTCTAATATGATACTAATATTCTACAGATTTCTAATTATTTGCAGGAAGCTGTAAAAAATACATTTTTTCAACAATTTTGATGATGAAAGGAGCCGTAGATGATTCCATAATCATTGAGAAAGCTGTACAGCATTGAGAATGAACTTATAATAAAAGTTATACTCAGAATGCCTCATATTTGGTCACTGCTTTTCAAATATGACTGATCTGATCAAAGAACTGTTCAGAATGCTTTCATGACAAGAAATTACTAGAAAATCGAAATTACTAAAAATCTCCATTTTTGTCATTTGTTATATACTGACCTAATTTGAAAAGACCAGTTGCCCTTTATGTTGTGTCAAAATTGTATGATGAATGGACGAACAGAAAGGGTCCAAAATTACTTGGAAAAAATTCTTATGTATGTTCCTAAACTCAAAAACTGTCAATCTACACCGTATAAAAAAAAATTCAAACTTGTGAACGGTGCTGTACATCTATCTAACTACCTGTCAGACTAAAACAAGAATAAAACCTTCCAAAAACAAACAAACCATCAAGACTAAAACTTACAAATACAATCAAACCACACAGATGCATTTGTGTCTGTATGTTAAAGACACTGATGTATGGTTGAACTTGCCTTGTCGCTCAGCTTCAGGTTGACTTTCTCACACCACAGTAAGAAGTTGTGCAGAGGCTCATCCTCACTGCCACGTGTGCTTTCACCCTCCCTCTGAAACACATTGGAGAGCAGCATTAACTTTAACGAAGCCTGCACAGCGGTTTGATAAACACTGGTCTTGCACAAATGTCTTGTGTTTGCTCGTATGAAGTGTCGTTTTCTCTGTGTGTGTCTGACTCTTTTAGCTGTATGACAGTAGCTTCTCTCAGCTGAAAGGGGCTCTGAACTATTGGTGCTTGTTAAGGGTAAATACAGCCTGTTTTCTGATTAGACAACAAAGCACTTCTGTAAGTCGCTCTGGATAAGAGTCGTAAATGTAAATGTTCAGTACAGAAATTCTTCAATCCATGAAATCAACTTCATGTTCCACAAACTCTGATGCCGGTTTGCCCTGTTTACCTTCGGTCTCTTTGCGTCGGTGGCCATTTCTGTAGATGTCTTCACTTCAGCTGATCACGGACGAACACTGTGCTCCGCTGGTTCGTTGTTACTGTTTTTCTTTATGCTGTTTTCATAGTAATTCAGCTCAGTTTACTGTGTTTACTGCGTCTCAGTGTCTCTACAGCCACTCCATGTGAGTTTTCCAAGGCGCGTGTTTCTGACGTTTCTGTTCATCTCACGTCAAAATAAAAGACCCCAGGCTGGAGAAACAAATCTACGGAACTTCTAAGAGGTCGTGGTTAAAAAAAAATACACTGCCTTCCCTCGCATTAATTCTGCGTTCCTCCCTGCTGAAAAAAACATATAAACCATTAAGTGTTTCTGTTAGTTCCTGATGGTTTTGTAATGGGTTTTGGATTTTTTTTAAAGGGTTGATATCACAATGGAAAGGAGCCGAATGGTTTAACAGGTGACCAATGGCTGATTCTAAATTCATTTGATGATTTCCTAATAGGATCTAAATCTGTTCTACAGGAAACTAGTGGTCTCTATTAGAAACCTTTGAGCCAATTCCCATTAGAAAGCAAAACCGTTAGGTTTTATTCATAATGGTTTCTAATGATCCTTTTTCAGCTGGGCTACACGTTTTGTGCTCCCTCGCAATAATTTTAAGTTCTCTCACAAATATTTTATGTTCTCTTGCAATAATTTTCCTTTACCTTGGATATGTAATGTAATGAAATGACTTCTGCAAGAGAACACAAAACTTTTGGGAGGTGATGCAAAAATTTTGCAACCAAACGCAAAAGCACTGCAAGTGAACATTGCAAGAGAATGCAAAAATATTGCAAGGGAACGCATGTCATTTCAATTTTCTTTAACAATGGCACTTTAGGGGCTCAGTAAGAACCCTGCTGAAAAATTCATAGAAATTAGTAAAACTTTCTGTTTTGGACAATTTGACTATTGGACACCTGGTGGTGTCCAATGGTCACTTATTGTCTTCTGTGTTTTTCACAAGAATTCTAGTGGTTTAACAGGTGTTCTGAGACGATCCAGATGCACTTGAAGGTTTCCTATATGAGATCTAAAGTTCTACAGGAAACCAGTGGTCTCTAATAGTAACCATGAATCCAATTCCCATTAATAAGCAAAACCGATTCCCATTAAATGGTTCTAAATGGTTTTTGGCTTACTTTCTTGATGTTTCTTGACTTTACAGAGCCCAAATTCTACATTTTATGTTTTATTTTTCCCCTTATAACTTTTGTGTGGTTTCATGTATAATTCATTTATTACGTGTCATTTTCTAACCTCTCTTTATACTGTAGAATCAAACATTTCTGTGCAACAACTTCGCTTTCACCACAAGACCAAACTGGCAGCCCTGTATTGTGTCTCATAAAAAAAGCAGTTCAGGCTGAAACACGCCTTATAACTTCAGTATAAAGGGGCGGGGCTAAACTGATGTATGTCAGTGAGTTGGTATTTGTGATGTCATAAAAACAAATAATGTCAAAACAGGCTTTAACAATATTTACATACTACATCAAACTTTTCTTTTAAAAGTGAGGAAAGTGCAGTTTTCCATAATATGAGCCCTTTAAGCTTTAAAAAGCTTCTTCATGCCCAGATATTACATTTACAAAACTGGTTGTTTTCATTCACTGGAAGGTTCTTTAATGAACGAAAAGCAGTTTTTATGGCTTTGCTACAAAGAAGCCTTTTTGACACCTTTTTAAAAGGTGCAGTATGTTTTGTTGTGATGGCTGAGACTAGACTCTTACATCAGTAAATGAGACCCTGCACTGATAAAAAAATACTGATAACAAAATCATTCTGTTAAAGATTACCTGCTGTCTCAGACCTTATCGCTGACCTTCACAGTGACATTTCATCTGGATCTAAAGATAAATAACCATGATGTTCCAAACAGAGGTCACGGGAGGGGTGTACAGGACTTTCTATTTATAATCCCATATAATCAAATGAAAGAGTTTGATGTAATACGTCCATAGCTGAAAACTAAGCTACAAAGTTTTGATTTCCTTGCTTTCATGATGTCACAAAAGCCAACACATTTACATACATCAACCTATTCAGCCTTTTGAGTGAGGCACAACACAGAGCAGCCAATCAGAACAGAGCTCATTTACATATACCAGTATATATTTAGATATACAGACAAATTACGGCTGTTTGGTCTGACAAAGCCTTAAAAACATCACAATTGGACCTCAGGAAATGAAATAAAATATCAGAAAAATGAAGAATATGGGCCCTTTAAATGTTACATAAGCAGGTTTGTGCTGGCTCAGTGATCAGAGGGCTTGAATCTGAACACGGTCACCAAGAGTGACCTGCACCAGGACACATACAAGGCCCTGAATGTGAACCAGGGAACATGTTAGAAGAACAGACCTGTGTTGCTGTGTATACAGTGAGTTACTAATGTATTGAATACACTTACCTTTTACCATACTGTGCAAAACTCAGAGACCCCCTTTTCATTTATTTAATTCCAGTCAAAAGGGCCATTAAGGACAAGTTATTCATTTTTCAACATCAAGAAAAAGCGGAAAACATAAAAAAAACAATACACAGAATCCATAACAACTAAATATAATATCAACTTTTTCAGTATTTAATGTTTATATTTATCTTTAGTACAGCTTTATTATTCATTCTTTTCAGTTGACTCACTTTCAGTTTTCAAAGAAATCTGCAGGGATATTTTTCCACACATCCGAAGTTCAGCCTTAGAAGTTGCATTTTCTGCACAGGTCTGAACTTTGGGGTGGTCTGTTGTTCTGGCAACACTAGCGGCTTCTTTGTTTGACGTGTCTGTCTCCTTTCTCAGTAAGAGCTTCTTAACAGCTACACATCCTTTCAGACCCAGAGTGCTGAGTTGTCTTCTCACAGTGGAAGGATGGACAGAAACACCTGTGGATGTTTTCAGATCTGAAGCAGCTTGATTTTCTCCTCTCTCTCAAAGATGAAAGCTTTAAGTGCTGTTTATCTGATGGGGACAGTTTTGGTGTCTATCAGGGTCTTGTATAGTTGTTAAGGGCTTCATTTTCTCTAAATCATTTGGAAACTGCCTTATCTTCCCTTTTTTCTTTCTTTTCTTTCTTTCTTTTCTTTCCCACTTTCTCATTTTTGTGTGAGTGGATTATATCTAGTCTCCTAAGAAATCTCCTGTAGCCTTTTTAGATGCACATGAGAAAGACGTCGGCAGCTGAGGTGAGTTTGTGTTAATGTTAGTGTCTCTATGAAGGGGAACATAATGTCAGCGAATCCTTTGGGAACAACTTAGGTCAGGAAGGCACAGCTACATTGAATTGGTTTGGAAGAGTGAAAGTGGCAGTAGGGTGCAAAAAAGAGAGGGTGAATTAAATAATAAACCAAATGATTTTTAAATTAGTTGTTGAGATGTTGTTCGTTGTTCACTGAAAATGAACTTTCGACTGTTTTGACTGGAAATTAAATAATCTAAAGGAATGTTTTCTGACTTTTGTACTGTAGGTGCACTTTGTATGTTACCATTTCTGACTGTAGCTCCACAATTTGTGTGCTACCATCCCGTCTACACTGTCAATGAATGAAAATGAATCACCACAGGACCACTGCTAGCTGGATATTATTTGGGTGTTGGGTGTGATCTCCCCTAAAAATGAAGAGATGATCTCCCCTAAAGAGTTTAGAGAATCACATCGTTTCTCTCCAAGCTCTATCAGAGAAAGGTGTGAAGGCCTCGGATTTGTCAACATGTCCTTGTTCACTTAGAAAGTAGGCTGGTTTGAACATTTGTGAGAATTTCCTTTTGTCTTTGTTGTACAGCAAAGCTGAGACTCATGCTTAATAGCCTGTGTTTATGGCATGGCCACCTGAGTTCTGGCATTGATGTGAATCTTTGGTCGGACATTCAAGTTCAGCACCTGGACAGCTGACAAAACCGTAAATGTGAGTAAGAAACTGGAGCAAATTCCATGTTTATGTGTTGTGACAGAGCACCAGCCAATACTTTATCCTGTTATCTTGCTCTGCTCAATGATTGCACACTTCACCCTGCACTGATATCAGCTTTGGCAAACTTTGATTCTACATGGCCAAAATCCAGCACCAGGGTGATTTCCCTACTGAGACAAACTCGATTGACCTCAGCAATTAATTACCAGATTTAGTAGGTGTGCTGAAGCAGGGAAATCACCAAGCTGTGCTGGAATCAGGCCATCCAGGATTGGAGTTAGGCAATCTTGATGTCATTTGTTTGGTGTGATAAAGTGTTGGAGTAGTAGATAATGAGTCAGCAGTGCAGTGTTTTTGAAATCGCACATTGGCCAGGGTGGACATTTATTTATACCAAACAATCTGAATAACTAGTAATTTAAAATTATGCAGTGTAAACTTTATGTTCATGCAACCTTTTCCTTGGTGAGGTGGAGCAAAAGGAGACCATGTGGCCTTCCAATTCCACTGTCTAAGTAACTAATGCCTTCCACATTGCACCAGTTCCATACAAAGCAATGGCTGGACTGCTTCCAAAAGAGATCAAAGAATTTTCCATACATCTCGCAGAGCTGTTCACCATCGCCAAGAGATAAGCATAATTAAAGTCCATCCTGTGTCGCTCATCCATCTCAAACATCTAATGTAAAAAATAATGGTCAACTCTTCTTGATACTGTCCTGACAATTAAGTATATTATAGTAGGACTGAAGCGCATAAACCTCTCCTTACAAAGATGACTGACCAATTGAGAGCTCAGTGGTATAAAAACCATCAGCACAGAGATGTGGGGAAAAAGTGATCTGGTCAGAGGAGTCATCCTTCACCATGTTCTCCACAAGTGCATGTGTGACAAATACCAAGAGAACAGGGCTGAATACTTGGCTTGGCCTGTGGTTCTGTTATGCTGTGGCTTTAACAATCACTAGACCTCAAAATGTTGAACATCTATGGGAGACTTTGGACTGTCGTGTTAGACAGAGCTATTCACCACCATCATCAAAACAACAAATAAGGCAGGATCTTTTGGGAGAATACAGTACCGTTTCAGAGACCTGTACAATCCATGCTAAGGAGCATTCAGGCTGCTCTGGTGGCTCATGGCCCAGAACCTTATTGAGACACTTTATGATAGTTTCCCTTTAATTTATCAACAGTCTGTATATAGAATATTGAGCAACTAGTGTCATTAATCCTTGTGTGGTGTTACTCAGTTTTTAAAATCAATACAGCCATAACAATTTATGTAAAAATACCAGATGTTTAAAATATCACGTGGCCATCGTAGGGTTCTCCTTTAGCAGCTGTAGCCAGTCAGCAGCCTGACCGTGTTTTCCACCCTCACACACACAAACACATATACAAACACACACACACACACACACTAACAGCAGGCCATGTAGGAGGAGAACAGAGTGAAGGACACAGCACCTCCACACTTTTATTCCCCGCGGGTTCACCCAACACCACATGTGTAATATAAATGTGTGGGGGGTGAACAGTGTGAAGACACTGAAAATGTGTTTTTTTTTATATGTTCTTCACAGAAAATGAACAAAGGCCAAGGAACCTGGGGGTGAAATAATAATAAATCGCATCATTTGTTTTTCTGTAAATATTGAAAATGGGTCCCACAGACCCCAACACCACACAATGGTTAAAAGCTTTCAAAATCTAGCAAAGCTGTATTTGGGTCTCAGGGTGTTATGCTGTGCAGTAGGCCCAGAATCATTTTGGGGGGCAATGTGTCACTATCCAGTTTTCATGGGCCTCTAAACCCATCATATTTTATGAAGGTTGATAGTGGCAGGCAGCAAAACAAAGTGAAACAAAAGTTGTGCACTCTGCTGTTCCTTGCTGTGTGCATTCAATAAAAGAGACTCCAACACAGGGGGATTTGCATGCATCGTTTTTTATTGCCTGCATTTTGGGAATGTGCTGTGTGTTGCAGGAAGATAATTCAGCAGGTTTCTTAAATGAGTAGACCATTGATGATTAAATATGTCATAAATATGGCTCTCATAATGATTTCTGTCTTGAATGTGCAGCTGTAGATCTGTCCTGCATTCCCCACAGGACTCTGTTCTGTTGCCAGCCTTCACTTTGAGGGCTCTAATCCGGTTGTGTAACCTCATTATTCAGTCCTACTCAGGAATAATCAGTCTTTATGCTTTTCTGGCTTAGTAAATCTGTTCAAAGTACCCAACTTTTGTGTGGTAGTTAGTGGGAACTGAAATCACTCTCATTATAAGACGAGATACTGGTGCTAACAGCAGGACCAGGTTGTTATGTTTGGCCACACAGTCCCACAGATAGCTTAAATCCGTGCTCATTCACTGTATAACACATGCCATGTCAACCCTATATCTTTATCCACTGTTTAACAGCTCTACTGAAAATGGCCTAGGTCATTTTTCACCATCATTTTGAGGTCATCTTCCTGGTGAGAGCATCACTAACCAGAAAATTAGCCACAGTTAGCAAAACTGATTGAATTTAAAGCTTACATGAGAGTGGGGCTCCAGAGGGGAGGAGTCTGAGTAGCAGAAACGTTCTAGTGCAGCAGTACAACAGTCACCATGCTGGGCTTTTTCATTCTTGTTTGTATTTTTGTCTGCCTCGTCTTCCTCTTCATCAGGATCCAGAGGCCCAAGAACTTTCCTCCTGGACCCCGGCCAGTGCCCATATTCGGGAACCTGTTTCAGCTGAACATTGTAAACCCTTTGAAAGACTTTGAGAGGGTACAGTACCACAGCACCAGTTGATTTCAGTTGGGTGCATTGCTTTGTTCAAATCTGTGCAGGAGTAATTGATTGACAGGTTTAGTTTCATATTTAGAATGTATACTTTTTCTGCTTGGTGTGTTATTTGTCTTCAGTTGGCTCAGCGCTATGGGAACATTTACAGCCTGTACATTGGAGGAACACCAGCAGTGGTCCTTACTGGTTTGAAGGCTGTAAAGGAAGCTCTGGTGATCAAAGCTGCAGATTTCTCGGGACGACCACAAAACCTCCTGGTCAGCCACACAGCAGAAAGGAAAGGTAAAGTCACAAATAGATACGTTTCTTGCTTTTTGTCCTGATGCTGAAAGGAATACTTGGAAATGAAAAGGTGATAGAAATTAAAGCAGATGATACAGTGGAAATTGCAAAAAAGAAGAGAAGCCAAAATCAAGAAGGATAAAGAACTTTTAAGAGAACTAATCCATGAATTTCAACGAGCTGTCAGGAAGGACAGGGACCAGCATTACAACAACATTGGTAAAGATATTGAAAATGAAAACAAACATGGAAAAACAAGAATTTTTCCAGAGGGTACATGAGATCAAAAATGAATTTCAGCCTCGAGTGGGTAAGCTGAGAGGTCAACAAATAAGTCATAACAGACAAACGAATAAAAAGGCAAACAAACATGGTAGGAATACACAGGAGGTCTCCACAATTGCCAAGACACTTTCTTGTTGATGTCAGCTACGCAGAAGAACATTCTTTGCTAGAAGACAAAGTCAGACTGACCAAAGGCAGAGGAACAAGAGATATCATTGCTGATGTACACTGGACAATCGAAAAAAGCCAAGGATTTCAAGATAAAAGTAAATGTGTTTCATTGACTACAGTGTGCTCAGGAAAATGAGTATCTCATTGTTGCAATGAGGAAGCTCTGCAATGACCAACAAACCACAGTCATGACAGAAAATGGACAAACAGACTGGTTCCACATCAGTAAAGGAGCTAGACAAGGCTGCATACTATCACATACATGTTCAACCTGAACGTGTAATAAGAGAAGAAGGAATGGAGGAAGATAATCAAGGATACAAGACAGCCGGAAGACACATTAATAACACAACATGACACTCATGCTGGAAAATCAGGAAGATCTGAAGGCCCTTATAAGGAAAGCTAAAGAACAGAGTGAAAGAAGACTTCAGCTCAATATGAATGAAGCAAAGGTTATGGCAACTGAAAAAGCTGCTAACTTTAACACTGTGAAGATGTGGAAGTTGTGGACAGCTTTTGTCTTCATGGATCCATTACTAACAACAATGGATCCAACAGCCAACGAAATGACACAGATTGGCATTTGGCAGAACAAAAATGAAGGAGCTTTAAAAGAGCTTCAAATGTAAGGATTAATCTCTATAAATAAAGATCAGAATTGTCCAGGCTGTGGTCTTTTCGGTAGTTTATTATGGATGGGGAAGCTGAACAGAAAGTTAGACAGGAAAAATATTGATGCCTTTTAACTGGTGCTGGTGAAGACTTTTAAGAGTACCTTGTACAACAAAGAAAACAAATGGATTGTTGACTAAATCAAGCCTCCTCTCTCACTCAAAGCCCAGATAACCAAACTGAAGCTCTTATTTTGGACATGTTATAAGAAGGATCAACATTCATTGGAAAAGGCCCTCATTCACCAATATCCTCCTTTTTTTCTTACATTTGTATGTCAGATTCATGGTGTTCTTAAACCACAGAATTGTTCACATCTTTGTGCTCTTGAGTGTGTGTAGATTCTGTTCTTACCTAAGAACAAACCCCAAAATATTAGCACATGTCAGAATCTTCATGAAAACTGCATAATTGGGTTTTAAGAAGAAATGTCTTCTTAAGAAAAGTTGGTGAATGAGGCCCAATGCTTGGAACAGTTGAAGGCAAAAGAGGAAGAGGATGGATAGATACAGTCAAAAGACACAAACAGCAGAAATGACACTCTGGAGAAATACAGTCCATACGGTTGCCAGGATTTAGATGTGGAATAATAATGACTATTTTAGCTGCAAATTAAATAAATGAAGAGTACTTTGAACTGTACTGTATTATAACACTTTTTATAACAGACATTCCCACAAAGAAGCGCTGAAGAAATACAGTCCAAGCCCCAGCTGAGCAACTAAAGTGCCACAAGTCAAGGAACTAAACCTCAAATGGGAACTCATCCTGGGCTGGACAGTAAAAATTAAAGAAAGTTATTAGAAAAATGAATAAAGAAATGATCTGATGATGTGAGTCTAAACTCTAAATAGAAGCAAACAGTAATCAGTGACAGAAGTCTATCAAAGTTTATCTGAAAAATAATGAGAATTAAATCTGGGCAATCTGAGCAGATTTACTCATTGAGTATTTGTTTCCTAGTGCTATTTTAAGACTATATTTAGAGGTAGTTATGTTATAACTGAAGTTTAGGGGGGAGGAACATGCCTGAAACCCATCCTTCTTCCGAAATAACGCCCTGTAAATTCACATCCTCACCTTCTGTTCTCGTGACAAAGTGTTCGCAATCCCCACCGCCACCCCATCCCCTCCCTGTTCCTCAGTTCTGCATCAGTCCTACTACAGCTACACCCTCGAGCTACATGCAGAAGCTGCCCAGAACTCCAGCCCAGAGTCTTAGAGTCCTTCACCCCCACTGCCTCGCTCAGTTAGCTACCACCACATGTTGAAGGCATGGTCTGATATATATATTGACATATTGATATTTATATATTGATATAAAGATAAGAGAATGGTAAATAATTCAATGTACTGAATGTGGCAGGTATTGTATTTCTTGATTATGATCCTGTATGGAGGGAGCATCGGCGCTTTTCCCTTATGACCCTGAGGAACTTTGGCATGGGGAAGCAGTCAATGGAGGACAGGATTCTGGGAGAGACTGAGCATCTTGTTGCACTTTTGGAGAAAAGTGCTGGTATTACTGTCGTTATACTTCAATAATTTTATTGTCTGTCTTATGAGCAAAATTTAAAAGGTGTTACATGATTTGATCTGCCAGTTTCCTGAAAGCATCTGAAAGAAAAAATTGTCCGTATGGACAAATTTAATTTCTGATACAATTAAAGTATTATAATAGATCAGTATCTACCAACCTAAAAAACAAATATTTGTACAGTAGTATATCATTACCAGTTAACAGGTATCTTCTCCGTCTAGGTGGTCCCATGGATCCTCAGACCTTATTTCATGATGCTGCATCAAATATAATCTACCTAGTTTTATTTGGCGTGCGTTATGACTATGGGGACGAGAGACTCAAGCAGTTCATCCCTCTATTTACTGAAAGTGCAAAGATCGCCAATGGACCCTGGGGAATGGTAGGACATCATAAATATTTGCATTATGGACACAGTGCTGTGGAAAAGTCAGAGACCACCATTTACCTTCATTACAGCTTTCATTCTTTTCCGGAGACTTGCTTTCAGTTTTTCAGAAATCTGCAGTGATATTCTTCCACACCTCCAGAGTTCAGTCTTAGAAGTTGGTTGCATTTGCTGCTTCTCACGATCTAAGTAATCCCAAACACTGTTGAGGTCTGGCTAGTTCACTGGGCCTCATTCACCAACTGTTCTTAAGAAGAAATTTCTTCTTAAAACTCACCTGTGCAGTTTTCATGAAGATTCTGACATTCACCAATGTTTTCTTTGTTCTTAGGTAAAAACTGAATCTACACACACTCAAGAGCACAAAGGTGTGACCAATTCAGCAGTTTAAGAACACGTCATGTATCTGATGTAGATTGTTTCTTATGACCTTTCTCAAGAACACATTTAAGAAAAAACTTAAACTGGTAAACGAGGTCCATTGTTGTGAGAACTCCAGCTGAACGTTCTCAGCGGTGTGCTTGGGGTCATTATCTCGCCATAGAATACATTTTTTTCCAATAAAATATTGTTTAGAAAATAAATAAATGAAACCGTGGTCTCTGAATTTTGCACAGTGCTGTAGAGCAATATCATTCATTAATAGTACACATAGTACGTCTTTCATAATACTAGCAGTTTATTAGTCCATTTAATAATATGACAACCAACATGTTTCATTGTCCTGCAGATCTATGATACACTTCCTGTGGTGAGAAACCTGCCCCTTCCCTTTAAGAGGTCTTTTACAATTGTCAGAATAATGAAACAGATGGTAGCAAAGATGGTCAACGAGCACAAGACAACAAGAGTACCAGAAGAGCCGAGAGACTTTGTCGACTGCTACCTGGATGAGATTGATAAGGTGTGTAAGTGGGCTGATTTTAGGATGCTTGAAAGAACTCATGTCAGTGTATTACTTCTGCCATCTTGCTATGTTTTAGGCCACTTTGTATGTATGGATGCATCTTGTTTTCAGCAGAGAGGAGATGATGATTCCTCTTTTACCGAGTCTCAGCTTTTGATGTATGTTCTGGAGCTGCACTTTGCCGGGACAGAAACCACGTCCAGCACTCTCCTTACAGTGTTCCTCTACCTCACAACGTATCCAGATGTCCAAGGTCTGATCTCTGAAACATCCACTGCATTATACACTGTCTACCAAAAGTATCTGGACACATGTAGTGCAGTGCAAATTTGCTACTGACCTGTGGCTGTGATCTCTCCAACAGTGTTCGATAATATTAAGGCAGGACAGCTATTCACTCCTCCCGTGATAATTCAACAATATCTCAGTATACATTGTCTCCAGTTGAGAAACATGTCTCTCTGTGCAGTGTCTCAGTATGCTTTGTCTTACCTCAAACTGCCTTGAGTTTTTATTTTTTCTCTTGACTCAGTAATGCTATTTCTTTCCAATTTAGTTTCTGATACTCTAAAATGGATAAGTACACTCACAGTACAAAAACTACAAAAAGATGGTTCTTCAAGGATTCTTCAGTAAGGACAATGACTCTATACAGAACCATGGACACTGAAAGAACCATTTGCATGTTTAAAGGGTTCTTCTACTGTTACAAGCTTGACATCGTAACAATAGCCAGAGCCTTTTTGGTCCTATATAGAACCCTTTTCATTAAGCATGCAAATGATTCTTTGAGTATGTAGATCCATTTTCTTTACTAAAGAACTCTTGACCATCTTTTTAAAGAGTTTTTTCAAACAAATCAGGCATCAAGATGGCTGCCACAGTTGTGAATTATGTTATGCAATGTACCTTTTAGTGTTTTTACAATATGAGAAACTACAAAAGCTAATCTATTTTAGGTTGATTAGGAAGTCAATTTGAGGCAACTGTGTGATGCTTTAGACATTTGCATGATGCTAACTGGTGCAGTAAAAGCTTGCATTATTTGTTAGCTATGCTCTTAAAAAAGATGGTGCTTTAATGGTAATTTAGGAAAGAAACTGGTCCTGTATAGAACCATGAACACTCAAAGAACATTTTGGATTATTGAAATTATTTGACAACACAAAAGAAGCAAACTTCAGACAACAAACATGTCTTAGCTGATCAACTACATTTCGTGTCAGGCTAAAATTGTGTAAAATTACTTTTTTGCCAAACTGCCGAACCATTACTCTAAATCTTGGACTGCTCAATAAGCCAGAACTTATATCCTCCTTGTGTTTCTAGAGAGATGCCAGCAGGAGATTGATGAGGTTCTGGAGGGTAACGCTCACGCCTCTTTTGAGGACAGACACAAGATGCCGTACACGCAGGCTGTGATCCACGAGTGTCAGCGTATCGCCAATACTGTCCCTTTAAGTTTGTTCCACTGCACCAGCAGAGATACTGAACTGATGGGCTACAGCATCCCAAAGGTTCCACTCACGCTATGCTCAGATTTTTCCAGATTCTTTCCTGCTTTCTATCTTTGTTCGTTTCTGTTCATTCTGCTTTTTGATCCAGGGTACTCTCATCATCCCCAACCTCTCCTCAGTGCTGAGTGAGGAAGGCCAGTGGAAGTTTCCTCATGAGTTCAATCCAGCTAACTTCCTGAATGAGCAGGGACGGTTTGAGAAGCCGGAGGCCTTCATACCTTTTTCTGCTGGTGAGAGTTTGGGAGCATGAGAAAGAACACTACAAAATAATTCACATATGATTTTCATGACACCAGTTAATAAAGTACTTCTTAATTTTTTGAAAGCTATAAGAGATCTACTTACATTGTGTAAGTTTTGCCTAGTGGTCCCTATTAGCTTTCATTTATGACAGCATTTTTGATTGAGGGATATCTTTTAAGCTTCATCTTGAGCTAAACTATGTTAATACGGATTAAACTGAAAGTTTTTATTCTTCAGAAGCTTTGGAAACCATGCCCTAATGTATATATGACAACTGTACCACCACAAAAGAGTTGCTGATGTATTCTTCATGTGCAGGGCCTCGTATGTGTCTTGGTGAAGGTCTGGCTCGAATGGAGCTCTTCCTCATCTTGGTCACTCTGCTGCGCCGGTTTCAGTTCTTCTGGCCTGAAGATGCAGGAGAACCAGACTTCACTCCTGTATATGGAATCACACTCACACCCAAACCATACAGGATGGGAGTCAGACTGAGACAGCCAGCCTGAGCAAAATAGAGTAGTTTCACTGAGTCATAATTGGTGCCATTTTAGACCAGATTACACAGATCATTTTAAAGTAACTCCAGTGGCCTTGTTTTACATATAACTATGTTTCGCACAGCAATAGAGCTGCCGCAAATAAAATGACCACATTTTAATTAAAGCAAGATTTTTTGCCTTCTTCTTTTGTGCAAAGACCAATGTGCATAGCATGACCAAGCTAGGCTGCTGCTGGTTGACCCACTTGGTCAAATTAGTCATGCTGGCACACCAGCCAAAACATCAAACTCCAGCTAAGCTAAGCTGGTCTACCAGTTTAACCAGCTTAACCAGCTTGAGAAGACCCAGCTGTCTTTTTCAGTAGGGTTCAGACTTCAGAGAAACATATGAGGATTGTTATTCTTCAAAAATAACATTTCGTCTCAGAAAAAATTCTAAAAACAATGTGTTCTTAAATGTTAATCTTCACTCATACTTGTCCTAGGCTTGATAAGCTAAGCCTCTAAAGAGGTAACTTTCAGTGATCAGTGAGTGGTGTATAATTGGAAGCTGCTAAAGCAGACAGGCTAGCTAACAAAGTTGGATTGATGTTCTCTGACTAGATGTTGCTTTAATGTTGACTCTGCCATCACTTTCAGTTCCTTTCAGACACCCAGGAATGAAAATGTCAATAACTGTGACCTGTGCTTATTTAGTCCTTGTGTGCTTAGATAGAGAACACTTACCAGCTTAAATACAAATACAAAGTGGCACAACTGTCTACCTGCCTAATTATCA
This sequence comes from Colossoma macropomum, assembly GCF_904425465.1. Classification (NCBI taxonomy): domain Eukaryota; kingdom Metazoa; phylum Chordata; class Actinopteri; order Characiformes; family Serrasalmidae; genus Colossoma; species Colossoma macropomum. Next base: position 7,335,227 of record NW_023494788.1, on the reverse strand, counting down.
GGACACAAGAGATCATTAGTTTTAATCCTGGTAATGCTACAGCGCTCTGTGGTTGGGAGTCTGGTGGTATTTTTCACTAGACAGTACAGAGCAGCATGGTGCGATGGCGACAACTGACCAATCAGTGGTTTGCACCATTATTAAATCCACCCAAACTTTCCCGCACAGTATGGTACGCTTGGTACCTCAGTGAGAAGGGTAATCAAACTGAACACGGGTACTCAGATAGAGTGCGGATCACTTGGCAGTGGAAATGACGACAAATTGTGTGATCGCAGATTGGTAACTGTACTGTACTCTCCTTGGCTGGGGGCACTGTATGATAGGGAGGTGGCCTACTGATGGGAATTGACACTGATTAGTTGGTAATAAGGTGAAACATAAAAACCAAGAAATGCCAATTTTAAGTGACAAGAAGGCAACCACAGTCATTAAAAATGTGACTTAGGAGAACTTTTGACTAAACTAAGTTGAGATAACTCAAAAAGCCTATGCCAAAAGTTGATGTAAAATTTCTAAATGATCTAATGTTTTTTTTTCTTTACATTGGACAACATGCAGATAAGGCTAATTTGTATGGAGCAGACCTAAGTAATGGATTACTTTTTTTGAATAACTACCCCAACAATGAAGATATCTATACTGACATTGATGCTAGCATTACGTACAAAGTGCTGAGCCTGTGCAGCTCTCTGTCCTGACTGAAAAAACAAACTGCACTTTTAAGAATGTAGCAACAAACTTTTTGATTGCCTCCCTTTTTATGCTTTTCTGCTGCACTTGGATTACTATTATATTTTCGCTCTCAACACCCAGAAAATCACTGTAATAGTGTCCATAATGTAGATTATCTCTTATTTACCTTGTTCACACTCGTTTTACGCAGTTGACTCATCACATAACAACATGGCATAGTCCATGACCAGGGGGTGGGGCTAAATTGAAACAACTGAAAATAATTGTTACAATCAGAAATGGCTGTATCAAAAAATGTGCGTACAGTTGTGAAAAAGTTATACGCTATAAAAACGAAATGTCTTTTTTAACATATTTGAACATACGGACATTTGATCTTCATTTTAACAATATTGAGAGATGGGTAAAATAATTAAACAGATAAAACTGAAGAAATGTCTTTAAAAAATAATTTGTAAAAAGTAATTAGTAGAAATGCAAATGTCTAAAATTAGAATCAGGTGCACCACATTTGCTGCAAATGATTAGAGCAGCATTAGAGAGGATTTTGGTGGATCTTATTTAGACCTCAGATGCTTAGTTTAGTTTGCTCTTGATTGTTGAAGTGAGTTGTATCACCATGGAGAGGTACAAAGAGCCCTCTAAGGCCTTCAGAAAGAAAGTTGTAGATGCATATGAGTCTGGGAAGGGATTTAAAAAGACCTCAAAACAATTAGAAATCAGCCGTTCCACTGTCTGGAAAATAATTTACGAGTGGAAAACATTTAAAACAACTGCCAACATGGCCAGGTCAGGCCATCTTAGAAAGTTCAGGGCAGGAGCAGACCGCAAAATGCATAAAGAAGTCTCCAACAATCCTAAAATGTCATCATGGGACCTACAGGTAGCTCTTGACACAAATTGCACAAATTTGATTTTCATGGGAGCTGTGCAAGGAGGAAATCCTAGCTATAAAAAACATCAGGATAAAACTAAAGTTTGCCAGAAAACACCCAGACAAAGATCAGGACTTCTGAAACAACGTGCTTTGGACAGATGAATTATTTGGGCCCAGTAACAGAACAGTAACAGTTGGTGCAACCCAAACACAGCATTTAAGCACAAAAATCCTCATACCAACTGTTAAACATGGAGGTTTGAACGTCATGGTTTGTCAAAGTCTGGGGCCTGGCCAGCTCTCCATCATTGACTCCACTATGAATTCTTTATTGTATCAGAGGCTGCTTGTGGAAATGTGAGACTATCTGTCCAAAAACTGAAGCTGAAGCAGAGGTGGACCATGCAACATGACAATGACCCAAAACATTCTAGTAAATCTACCAAGGCTCAAAAGGAAGAAATTAAGAGTTCTGTAATGAAGTCAAAGCCTGGATCTTAATCCCTATTGAGATGCTGTGGGGTGATTTGAAATAGGCTCTGCATGCAAGAAACCCCTCAAACATCACACAGCTGAAACAATTCTGCATGGAGGAGTGGGAAATCCCCGGTCAATGTCAGAGACTGTTAGATGGTTGTAGGAAACTAATTGAGGTTATATCAGCCAAAGATGGAAGCACCAGCTATTAGGGCATTGAATGTCCTAACCTTTTCCTCAGTAGGAATTGGCATCTTTTTGTTGAATAAATGATAAAGTAAAATTTTAAAAAGTTCTTACATCACCTTTATCTATAGATATTGTTGGAAAGAATATAAAATATTAGTATGTAAATATTTCTTGATCTATTCTAATTTGTATTTTCATTGGGGCCCTTGGCCTATGGGGTCCCTAGGCAACTGCCTACTTTTTCCAAGTGCAAAGGCCGCCCCTGGATAGAGATAACACTCACTATGTTCATATGTAACGTTATCATTCATGCATTAGTGTTTGGTAACTTTATGCTGGCAGGCTGCCAACAGGACTAAGACGCGTCACTGAGTGGGAGGCCTCTCAGCAGCAAACATGATCAGCTAAATTTCCACCTGTAGAACAGAGCGAAGTGACGCAGGACAGCAGTCATGTTGGGCTCCTTGGTCCTGACTTGGATTTTCATCTGTCTCCTCTTCCTCTTCATCCGGATCCAGAGGCCCAAGAACTTTCCTCCTGGACCCCGGCCTGTGCCCATATTCGGGAACCTGTTTCAGCTGAACATCACCAATCCTCTAAAAGACTTTGAGAGGGTAGAGTAGCATGTTTTTAACACCAATTTGAAGACCAGATTTTAGTATACCTTCATGTTAGAACAGAATCTGTTTTCTACAACCACATTCCAATGTTTTTTGGTCTTGTTTGGTAAATGGCAACTTTTCTGCTTGATGTGTTTTATGCCTTCAGTTGGCTGAGTGCTATGGAAACATTTACAGTCTCTATATCGGAGGAACACCTGCTGTCGTCCTTACTGGTTTTAAGGCTATAAAGGAAGCTTTAGTGACCAAGGCTGCAGACTTTTCAGGACGCCCACAAAACCTCCTGGTCAGCCATGCAACAGAAGGGAAAGGTGAAGTCTACTTTAAAAAGTCATTAGATTGAGATAAACTCCTTTCTCCTGTACCTTTTAAACTGCAGTTATGTAATGGCTATTGATTTCCTAATGTAATCAGTTCCAAACATTACTTAGCCATACATTAGCTGAAGGTGAAAGAAGTGAGTGCATTCAACTCTAATCTTGAAAATGTATGTACATATGACAGGAGTTATCATGGCTGATTATGGTCCTGGATGGAAGGAGCATCGACGCTTTGCCCTCATGACCCTGAGGAACTTTGGCCTGGGGAAGCAGTCAATGGAGGACAGGATTCTGGGAGAGACTAAGCACATTGTTTCACGCCTAGAAAAAAGTGCTGGTAATGTTATCATGTTACTTCCAGTATTTTTACTGTCAATAATACCTTAGCAACTAAAATCAGCCAGTGATCACTTGCCCTGCACTGCAACTGCCCAAGAATTATGGTCTCTAATGCCCCTTTCAGACATGCACAGTGACCCAGAACTTCTCCAGACATTACCCGGAGGAGCTGTAGTATGTGTGAACACAAATTTCCGAATCAGTTGTATTGGACATTAACCAGACTTTATCCTGACAGCCCTCTTGTATTTTGTCTTTTCTGCTTGCCTGTATATTCCTCTCCACACTTCACACTTTGATACTGCGGATACATTCAAATACATGTAGTAGTAATATCGATGCAAAAATCATCACAGATGAGTCGGTAGCCTCGACCGCCATACGTACTGTAAACCTGGAACATGACCTGTAGTGAGAATGAATCTGACATGGAAAATCTCTGGCTGTACCCTACATGAGTGAAAGGGCAACTTCGGTAACATCTGGACCTGATTCTCCGGACATTTTCCGGAGTTCATATGTGAAAACAGCTTTAGATGTCAGAGTCCAGGTGGCAGAATCATGCATGGACACATATAATTTCTGACTGAATACATAATGAAACAATCTCTGAACAGTGTTTGCAGATTAGTGTTACTGTTAATCATTACAATTTCTGTGCTTTGTCTATGTTGTAGGACGCTCCATGAATCCTCAGACTTTGTTCCACGATGCTGCATCAAACATCATCTACCTGGTTTTATTTGGTACTCGCTTTGACTACGAGGACGACACCCTCAAGAAGTTTATTCATCTCTTCACTGAAAATGCAAAAATCGCCAACGGAACCTGGGGAATGGTTTGAAACTGTTTTATTAACTCTGGCGTAGATGTTTACTTGTTACTGATGGACAGGGTCTTTATTTTATAAAAATTAATGTATACCCAATATACACATATAATGTGTATGATTTGTATATGACAAATCTTTTTTGGTCATTGTCCTGCAGATCTATGATACACTTCCTATGGTGAGAAACCTGCCCCTTCCCTTTAAGAAGGCTCTCGATAACGTTCAGAAACTGAAGCAAATGGCAGCAAAGTTGATCAACAAGCACAAGACAACAAGAGTGCCAGGAGAGCCAAGAAACTTTGTTGACTGCTATCTGGATGAGCTTGACAAGGTGCGTATATACTGTATGCACACTATTAAAACGTATGGCTCTTCAAGTGTAAAGTGTCTTCAGTAAAGAAAATGGTTATATACAGAACCAACACTCAAAGAACGCTTTGCATGAATAAAGAGTTTGTTGCATCATGAAAGGGTTCTTCAGTTTGATGGAGAATGTGCTGTAGATAGTTCTATATAAAATCCTTTTTGAAAGGTGTTCTGTATAGCACCAAAAAGGGTTCCACTATTGTTACAAGCCATAGAAGTAGGATACTGTGGCATGGTTGAAACAAAGTTTTTGGAGATGTACTATTTGTGTATGCAAATCTGTGACATCTGGTTTTCTACAGACAGCTGATGGCTCTTCCTTTGCTGAGACTCAGCTTTTGATGTATGTTCTGGATCTGCACTTTGCTGGGACTGATACCACCTCCAACACTCTCCTTACAGCGTTCCTCTACCTTACAACACATCCAGATATTCAGGGTCTGAAAATATGTATTGCACTCCATTTTAAGTCTTTTGTACTGTTTGCAACAGTTTTGTTAATAGATTTGTTAACAGACTCAGTAATGGTACCATATGCCTTCTGTTTGGTCCTTCTAGAGAGATGTCAGAAAGAGATTGATGAGGTTCTGGAGGGTAAAGCTCATGCATCTTTTGAGGACAGACACAACATGCCGTACACACAGGCTGTAATCCACGAATCTCAGCGCAGGGCCAATACTGTCCCTCTGAGTGTGTTTCACTGCACCAGCAGAGATACTGAACTGATGGGTTACAGCATCCCAAAGGTGAGGATACAGAAGATACTTTGTTTCCATGCAATGTCACTCATTTCTTTTTTTACTCGTTTGTGTTTTTGTCTTTCCCTGTGGTGCAGGGTACTCTCATCATCCCCAACCTCTCCTCAGTGCTGAGTGAGGAAGGCCAGTGGAAGTTTCCTCATGAGTTCAATCCAGCTAACTTCCTGAATGATGAGGGACAGTTTGAGAAGCCAGAGGCCTTCATGCCGTTTTCTGCTGGTGAGAGTCTTGGACTACCACAAAATCGTTCACATCACTTTTCTTGACAAAAACAAATAGAATACTTTGCCGATAGATCTTGGCCTATTATTTGTTATTCATTTCAGCATTTTTTTGGTTGAGGAATTCCTTGAAGCTTTGCCTTGGGCTAAATGATGCTGACAATTGAAAAGCGTGTAATAGTCTCAGATTAGTACAGAAACCATGCCCTAATGAATAGATGACACTGGTTGACACAAAAGAGTTGCTGATGTATTTTTCATGTGCAGGGCCTCGTATGTGTCTTGGTGAAGGTCTGGCTCGAATGGAGCTCTTCCTCATCTTGGTCACTCTGCTGCGCCGGTTTCAGTTCTTCTGGCCTGAAGATGCAGGAGAACCAGACTTCACTCCTGTGTATGGAATCACACTCACACCCAAACCATACAGGATGGGGGTCAGACTGAGACAGCCAGCTAGAGAAATGTAGAATCTGACTTTCTCTCGAATAGTTTTGCTGGTGTGTGATTTACTGATAATGAACTGTATCTTTAGTTCCCTTTGGTTGACGATTGTTATGTAATACTCTACTACAGTACGAGAGGTAACTTTCCATTCTTTTCATCACTGTTTGACCTTTGTCACTCTGGCTAGGTATGATCCAGGGAATGATATGCTACCTTTTGCAGAACAGAGTGTCTCAGGAGATGATCCTGAGCCTTAGCTTATTCTACCATTTTCATTATTGGTGAAAGTGACATCAATGTAGCTTTGAATGTTATGGTATGGTATTGTACTTAATGGAGTATGGTAGCAATATTAATAAGGGATTTGTTATAAGGATGAGCTATTTCTGAGTCAGGGGGGACTTCAGAGGTCAGAGGGGAAGACACCTCAACCCTAAAGAAAGCAGATGGAACAGAGGTCACGCACAAACATTGAGTCTAGACTGAAAGATGAACCATAAGTGTTAAACTTTTTTTTTATTTTATATTTTTGTTATGTTCTTTTTAATTAAATTCATTGTGGTAATCATCATAAAACTATTCTTGTTATTGTTCTAAATAAATCTGACAAGGATGATTTATTTAACTGTGTCTTATCTTTATGAAACAAATGTATGTTAGGGTGACCATATTTTGGTTTTCAAAAAAAAGAGAACACTGGGGGCAGGAGGGCAGCACAGGGGCAAACTGTGGAAAGCAAATGTCAAAATGAAGGCAAAGACTAATCTCTGACATTTTAGGCATTTTCAAAATCCAGGCTAGACACGATCTTTAGGTCCGAAAAATAGGACATATGGTCACCCTAATGTATGTAAACCTCAAGGGCCTTGGTCACCAACACTCTTCCTGGAGATATCAACCCCCAGCCCAAATCTCACGCGTCTGATGCAGCTAATCAAAGACTTCTGAAGAGAATTATTTAGATGGAGCCCATGTGGTGGACAATGGTTGAAACTAAACTTTGTAGGAACTTTGCAAGAAATGTCCAGGAGCAGGGCTGGTCACTACTCTAGGACAGGGGTTGCAAACTTGGTTCCTCTCAGGTCACAGCACTGCAAAGATTAGCATTTTCCCTCTTCTAACACTCTGAATTCAACTAATGATGGGCTTTGCTGCTTAGCTGATGAGTTGAATGAGGCAAACACTGAAGTATACAGTGCTTTGGTCTGCCAACACTGGAGTCTGACGCATGTGATCTTGAGTGATGATGTCTTGAAAAGATGGTAAATGGAGGCAAGGAGTCCAGTCAGTTCCAGATGCGAGTTTAACCTGCCCTGCCATATAAAAGCTGCACAATTTTGCTTCATTTCTCTTGGAAAAGAAATTTGTTTAAGCAATACATCGCCTGAGTTTTCAGAGAAAGTGAGAATGATTCCGAATTGAAAAAATGGAAAGCTGGAAAAAACAAGAAGCTCAAAAAACTGATAATAATAATAATAATAATAATAATAATGAATAATTAACAATAATAATTGGCTGATCCTCATACACTTACATTTCATTTATTTCTTTTTTCTTTAAGATATGTGACAGAATCATCTCTACTTAGACAAGGACATTTGAAGCTTGTAAGACATTTACAGTCATATGCAAAAGTTTGGGCTCCTCTGCTCAAATTAGGTTTTGCTGATGTTCTAAGTGAAAATAATTTAACACATCCTCTACAGAGAAAACACTTCTGCACATTTTAATGCACAGTTACTGTTTATTTGCTGAATGTACCTTATTGTATCTATTGCATCCGTCACAACGATCAATGTTAACAATAACGACACTGTTGTATTACTGGACATTATCTATCGTGACAACTCACAATGACATATGACATCTGCAATGACATGTTTATTTCATGATTATGTCAATGTTATGTAAAGTGCTGTGAAAAAGTATATGTCCCCGTCCTAGTTTCTTCTATTGTTGCATATTTGTCACACTTTGATTCATTAATAATAAGGGCAAATCTAAGTATGAACAGCTGGTTTAATCCTTTGTTTAAGGTTTTAAGTTGTGATTTCGTTTGAGTAACTGGAAGTGACCGTTTTGTTTTGTTGTTTATCTATTTTTGGTCTGGTTGCCTTCTCTTTACCTGTGTTTTAAGTTTGATTCTGATTGAATGCCTGTGACTGTCAGACTGTCTTAGCCTTAGAATAACAACAACCAAAAAAACATAATGTGAGGCTTCAATGGTCAGACTTGGGATTGGGAGTTCTCTTTAAAATAGCTTAATCAGACCGTTAACGTTTGTTTTAGAAGACCTTTTATTAATGACTGTAATTATTATTGCTTCTGACTGTGGGGTGTTGTTTCTCCCCTGTTAGAACTGCTGTTAATTAGTCTCCAAACACCCTTTGTTGGTGACATCCATCAAACATAAAACTTTATTTCATGAAAGCATGTAAACCAAAAGTTCATCAAAAAAATCTTTGGTGCTGTGGTTGTAGTTGGAAAGTTGTAAGATTTGAACTCACTGCTGAACTAACTTTCATACACAGCCATCTAATCTGACCTTAATTTACATCATCATCAATAAAGAATGATTAATTATTATAATTCTCAATTATATTAATATTTAGAATCACATTCTATGTTTCTCTAGCTGGCTGTCTCAGTCTGACTCTCATCCTGTACGGTTTGGGTGTGAGCGTGATTCCAAATACAGGAGTGAAGTCTGGTTCTCCTGCATCTTCAGGCCAGAAGAACTGAAACCGATGCAGCAGAGTGACCAAGATGAGGAAGAGCTCCATGCGGGCCAGACCTTCACCAAGACACACACGAGGCCCTGCGGACATGTAAAAGACAAATCACCATACTTTGGTGGGTTGCTGATTTCCACATTAATACATTACACTACAACATATATTGAAAATGAAATGTAAACACATTAATTAAGCAAAAAAAAGTCTGCAAATAGTGTAAGTAAAGCTTAAAAAAGATTTCCTTAAGAACAATAATATCTACTTGTCTGTCCCCTCTGGGGAGACTCCACTTGAACTCTCCCTGGCTTCACCCACTCACACCACAATGGCAAGTGATCTAGGACTCATTACACCTTTGTTTTCCCTGCTATTTGTGAAGTTTCTGTTGTATCTACAGTGTACTGAGCTGTGGTTTTCGGCCTGTAGTTTTGCCTGCCGGTGTTGTGACCCCTGCAAGTACTTTGAGTGCTGGACTGCCCCAAATAGCACCATTTCACACACATTTCAACTGCCCTTCATGGCTCTGACATTACACTAGTTCTTCAGATCACCTTAAATATCTGAGAATTAGTTAGATAATATATAAATACAGCCTTTTAAATGTGATCTAAGTAGATGTGTTAGGGCAGGGAAAGCACAAAAATGGGCCGGGCAGTTATATTTAAGTTTAACTAATGTTGGTGAAACCAGTTTCTGGGATTTGTTCACTGTGTTAATTTACACTGTTCAGAACACTAACCAGCAGAAAAGGGCAGGAAGGCCTCCGGCTTCTCAAACTGTCCCTGCTCATTCAGGAAGTTAGCTGGATTGAACTCATGAGGAAACTTCCACTGGCCTTCCTCACTCAGCACTGAGGCAAGGTTTGGGATGATTACAGTATCCTGAAAAACAGAAGAAGACAAAGAAGAAAAGGAAAGAAATAAAGACAAAGTTAAAGATGTGGCTTAAGTTAAGAAACACAGACGGAAAAGACAGATCTTCACCTTTGGGATGTTGTAGCCCATCAGTTCAGAATCTCTGCTGGCACAGTGAAACACACCCAGAGGGACGGTTATGCTGATACGCTGACACTCGTGGATCACAGCCTGCGTGTACGGCATCTTGTGTCTGTCCTCAAAAGATGCATAAGCTTTACCCTCCAGAACCTCATCAATCTCCTTCTGACATCTCTCTAGAAAGTAGACAGAGCAGGCGTATGAAGCAATTACTGTCTCTAGTAAATCTATTAAGAAAACAAACAGTATGATCAAACGCAGTGGATAGTTCATAGTTCACACCCTGAATGTCTGGATGTGTTATGAGGTAGAGGAATGCTGTGAGGAGGGTGTTGGAGGTGGTATCTGTCCCAGCACCATGCAGGTCCACAATGTATCTTGCAAGCTGTTCTTCATTGAAAGACCCATCATTTCCTCTCTGTTGAACAGAAAGCATCATCTGATAAGGTTGTGCATATTAGAGAAGATATAATCCGTTGTGCTAAAGGAAGTGATCTCAGAATTTCTCTTTATAACACCAAAAAAATCTTCTTCACTTTCAAGCACACACACCTTATCAAGCTCATCCAGATAGCAGTCGACAAAGTTTTCTGGTTCTCCTGGGACTCTTGATGTCTTGTGTTTACTGATCATACTTGCTATCATTTTTTTGAGTATCTCAAAGTTTATGATAGCCTTCCTAAAAGGAAGGGGCAGGGCTCTCAGAATAGGAAGTGTATCATATATCTATAGGAAAGAAAGACATTTTTCAAACAACATGTATTTTTCAAGGATATTGAAACGTGCTACCAGTATAATAATATTTCTAAATGTATTAGTTTAATACATGGCACATCATTCTTATTTATAGAAAGTCCTACCATTCCCCATGGTCCATTGGCAATTTTTGTAGTTTCAGTGAAGAGGCTAACATATTGTTTAAGGGTTTCATCTCCGTAGTCATAGCGAATTCCAAATAAAACCAGATATATGATATTTGATGCAGCATCATGGAACACGGTCTGAGGATTCATGAAGCCCCCTACACAGATACACGTAAATTCACAGATGTGACTGCATAACATTTAATGGTTTGGCTGTTTCCTTCCAAAAGGTCTTGTAGCTGTAGCAAAGATACGAACAATGGCCATACTTCTCACTTTAGACACCTTGGCTCAAAATCAAAATACATATAATAGTGTTATGGCATCCATTAGTGAGAAATAGATGCTCAAATATAAAGTCAATAAAAGGTAACTGTTAAGATGTTTTATTTTAGACTGCTTTACCCTCAAAATGGTGAGCTTCTCTCTTCCGTGTTAACAATTTAGAGCTGAGGCTTTGGTATTTCACTATAGTAACTGTAGATCACCCTGTTGTACCTGTAACAGCAGCTTTCAGAAAGTTAAATATACTGCAGCACTGGCCGTACAACCCAATATCCTGAGAGTTCAGAGAAAGCAGTGAAAGTTTTCTTCATTTTCATTCTTTCATTTTCTACAATGAAGATTCTCAATTAGATCATGTGGAAACAACATTATCATATAAAAATCCAAGGTATGTGGCCAAGGTAATTATAGCTAATTAGCAAGTGTGGCTAGAGCAGAATGTAGGACAGTGAGAGCCTAATAACTAATAATTTTTAAGTATTGTGATAATAATACCGGCACTTTTTTCCAAGCGTTTCACAAGATGCTCAGTCTCTCCCAGAATCCTATCCTCCATTGACCGCTTCCCCATGCCAAAGTTCCTCAGGGTCATGAGGGCAAAGCGTCGATGCTCCTTCCATGCAGGACCATAATCAACAAGCACGATACCTGCCACATTTTACACATATCAGACATTTAAGACATGTTTTAGCCTCCAGGTGCCATCTGTCAGCGTCTATTAGCTGTATGAGAACACCAGGATATTAGCTAACCGTGGTCCTGGAGATCTACCTTCCTGCGAATTCTAGTTCCAACAACAGCCAAACCTGCTAGTTAACTTCTTCAGAAGTCACTGATTGGCTGGATCAGCTGCATAAGTGCCAGGTAAAGAGGAGGGCAGCGTGTTAGATTCAGGTTAGAACTGAACTCTGCAGGAAAGTCAATCCCCAGGAGGAGGGTTGGTGACTAATGGTATAGGAAAAAACACAGTTTAATTAAAGCTAGTCTTGCAAGCCAGTCTTCTAAATGGTGTCAGACAGTGTGGTGAGTTTTGTTGCTCAATGTGGCAAAACACTGCCTACTTTCTCAGGAAGGGGCTGTATTACTGACATTCAAACTGACTAATCATAGACTTGTTTTTGTGTGATGTATGGATACAGGCCAAATTCAGAATGCTTCTACAGCAAGAACCGAAACAATGTGCTTTGCCAGTTGGCAAATATGTAGGATATCTTGTTTACTAGCTACTAAATGCTTCAAATAAAACTCCTGAATAATTTCAAGTTGCTTCCAAAATATCACTGTTATCGTGGTGTGCAGAGCAGGCAAGTATATCCTCAGGCTGCTACAGGTAACTATTAAGTTCTCATCGGACTGCAAAAAACAATGCACAGAAGTCCACACAGCAGCACAGATAGTCAATCGGCGATTCTGATAGTTGTGGCTTTAATATTATACAGAGTATATCAGACGATCTGTGTATCTCTGTAGGCAGAGTGTCTGAGGTTGAGATTAACTGACCACATTCTGTACATAGTAATACAGTAATTGTTTATAGACTTCACCTTTCCCTTCTGTTAGATGGCTGACTAGGTGATTTTGTGGCCGTCCTGAAAAGTCTGCAGCCTTGATCACCAGAGCTTCCTTCACAGCCTTCAAACCAGTAAGAACCACTGCTGGTGTTCCTCCAATATATAGGCTGTAAACATTCCCATAGCGCTCAGCCAACTAAAGAAACATGTCAAGCAGAAAAGGATACAGTCTTTCAAGAGAAGATCTAATCAAAGCTTAAGTAGATAAAAACATACAAAAAATATCAATTAACAAGATGATAGACAAGCAGCAAACACTGATCTGGCCAAAAGACACCAGCTGTTCACAGTAGTACATGTTGTCTACACTGACCTTTAGTGTATAAAGTGAGTTTTTACACTGATGAAATGACTACAAGCAAGAGTTCAACAGGTTTTTAGTTTGTACCTTTTATATTAGATATATAGTTTGCCAGTTAGCCAATTTCACCATGAACTGCACTACAGTTTCCATCATGCTCTGCAGCGTAACGTGTGCTCCCACCCCCTCCCCAACAATGATCTATGGGACTGCACTGCCATATATATATATATATATATATATATATATATATATATATATATAAATAAATAAATAGGTGTCTATTTCAAGCGAATGGGCTGTTTTAAAAAACCTGCTGTACACTGGGGACATTTTAAGAGGTTTAACAGTGATCTGCAGCTGATGTAGTCTATTGTTTTATATAAAACAATTTGTGATTGTTTAAAATTATTTTTGAATCATTCAAGTATTCAGTGCCTTTTTTCCCGTTTTTGCATATTTTGAACAAACAATGGTCAGTTGGGGTCATGGCAAAATGTTAAGTAAAAACAAAATAAAACACAGCTGGTCTACGGATTTATTGAGATATTTTAATACGGCCCTTTTAGTGGTTGAGTTTGTCACCCCTGGTCTAAACAGATTTATCCCTTCAAATAAACAAACTATTGCTCAATATTTTAATTTCCCTCTAAGTGTCCCTATTCACCCAGTCCAGTACTTTACCTTCTCAAAGTCTTTCAGAGGATTGGTGATGTTCAGCTGAAACAGGTTCCCGAACAGGGGCACAGGCCGGGGTCCAGGAGGAAAGTTCTTGGGCCTCTGGGTCCTGACGAAGAGGAAGAGGAGAAAGATGAAAACCCAAACCAGGACCAAGGAGCCCAGCATGATGGCAGTTGTGGTTCTGCTGGGTTCTACCTTTTGCTTACCAGCTCCTTCCAATAAATAGCAACATCAACTGAGTAGGAGGAGTGTGTGTGTGAGAGCAGTTAAATCATTGACACAAGGGTGGCTGGAGGAGTGTTTGGTAATGATGAGGTGATTTATGGCTTTTGTACTGTTTTAGAAAAATACAAAGATACATGTGTGCAAACTTTGTTTCTCAGAGATGGTTGATTCTGAATTCCTTTCACCCCCTGATGATGCAGAGTAAAGTTTATAGATTATAGTCAAATGAAGTGATAGAAATTTAGGGGAATTCCCAGAATGTTTTTCTACACATATAAGTGAATTCTGCCGTACTCAAATGCACCAACAACTATTTTTCCCGACCTGTATTGCAGCAAATACCACCTCCTGTGCTGGGATGGGCTAATAGCATCTCTAGCAGAATATAACAGAATATGGGTAAAAAAAAATACACACTCCTTCTTCTCTGCAGTGCATGAAAATAAAAACAGTACAGATATAGATACAGATCACACACAGATACAAATCAGAGTGTAGATTTATGCTTCAGTCTTTAACAAAGCCATATGAAAAGACCATTAAGACGTTTTACATTAACTTAGGAAATGGAATGGAGTCGTACATAAACTACATGAGCATATCTCCTCTTGGATTGGTACATAATTGGTTCACACTGTTACAATATATAAATTAAAGACAGTATGCAGTGGAAGAGTGAGGCTTGCCACAAGTGTGTACTCACTTTAAGCAATTATCCAAGCTCACATTTATTATGCCTATTTATTTATTTTATTGCCACACAACACAATGTATATTTTAATTATTAATTTTATTCAGACTGACAATTTCCCCAACACACCTGTACAAATAGACCATAAGCTTTACTGAACTTTAATGTGTACCAGTGTAATCTACCTCAAGCTGACCTCCCCTTTATTTATGACATTTGGCTCTTGAATGCTGTAATGAACTTGGTTGGCCCAAAGCTATAAAGGGATGAACTTACATGGCCGTGAACCTCTGATACAACACGTTTGTTGACAAGTACGGAACAGAGAGCAATGGGACAACAGTCACTGGATGGACAATGGTTGTAATGAAATTGGCTCTTGAATGCCAGTGTGCCTAACCTAACTGACCTGAGCCAATGATATTGGAAAATAACAATCCTATCTAAGGCCCTCCAAGTATTTCCATTAATTTGTCCTCCGCTGGTGGGCACGCTGTAAGGGTGAGCGCTGTTAAATCATTGACATAAGGGGGAGGGCTGGGTATTCGTAATCATGATGACAGAGATTCAGTCTGATTTGCTGTTCAGCATCTAAAAAAGAGGGAACTATATTAATTTGTGGTGAAATCATAATTGTGGCTGAATTATCTGAGAATTCATTAGCAAGAAGGTCAGAAATCATAGTTAAGATTATTTACAGAAATAATCATTTACTGCTCTCTTACACGGCCGTCCACCACTAAACTTTATTGTAGCAAACTTTCATCGATTGGCTATGCCTTGATTCACACAATTACAGGCTTTTCCACATTCAGGACAAAGCCATCTATAGGGAATTGATCACTTCATCATTTCACTCTAAATCCCTCCACTCATGAACTAAAAATGACTGATGCAACTAGAAAATGTGTACCAGTGTAATCTCAGGCTGACCTCCCCTGTCTTTGTGAAATTTGGCTCTTGAATGCTGTAATGAACTTAGTTGGCCTAAGCCTATAAAGTAGTAAACTTACATGACCACAAAAACGTGATATGTTTGTTGACTGGTAAGGAACAGAGAGCAGTGGGACAGCAGTCACTGGATGGACAACGGTTGTAGTGACTGCTGTCTAAACTGACCTAAGCCAATGGCTTTTGAGAGATACCTTGCACATACATTGTTTCATAGGGTTTAATGTTTCCAAACACTCAAGCACAACATTTTTTGAGCACTGTTTGATCAATACAATTTGCATACGTGTATTTTTCTTATGGGAAAGCATGATGCGATTGTTAATATCATTTTCCCTGCCTACTGGTGTATGGGGATACAGCCCAAATTCAGAAGATGTTATAGAGGTGAGGCAAAAGTCATTACATTTTGATGGAAGATTGGGGGGAAACAATACTGTTGTCTTTTAAATGGAGTCCCCAGACAGCAGGGTGAGACTCATTCATTATAGATTTTTTATAGTGAATCAAATCATTTGGTCAAGGATAAAATTTCAGTGTCAACAATATGTCGGATCAGTAATGATACTAAATGTACATTCTGAAGTGTGTTTGAAAATGCTTCATGTTAGTTCCAGGTTATGTGTTCCGCAGCATTTATTCATGAGGTTGTTCTACTAAGGACTCTTATTCTGAAGGGCATGGTGAGCCTGCTGGCTGGGTCCCGCGACACCAGTGGAAAATCTGGGGGCAGATGTAAACAAAGATGGTGGCGCATTTATCGGGCAGGCTGCAGTCAGAGCTGTGAAGGAGACAAGTGTGTCATGTGGGTGGAGGTGATGACAGAACTAGTCCGAGGATTGGCCATGACCGCAGCCATACAGCCAGGGTCACGGGATCGCCACTAATGGATGTGCAGCCGGCCAGGACATCAGGCTAGGGCTTGTCTGCTGGCCATACCCACAGCCATACTGCCGATGGCGCAAGACTGTCCGGCCGGGACATCTGGCTAGGCCTTGTCTACTGGGGGTGAAGTCAGCAGGAAGGGATGCTGGACAAGCCAAACAGAACAGCACAGACAGCAAACAAACAAGGCTGTGGTGGGGTGAATGTCCATATCAGACTTCTGCCACGTTTCCATGCACTGGTGGACACGGGGTCGTCAGTGTTAGTTTATCATTAAAGCCGCTGTTTCTGGAATATCCAGTAGATGAAAGCTTGTGATGAAAAAGTGCTATAACACCACAAAACAGGAAGCAAAAACTTTGCTTTTTAGGAATCACTACTGCTGTGTCCCATTATTGCTCTGAACAGTCTACATTTTCATCGTCTAGCTCAGTGGTCGGCATCATGCAGCCTCTTTTGCAGCTCCGCTGCAGAATTAGCTTTTTTAGGTAAAAATAAAATAATTCTCCCTTGCAGTAAAATAAAGCTCTGCTGATCGTTCTACACAGTTTTAACAATAAATGGTCTTAAACGCTGGAGTTAATGTCTAACCAGAGCCAGTTTATGAGGAGCCTGGCCACTTCCTATTCCCCCTGTTATAACAAAAACAGGACTGCTAAACAGCAGAGGGCACTCACGAGTGAGTCCTCAATGAATGGGAGTGAATGGAGCTCAACGGCTAAAAACGAAAAGCAGCTCATTGGCTGTTTGCGCTCACTGACGTCATGGACGCACATGAGGCGCCTTTTTAAACCCCTATAGCTCGAGTTTAAAAGCTGTTAAAAATATAACAGCAGTGTTAAAATGTTTTATGCTGTTCTGTGTTCAGGAAATGAATGTATTCTTTTACATTAAAAATGTTTAAGCATTTGTAAACTATGATTTTGCTCAAATGCTCCATGTCAACCCAATCATTTTGGACTCACTCGGGAGCGCCCTCTAGCATTTGAGAAGACATTGCAGAGCAGTAATTCTCCTCTCTACAAGTTCTCTGGTATAACTGCAAATTCACCCTTTAACCTTGAAGGTTGGCGTGCAGACTGCTGGTCACCATAGCAACGCAGACAATCTCACCTAGCTGGTGGCTAACGAAAAGGCAAAGAGAAAGATTTAAGATGGACATTGATATTTTGGAGACGAATGGACATTTATAAGATGGTTTCCTGATATGTTTAATCTGCAACAAGAAACTGTCAAACGCTGAAACGTTGCGCAGCTGAAGTCAGCTTCTCGTTCGAAGTTTCTTGTTCCACCTTAAATGGTGCCTGAGGTGCCAGAATGTAACTGATGCTCCAGTTGGAAGGTGGAACGGAAAAATTTGAATGAGAAGCTGGAGAATGAGAAGCGACTTCAGCTTGTAAAAAATCGAACGTTGAGAGACATTTTATAAGAAACTGTTCTACCCTTATGGAAAAGTTTCCTGCCAAAGATGTGAGAAAAGCGGCTATAGCTGAGCTCAAGCTTAAACTAGAGCAAAGTAAGTGTGTTTTCGTTTATATTTTTATCCTATACTAGTGCTTTAGCACATACTGAGACATACCTAGAGCCAAGATGGTAAGATGGACATACAGTGTTGTGGCTCCCAAGGTGGTTTGATTTTTGTTGAAACAACAAAATGGGTCTTCTTAACATTTGGGTTGCTGACCCCTGGTCTAGCTAATTAAGAGTTACCCTTTGACCATAAGTGTAACCGTAATATAGAAAAACGACTGTCTTTCAATTTAACATGCTCTATTATCTGCCATGCTTCAGCGCTTCAATCTGCCTTGTAGAAGTCTTGCTTGAAGTGGACGCCGAACTTCTTGCACACTTCAGTTTTTTTGTCATTTTCCAAATGGTATCACAGTGGTATTTCAGTGTGAACTGCATGATGACTTGCCCATACTTACCAGCCTCTCGCTTCCCAAGACAATCTGCAGAATCCACAATATTTCCCATTATGGATTACCACTGAGGATCAGTTTTGCTCAGGATGCCAACAATGGAGTTGTGAGTGTTTTCCCCATTCACATGAATATGACACAGATTGGCATTTGGCAGCACAAACAAGAAAAAGCTTTGAAAGATCTTCAGATGTAAGGATTTATCTCTATAAACAAAGATCAGAATCGTCCAGGCTGTGGTCTTTTCTGTGGTTTATTATGGATGGGGAAGCTGAACAATAAGAAAGTTAGACAGGAAAAATATTGATGCCTTTTAACTGGTGCTGGTGAAGACTTTTAAGAGTACCTTGTACAACAAAGAAAACAAATGGATCGTTGACTAAATCAAGCCTCCTCTCTCACTCGAAGCCCAGATAAACAAACTGAAGCTCTTATTTTGGACATGTTATAAGAAGGATCAAAATTCATTAGAAAAGGCCCTCATTGACCAATATCTTCCTACATTTGTCTTAAATTTGTATGTCAGATTCATGACGTGTACTTAAACCACAGAATTGTTTGCACCTCTGTGATCTTGAGTGCATGTAGATTCTGTTCTTACCTAAGAACAAATCCCAAAATATTAGTGAATGTCAGAATCTTCATGAAAACTGCATAATTGGGTTTTAAGAAGAAATTTTTTTAAGAACATGTTGGTGAATGAGGCTGGGGTGGGGGTGCGGCCTTCGAGATATATATATAAAAAAAAGAGAATGGTAAATAATTAAGTGCACTGAACTTTGAAACTAATGTGTAAAATGTGGCAGGTATTGTATTTCTTGACTATGGTCCTGCATGGAAGGAGCATCGGTGCTTTGCCCTCATGAACCTGAGGAACTTTGGCATGGGGAAGCAGTCAATGGAGGACAGGATTCTGGGAGAGACTGAGCTTTTGTTGCACGGTTAAAGAAAAGTGCTGGTAATATTGTCATGGTACTTTGGAAACTGTATTGTCTGTTTTATGAGCAAAATCAAAAAATTGTTATATGATTTGATCTGCCAGTTTTCTGAAAGCATCAAAAAATTGTCAGTAATGTAACAGACCAGTATCTACCAACCCGAAAAACAAATATTTGTACAGCCATGTAACATTATCAGTTAATAGGTATGATCTCTGTGGTGGTTCCCTGGATGCTCAGACCTTGTTTCGTGATGCTGCATCAAATATAATCTACCTTGTTTTATTTGGTGTGTTATGACTATGGGAACGAGAGACCCGAGCAGTTCATTCCTCTATTTACTGAAAGTGCAAAGATTGCCAATTTTTCAAAGAAATCAGCAGGGAGATTTTTCCACACCTCCAAAGTTCAGTCTTAGAAGTTGGTTGCATTTGCTGCTTTTCATGATCCAAGTGATCCCAAACACAGTCATTCATGTGGAGGTCTGGGTAGCTAATTCAATGAGACTCATTCACCAACTGTTCTTAAGAAAAAAATAAAACTCACTTATGCAGTTTTCACAGAGATTCTGACATTCACCAATGTTTTCTTATTTGGGATTTGTTCTTAGGTAAGAACCGAATCTACACACACTCAAGAGCACAAAGGTGCCAACAAGTCTGCAGTTTAAGAACACATCATGAATCTGATGTAGATTGTTTCTTAGGACCTTTCTCAAGAACACATTCAAGAAAAAACTTAGGAAGAAATTGGTAAATGAGGACCAATGGTCTGAGAACACCAGCTAAAGTCTTAACGTTCTCAGTGGTGTGCTTGGGGTCATTATCTCGCCATAGAATACATTTCTTTCCAATAAAATGTTGTTTAGAAAGTAAATAAACGAAAGTGTGGTCTCTGACTTTTGCACAGTGCTGTATGGCAATATCATTCATTAATAGTACACATAGTAATTCTTTTGTAATGCTAGCAGTTTATTAGTCCATTTAATAATATGACAACCAACATGTTTCATTGTCCTGCAGATCTATGATACACTTCCTGTGGTGAGAAACCTGCCCCTTCCCTTTAAGAGGTCTTTTACAATTGTCAGAATAATGAAACAGATGGTAGCAAAGATGGTCAACGAGCACAAGACAACAAGAGTACCAGAAGAGCCGAGAGACTTTGTCGACTGCTACCTGGATGAGATTGATAAGGTGTGAGTGGGCTGATTTTAGGATGCTTGAAAGAACTCATGTCAGTGTATTACTTCTGCCATCTTGCTATGTTTTAGGCCACTTTGTATGTATGGATGCATCTTGTTTTCAGCAGAGAGGAGATGATGATTCCTCTTTTACAGACTCTCAGCTTTTGATGTACTTTGCTGCACTTTGCCGGGACTGATACCACCTCCAACACTCTCCTTACAGTGTTCCTCTACCTCACAACGCATCCAGACATTCAGGGTCTGAAAATACGCATTGCATTCTTTTTTAAGTCTTTTGCCCTCTTTGCAAAAAATTTGTTAATGGATTTGATAAAAGAGCTAGTAATGGTACCATATGCCTTCTGTCTGCTCTTTCTAGAGAGGTGTCAGAAGGAGATTGATGAGGTTCTGGAGGGTAAAGCTCATGCATCTATTGAGGACAGACACAACATGCCGTACACACAGGCTGTGATCAATGAATCTCAGCGCAGGGCCAATACTGTCCTTCTGAGTGTGTTTCACTGCACCAGCAGAGATACTGAACTGATGGGTTACAGCATCCCAAAGGTGAGGATACAGAAGATACTTTGTTTCCATGCAATGTCACTCATTTCTTTTTTTTACTCGTTTGTGTTTTTGTCTTTCCCTGTGGTGCAGGGTACTCTCATCATCCCCAACCTCTCCTCAGTGCTGAGTGAGGAAGGCCAGTGGAAGTTTCCTCATGAGTTCAATCCAGCTAACTTCCTGAATGATGAGGGACAGTTTGAGAAGCCTGAGGCCTTCATGCCATTTTCTGCTGGTGAGAGTTTTGGACTACCACAAAATCATTCACACCTCTTTTCTTGACAAAAATGAAAGAATACTTTGCTGATAGATCTTTTCCTATTAGTTGTTATTCATTTCAGCATTTTTTTGGTTGAGGAATTCCTTGAAGCTTTGCCTTGGGCTAAATGATGCTGACAATTGAAAAGTATGTAATAGTCTCAGATTAGTACAGAAACCATGCCCTAATGAATAGATGACACTGGTTGACACAAAAGAGTTGCTGATGTATTTTCCATGTGCAGGGCCTCATATGTGTCTCGGTGAAGGTCTGGCTCGAATGGAGCTCTTCCTCATCTTGGTCACTCTGCTGCGTCGGTTTCAGTTCTTCTGGCCTGAAGATGCAGGAGAACCAGACTTCACTCCTGTATATGGAATCACACTCACACCTAAACCATACAGGATGGGGGTCAGACTGAGACAGCCAGCTAGAGAAATGTAGAATCTGACTTTCTCTCTTGAATAGTTTTGCTGGTGTGTGATTTACTGATAATGAACTGTATCTTTAGTTCCCTTTGGTTGACGATTGTTATGTAATACTCTACTACAGTACGAGAGGTAACTTTCCATTCTTTTCATCACTGTTTGACCTTTGTCACTCTGGCTAGGTATGATCCAGGGAATGATATGCTACCTTTTGCAGAACAGAGTGTCTCAGGAGATGATCCTGAGCCTTAGCTTATTCTACCATTTTCATTATTGGTGAAAGTGACATCAATGTAGCTTTGAATGTTATGGTATGGTATTGTACTTAATGGAGTATGGTAGCAATATTAATAAGGGATTTGTTATAAGGATGAGCTATTTCTGAGTCAGGGGGGACTTCAGAGGTCAGAGGGGAAAAATGGAGAAGACACCTCAACCCTAAAGAAGGTGGAACAAAGAGGTCACACACAAACATTGAAATAGAGGACAGAAGTCTAGACTGACATAATTTTATATTTTTATGTTCTTTTTAATTCAATTCATTGTGGTAATCATCATAAAACTGTTCTTGTTATTCTTCTGAATAAATCTGACAAGTGTGATTTGATAGTTTGGATTCTTTTGTGTCACAAAATAATTAATTGCATTGTTATTTAACTGTGCCTCATCTTTGTAAAACAAACATATGTTAGGGTGACCATATTTTGTTTCTCAAAAAAAGAGAACACTGGGGGCAGCAGGGTGGCACGGGAGCAAACTGTGGAAAGCAACATGGAGGCAAAGACAAATCTCTGACTTTTTAAAATCCAGACTGGATACGATTTTCCCAAAAAGAGTACATATGGTCACCCATATAAACCTCTAGGGCCTTGGTCACCAACACTCTTCCTGGAGATATCAACCGTCTTGCATGTTTCACCTTCAGCCCAAATCTCACGCATCTGATGCAGCTAGTCAAAGAGATCTGAGGAGAATTATTAGATGGATCAGGTGTGGTGGACAATGGTTGAGACTAAACTTTTGTAGAAACTTTGCAAGAAATGTCCAGGAGTAGTGCTGGTCACTACTCTAGGGCAGGGGTTGCAAACTGGGTTCCTCTCAGGTCACAGCACTGCAAAGATTAGCATTTTCCCTCTTCTAACACTCTGAATTCAACTAATGATGGCCTTGCTGCTTAGCTGATGAGTTGAATGAGGCAAACATTAAAGTATGCAGTGCTTTGGTCTGCCAACACTGGAGTCTGACACGTGATCTTGAGTGATGATGTCTTGAAAAGATGGTAACTAGAGTGAAGGGGTCCAGTCAATTCTCGTTAGAGTTTAACCTGCCCTGCCATATAAAAGCTGCACAATTTTGCTTATTTTCTCCTGGAAAAGAAATCTATTTAAGTGATACATGGCCTGATCAGCAGAGCTTTTAGAGAAAGTGAGAATGACTCCGAATTGAAAAAATGGAAAGCTGGAAAAAACAAGAAGCTCAAAAAACTGATATTAATAATAATAATAATAATAATAATAATAATAATAATACTATATTTAATTTATAGAGCACCTTTCTCAAACCCCTGCTTTACAGAAGTAAAACAACCTACAACACACAAACACAGTACCTCAGCTGGCTTTGGTAAAAACTCCCCAGACCAGAGTCACTAAGCTGGCATGTAAAGAGTCCTTTTCAGCCCAGGCGGTCTCATGACTATGGTGTGGCCACCATGAAGCCTCATAGCCCAGAAAAGGTCCTTAGCTGGGTGATCCCCATACACTTGCATTGCTTTTGTTTTTTTGTCTTTTACGATATGCAATTGAATCATTTCTACTTAGACAAGGACATTTGGATCTTGTAAGACATTTACAGTCATATGCAAAAGTTTGGGCTCCTCTGCTCAAATTAGGTTTTGCTGAGTAAAAGATTTTCTAAGTGAAAATAATTTAACACATCCTCTACAGAGAAAACACTTCTGCACATTTTAATGCACAGTTACTGTTTATTTGCTGAATGTACCTTATTGTATCTATTGCATCCGTCACAACGATCAATGGTAACAATAACAAGACACTGTTGTATTACTGGACATTATCTATCGTGACAACTCACAATGACATATGACATCTGCAATGACATGTTTATTTCATGATTATGTCATTGTTATGTAAAGTGCTGTGAAAAAGTATATGTCCCCGTCCCAGTTTTTTCTATGTTGCATATTTGTCACACTTGAACGTTTCAGATCATCAAACCACTTTTAGTATTAGACAAAGATAACCCAAACACAAAATGCTGTTTTTAACGATGATTTCATTTATTGATGTAAAAATGCTGCTCAGACCTACCTGGTCCTATGTGAAAAAGTAATTGTGCCTTAGATACTAAATCAAGCAAACCAGTTAACCAAATTCAATTGCGAAAAAAAGGGAATCTTGTGTTTTTTTGCAGTGTCTGGGGACCATTAATAATAAAGATCAACCTATGTATAAACAGTTGGTTTCATCACTTGATTTAGGTTTTGAGTTGTGATTTCTATTGAGGAATTGGAAGTGACTGTTTTGGTATTCTCCTTTATGTTATAAAGGGTTGCATTTTGCATGTTTGTTTTTTGTTTTTTGGTGTAGTTGCCTTCTCCCTCCCTGTGTTTTAAGATTGCTTCTGATTAAATGCCTGTGACTGTTGGACTGTCTTATCCTTGGAATAACAACAACCAAAAAACTTGAGACTCCAGTGGTCAGACTTTGGAATGGGAGTTCTTTTTAAAATAGCTCAATCAGCTGAGACCTTTAACATTTTTTTGCAGAGCTTTAAAAAATGACTGTAATTATTATTGCTTCTGACTGTGGGGTGTTGTGTTGATACAGTTGCTCCTCAGTTAGAACTGTTGTTAAATAGTCTCCGAACTTACTTTGTTAGTGACATCCATCAAACATAAAGCTTTATTTTGTGAAAGCATGTAAACCATAGAATGAAGTTCATCACAAAAATCTTTAGTGCTGTGGTTGTAGTTGGAAGTAACTTTCATACGCAGCTATCTAATCTGACCCTAATTTACATCATAATTTATAAAGAATCATTAAATATTATAATTCTCAAGTATATTAATATTTTTTTCATCATGTTCTATGTTTCTCTAGCTGGCTGTCTCCGTCTGACTCCCATCCTGTACGGTTTGGGTGTGAGTGTGATTCCATATACAGGAGTGAAGTCTGGTTCTCCTGCATCTTCAGGCCAGAAGAACTGAAACCGACGCAGCAGAGTGACCAAGATGAGGAAGAGCTCCATGCGAGCCAGACCTTCACCAAGACACATACGAGGCCCTACACACATGTAAAAGACACGTCACCATACTTTGTAAGTTCATCAGGATTAGCGATTTCCACGTTGTAAAAAAAGCCGTTTACAAAAACTACAAGATATATAGAACGTTATGTTAGCAAAATCTGACAATAGGGAAAGTAAAACTTACTTAGTGAATTCAGTGAATTAGTGAACTTAGTAATTAAGGGCTAAGTGGGAAGGGCGAGGGGTGAAATGGTATTGGGCCTAAGACTCCTGTGTATACACCTGGTTTTCAGACAGGTTTTCGGCCTGTAGTTTTGCCTACCTGTGTTTTGACCCCTGTCAGTTCTTTGAGTGCTGGACTGCCCCAAATAAAGCCATTTCACATGCCTCTGACATTACACTAGTTCTTCAGATCACCTTAGATATCTGAGAACTAATTAGATAATACATAAATACAGCCTTTTAAATGTGATTTAAGTAGATGTGTTAATGCAGGAAAAGCACTAAAATGGGCCAAGCAGGGATGTTTAAGTTTAACTAATATTGGACAAACCAGTTTCTGGGATTTGTTCACTGTGTATATTTACACTGTTCAGAACACTAACCAGCAGAAAAGGGCATGAAGGCCTCAGACTTCTCAAACTGTCCCTGCTCATTCAGGAAGTTAGCTGGATTGAACTCATGAGGAAACTTCCACTGGCCTTCTTCACTCAGCACTGAGGCGAGGTTCGGGATGATTACAGTACCCTGAAAAACAGAAGAAGAAAAAAAAGGAAGGAAAGACAAAGTTAAAGATGTGGCTTAAGTTAAGAAACACAGACGGAAAAGACAGATCTTCACCTTTGGGATGTTGTAGCCCATCAGTTCAGTATCTCTGCTGGCACAGTGAAACACACCCAGAGGGACGGTTCTAGCAATACGCTGACACTCATGCATCACAGCCTGCGTGTACGGCATCTTGTGTCTGTCCTCAAAATATTCATGAGCTTTACCCTCCAGAACCTCATCAATCTCCTTCTGACATCTCTCTAGAAAGTAGACAGAGCAGGCGTATGAAGCAATTACTGCCTCTAGTAAATCTATCAAAAAAACAAATAGTATGATCAAACGCAGTGGATAGTTCATAGTCCACACCCTGAATGTCTGGATGTGTTATGAGGTAGAGGAATGCTGTTAGCAGGGTGTTGGAGGTGGTATCTGTCCCAGCACCATGCAGGTCCACAATGTATCTTGCAAGCTGTTCTTCACTGAAAGACCCATCATTTCCTCTCTGTTGAACAGAAAGCATCATCTGATAAGGTTGTGCATATTAGAGAAGATATAATCTGTTGTGTTAAAGGAAGTGATCTCAGAATTTCTCTTTAATAACACCAAAAAAATCTTCACATTTAAGCACACACACCTTATCAAGCTCATCCAGATAGCAGTCGACAAAGTTTTCTGGTTCCCCGGGGACTCTTGATGTCTTGTGTTTACTGATCATACTTGCTATCATTTTTTTGAGTATCTCAAAGTTTATGATAGCCTTCCTAAAAGGAAGGGGCAGGGCTCTCAGAATAGGAAGTGTATCATATATCTATAGGAAAGAAAGACATTTTAACTTTCAAACAACATGTACTGTTCCAAAGATAATGCAACATGCTACCAGTATAATAATATAAAGCTCAAAATATAAAGCGAGAAACAATTATATTTCTATATTATATGTTAATAGTAGAAAGTCCTATCATTCCCCATGGTCCATTGGTGGTTTTTGTAAATTCAGTGAAGAGGCTAACATACTGTTTAAGGGTTTCATCTCCGTAGTCATAGCGAATTCCAAATAAAACCAGATATATGATATTTGATGCAGCATCATGGAACACGGTCTGAGGATTCATGAAGCCCCCTACACAGATACACGTACATTCAGAAATTAATGTCAAATATGACTGCATAATGTTTAATGGTGTAGCTATTTCCTTCCTAAAGGTCTTATAGCTGTAGCCAAGATACGAAATGCAGCCCTAATTAACCATTTTGACACCTTGGCTCAAAATCAAAATACATATTATTGTGTTCATTAGGGAGATGTAGATGCTCAAATATAAATTCAAGTAAAGTTATTTGTTATAGTGTTTTGTCCAGCTTTACCCTCAAAATAGTGAGCTTCTCTGTTCAGTGTAAACAACCTAGAATTTTTGAAGTGTCAGGATGAAAATACCAGCACTTTTTTCCAAGCGTTTTACAAGATGTTCAGTCTCTCCCAGAATCCTGTCCTCCATAGACTGCTTCCCCATGCCAAAGTTCCTCAGGGTCATGAGGGCAAAGCGCCGATGCTCCTTCCATGTAGGACCATAATCAACAAGCACAATTCCTGGCACATTTTACACATATCAGAATTTAAGACATCTTATATCTTCCAGGTGCCATCTGTCAGTGTCTATTAGCTGTATGAGTAAAAGAACACCAGTATATTTGTATAGGACAGTGGTGGCCAACCGTGGTCCTGGAGATCTGCCTTTCAGTGAATTCTAGTTCCAACAACTGTCTGCCAAACCTGCTAATTAACTTCTTCAGAAGTCACTTCAGAAGTGCCATGTAAAGATGAGAGCAGCATGTTAAATCCAGGTTGGAACTAAACTCTACTAAACTACAGGAAAGTCAATCCCCAGGAGGAGGGTTGGTGACTAATGGTATAGGAAAAAAACACAGTTTATTTAAAGCTAGTCTTGTAAGCCAGTCTTCTGACTGCTGTCAGACAGTGTAGTGAGTTTTGTTGCAGGATGCAGACCAAATTCAAAATCATGCTACAGCAAGAACAGAAACAATGTGCCTTGCCAGTTGCAAAATATGTATGATATCTTGTTTACTAGCTACTAAATGCTTCAAATAACACTCCTAAATAATTTCACAAGATAGGTTGCTTCCAAAATATCACTGTTATCGTGGTGTGCAGAGCAGGCAAGTATGCTATAGGCACCTAGTTGACACAGCAGCACAGATAGTCAATCAGCGATTCTGATAGTTGTGGCTGTAATATTATACAGAGTATATCAGACGATCTGTGTATCTCTGTAGGCAGAGAGTCTGAGGTTGAGATTAACTGACCACATTCTGTACATAGTTATACAGTAATTGTTTATAGACTTCACCTTTCCCTTCTGCTGCATGGCTGATTAGGAGATTTTGTGGCCGTCCTGAAAAGTCTGCAGCCTTGGTCACGAAAGCTTCCTTCACAGCCTTCAAACCAGTAAGAACCACTGCTGGTGTTCCTCCAATATACAGGCTGTAAACATTCCCATAGCGCTCAGCCAACTACAGATATACATCAAGCAGAGAAAGCATACAGTTCAAGAGAAGATCTAATCACAGCTTGAGTACATAAGATATACAAAAAAATGAAGTAACAAGATGACAGACAAGAGTACATGTTGTCTGTACTAACCTTTAGTGTATAAAGTGAGTTTTTTACACTGAAGAAAAGACCACAAGCATAGAGTTCAACAGGTTTTTGATTTATACCTCTGACATAAGTCTTAACCCCATGTGTCAAACACAAGGCCCACTGGTCAAGTCTGGCCTGTTGTGCAATCCTATTCGGACCGCAAAATTATTTTAAATTTCTGTTCATTTTAGCCCATCTCACCATGAACTGCACTACAGTTCCCAGCATGCTCTGCAATGTAATGTGTGCTCCCACCCCCTCCCCAATAACAATCTATGTGACTGCACCACAAAAACAAAAAAAATTGTCAGGTGTCTGGTTCAAGCAAATGGGCTGTTTTAAATAACCTACTGTACACTGGGGACATTTTAAGAGGTTTAACAGTGATCTGCAGCTGATGTAGTCTATTGTTTTATATAAAACAATTTGTGTTTGCTTAAAATTATTTTTGAATTGTTCAAGTATTCAGTGCCTTTTTTTCAGTGCCGTTGTAGTTTTGGCACATTTTGAACAAACAATGGTCAGCCAGGGTCACGGCAAAACACAGCTGGCGCACAGATTTGTCGAGATATTTCAATATGGCCCCTTTACTGGTTGAGTTTGTCACCCCTGGTCTAAACAGATTTATCCCTTCAAATAAACAAACTATTGCAGGTTAGTCATGTCTTTAGAGCTCAATATTTTAATTTCCCTCTAAGTGCCCCTATTCACCCAGTCCAGTACTTTATCTTCTCAAAGTCTTTCAGAGGATTGGTGATGTTCAGCTGAAACAGGTTCCCGAACAGGGGCACAGGCCGGGGTCCAGGAGGAAAGTTCTTGGGCCTCTGGGTCCTGACAAAGAGGAAGAGGAGGCAGATGAAAACCCAAACCAGGACCAAGGAGCCCAGCATGATGGCAGTTGTGGTTCTGCTCTCTGCTGGGTTCTACCATAAAGGTTCTACCTTTTGCTCACCAGCTCCTTCCAATAAATAGCCACATCAACCAAGTAGGAGGAGTGTGTGTGAGAGAGCGGTTAAATCATTGACACAAGGGTGGCTGGAGGAGTGTTTGGTAATGATGAGGTGATTTATGGCTTTTGTACTGTTTTAGAAAAATACAAAGATACATGTGTGCAAACTTTGTTTCTCAGAGATGGTTGTCTATGATTCTGAATTCCTTTCACCCCCTGATGATGCAGAGTAAAGTTTATAGATTATAATCAAATAAAGTGATAGAAATTTAGGGAAATTCCCAGAATGTTTTTCTACACGTATAAGTGAATTCTGCCGTACTCAAATGCACAAACTATTTTTCCCGACCTGTATTGCAGCAAATACCACCTCCTGTGCTGGGATGGGCTAATAGCATCTCTAGCAGAATATAGCAGAATATGGGTAAGAAAAAAATACACACTCCTTCTTCTCTGCAGTGCATGAAAATAAAAACAGTACAGAACAACTTTGCATGAAATACAGTACTACAATCACCTGGTGAATCTCTTGATCAGAATTTAGATTTATACTTCAGTCTTAAATTAAGACCATTAAGATATGTGAATTAACTTATTGTAACTATTTATTTATTTTATTGCCACACAACACAATGTATATTTTAATTATTTATTTTATTCAGACTGACAATTTCCCCAACACACCTGTACAAATAGACCATAAGCTTTACTGAACTTTAATGTGTACCAGTGTAATCTACCTCAAGTTGACCCCCCTTTTATTTATGACATTTGGCTCTTGAATGCTGTAATGAACTTAGTTGGCCCAAAGCTATAAAGGGATGAACTTACATGACCGTGAACCTCTGATACGACAAGTACGGAACAGAGAGCAATGGGACAGCAGTCACTGGATGGACAATGGTTGTAATGAAATTGGCTCTTGAATGCCAGTGTGCCTAACCTAACTGACCTGAGCCAATGATATTGGAAAATAACAATCCTATCTAAGGCCCTCCAAGTACTTCCATTAATTTGTCCTCCCTCCGCTGGTGGGCACCCTGTAAGGGTGAGCGCTGTTAAATCATTGACATAAGGGGGAGGGCTGGGTATTCGTAATCATGATGACAGAGATTCTGTCTGATTTGCTGTTCAGCATCTAAAAAAGAGGGAACTATATTAATTTGTGGTAAAATCATAATTGTGGCTGAATTATCTGAGAATTCATTAGCAAGAAGGTCAGAAATCATAGTTAAGATTATTTACAGAAATAATTATTTACTGCTCTGTTACACAGCCGTCGACCACTAAACTTTATTGTCGCAAACTTTCCTCGATTGGCTATGCCTTGATTCACACAATTACAGGCTTTTCCACATTCAGGACAAAGCCATCTATAGGGAATTGATCACTTTGTCATTTTACTCT
Organism: Colossoma macropomum; assembly: GCF_904425465.1. Taxonomy (NCBI): domain Eukaryota; kingdom Metazoa; phylum Chordata; class Actinopteri; order Characiformes; family Serrasalmidae; genus Colossoma; species Colossoma macropomum. The sequence goes on along the minus strand of NW_023494788.1, from coordinate 7,304,561 downwards.
AAATGCTTGGGATAAGCTAAATCACTCCGCTCAGCGAGTAATGAACTAAAAGTGGCTGATGATGCAGCTAGAAAATTTTTGCCGTTGTAGTTTTGGCATATTTTGAACAAACAATGGTCAGCCAGGGTCATGACAAAACACAGCTGGCCCATGGCCATATTGCAGGTTAGTCATGTCTTTAGAGCTCAATATTTTAATTTCCCTCTAAGTGCCCCTATTCACCCAGTCCAATACTTTACCTTCTCAAAGTCTTTCAGAGGATTGGTGATGTTCAGCTGAAACAGGTTCCCGGATAGGGGCACAGGCTGGGGTCCAGGAGGAAAGTTCTTGGGCCTCTGGGTCCTGACAAAGAGGAAGAGGAGGCAGATGAAAACCCAAACCAGGACTAAGGAGCCCAGCATGATGTCAGTTGTGGTTCTGCTGGGTTCTACCATAAAGGTTCTACCTTTGGCTCATGAACTAAAAGTGGCTGATGATGCAGCTAGAAAACTTCACTTGGAAATGTGTACCAGTGAAATCTCATGCTGACCTCTCCTGTGTTTGAATCTTCAATGCTGTAATGAACTTAGTTGGCCTAAGCCTATAAACTGATGAACTTCCATGACTGCAAAAACGTGATAAGATATGTTTGTTGACTGGCAAGGAACAAAGAGCAGTGGGACAGCAGTCACTGGATGGACAATGATTGTAGTTATCGTGTAGAGATAAACTTTGCACATACATTATTTACAGAATGTTTACAGGGATTAATGCTTCCAAACACTGAAGCGCGTCAACAATTTTTGGACACTGTCTGATCAATACAGTTTGCATACATGTATTTTTCTTACAGGTAAACGTGACATTATGATTGTTAACATCATTTTCCCCGCCTGCTGGTGTATGGGGATATAGCCCAAAATCAGATGTTTTGCCTCATTTTGATGGAAGATTAGGGGAAAACAACAATGTTGCCTTTTAAATGGTGTGAGTCCCCAGACAGCAGGGTGAGACTGATTCATTATTGATTTTTTATAATGAATCAAATCATTTGGTCAAGGATGGAATTTCATTGTCAACGGTATGTTGTAGGGATGCACCGAATATTCGGCAACCGAAATTATTCCGGTCGAAAATGGCACAAAAAACACTTTGTGTGTTCGGCCGAATAAGCGAAAAGAGCGAATAATTTATACCGAACAATGACGTTTTTAATGACGCTATTATCTTTTTCTAGTTCCCGGCCGTAGACGGGAACCAGAGTGGAACGGTTACACCTTATATTCAGGGCTAGAGCTGCTCTTTAACGCGTTATCTTTCCATAGCGAGTCACACCAGAGCGCGTTAAAGTTTCCCAGCTTTTATTCAGTTTCAAGCACTCGAGCCAAACGTAACTCCAGAAAGAGTAAAGAAAAGAACAGAGCCGGTGTTTAACAAGCAACAGCGAGGCAGACAGACAGCAGCTTCTCAACACACACACGCGCACGCACGCTCTCTCTCTCTCTCTCTCTCTCTCTCTCTCTCTTTCTCTCTCTCTCTCTCTCTCTCTCGTGCCCGCATCCTCCTTAAAGAAACACAAACCCCAATTTTAGAACAACGCGATAAAATCGCAACCAGCGTGGAGTGAGACGCTCTTTGTAAGCAGTGAACATGTCGGCTGTGTGGAATCATTTTAAAGGCCGTTTGCAAACATTGTTCTGCTGAATTGTCAAGAGGGGGTACATCTTAACTTATTTATGTTAAGTAATATGGTCATCCTGTATTTTGGAGATTTGGAGATAATCCTGTATTTTGCTTTACTAATTTATTTAAGTCATATTGACATATTTTATTTTTACTTTTACGGGAGGGGGGGGCAAATCTTTGCTAATTTATTTAAGCCATATTGTGCTTTGTTAGCATATCTTCTGGGATGTTAAAAATGTTTAATGCCAAATGTTTTATTTTGTTCGGTTTTGGCCAAAAATTTTCATTTCGGTGCATCCCTAGTATGTTGGATCAGTGATGATACTAAATGTACATTCTGAAGTGTGTTTGAAAAATGCTTCATGTTAGTTCCAGGTTATGTGTTCCGCAGCATTTATTCATGGGGTTGTTCGGCTTAGGACTCTTATTCTGAAGGGCGTGGCGAGCCTGCTGGCTGGCACCAGTGGAAAATCCGGGGGCAGATGTAAACAAAGATGGTGGCGCCCATGAACGCATTTATCGAGCAGGCTGCAGTCAGAGCTGTGAAGGAGACAAGTGTGTCACTGTGGGTGGAGGTGATGACGGAGCTGATCCGAGGGTCGGCCATGACCGCAGCCATACAGCCAGGGTCACGGGATCGCCACTAATAGATGTGCGACCGGCCAGGACATCAGGCTAGGGCTTGTCTGCTGGCCATACCCACAGCCATACTGCCGATGGCACGGGACTGTCCGGTCGGCACATCTGGCTAGGCCATGTCTATTGGGGGTGAAGTCAGCAGCAAAGGATGCTGGACAAACCAAACAGAACAGCACAGACAGCCAACAAACAGAGGCTGTGGTGGGGTGAATGTCCATATCAGACTTCTGCCACGTTTCCATGCATTGCACTGGTGGACACGGGGTCGTCAGTGTTAGTTTATCATTAAAGCCGCTGTTTCTGGAATATCCAGTAGATGGCACTAGAGCCAATGTAATGAAAGCTTAGTACTTTTCAGCTTCGTGTTTTGTCCCTGCTGTTATTCTGTAGTTCCCTGAGATTGAAGTAACAAGTTAAGGGTGCTGTGTAGTTTGGTGGCACTTTCACCGTTTATTTCAATTTGTGTGCGTCAGTTTGTTCAAAAGCAAGTTTATCACTAATGCTAGTTTTAAAGAGTCATTAGGTCAGTAGTTTTGTTAAAAATGCAGGTATTGAGGTAGTTATTTTTCTGTTTTCACTTCAGTAAATGTTGCTATTGAATACTACGGGGCAAATGTGGCTATGATTGTGTGGGAGCTAGTTAGCTAGCTGCTTGAGTTTAAGTAGCTAAAGGAGGAAGACGTTATTTATGTTTATCAAATGTAAATATTGTTATTAAATTACTTAATTTATGGCTAGTTAATGACAATTACCTCTCTCTAGGGTCTGTCAAATGAAAAAAATTCCTAACAATAAAGTAACATTTATAACCATTTCAGAATCTGTGTCTTGGAGAGACATTCTACATATAATATCTATCTTTGTAAACTCGCTTAAATCCAAAATCTTTGGATATAACCAATAATGTATATCATCCCAAAATAATCAACAATTTCCAAAGATGGCTGTACCTGCAGATTTTGCAGAGCCATGACTGTGCAAAATTTTGTCCATCCATTGACTAGTCCAAAATCATTTATCCATGTCGGTGGGGTGTTTTCTGAAGAAGTGAACACTGTGCTCTCTTATTTTTACAAAATAAGAAAATGGTCTTTCTTTTAACATTGTCTCTTAGTCCCCCAAAACTTGAGGAAATACAAGCAAAATTAGAAGTGAACATAAACTGAAAAATGAAATACGTACAATGAAAAAGTGCTGTAACACCACAAAACAGGCAGCATAATCTTTGCTTTTTAGGAATCACTACTGCTGTGTCCCATTATTACTCTGGAAAAAAAAACAGACAAAAGTCTACATTTTCTTCATCTAGCTCAGTGGTCAGCAACACTGAGGCGGCTCCACAGCAGAATTAGCTTTTTTAGGTAAAAACAAAATAATCCTCCTGTGCAGTAAAATAAAGCTCTGCTGATTGTTCTGACAGTTTAACAATAAATGGTCTTAAGTGCTGGAGTTAATGTATATCTGCTAATTCACCCTTTAACCTTGAAGATTGGCGCTCACACTGCTGGTCACCATAGCAATGCGGACAACAATCTCGCCTAGCTGGTGGCTAACGAAACGGCAAAGAGAAAGATTTAAGATGAATATCGATAATTTGGAGACAAATGGACATTTATAAGCACTCAGCTGGTTTCCTGATACGTTTAATCTGCAACAAGAAACTATAAAACACTAAAACATCAGGTTCTCATTCGAGTTGTCCTGTTCCACCTTAAATGGTGCAGCAGTTACATTCTGGCGCCTCAGGCACCATTTAAGGTGGAATGGAAAAAATTGAACAACAAGCTGGAGAATGAGAAGCAACTTCAGCCTTGTAAAAAACCAAATGCTGAAATACATTTTACAAGAAACAGTTTTACTTAACTTTCCTGCCAGAGAAGCGCAAGCTAATGTGCTTTTGTAGTCACTAGCCTGTAGCTGCAGCCGTTCAACATGGCCAACGCTGGTGTTGTATCCAATTCAGTTCCCCCTCAAATTCACGTTCCCTTTGACAAATCAGGTCCTCGGGTGCGCACATTCACAGCACTGGAACTACTGAAAGCAAAATGGTTCAAAAAAGGTTTGTACGACCGCTGTATTCGCCGGAGATGAACAGCACAAAAAATATTTATCATTAAAAAAAAATAAATAACACTATTGAAATATCATGAAATCTCAATTATGCTGTGTCATTTTGGGTGAATTCATGTTGGGGATTGGGTGAAAACACACGGCCATTCAATCTTTTTTTGAACCTTTTCACTTTCCATTGTTCCAGTGTTGCTTGGCATTGCTCAGTGAACGCACGCGCCCGAGGACCTGATTTGTCATCAAAGGAAAGTGAATTTGAGGGGAAACCGATTCGGATATAACACCAGCAGCAGCTTTTGTTTACAGTTTATTTTTAGTTTTCTGACCTATTTTTGGAAGATGGCAAAGTGTGTGGAGGACTTCAGTGAAGTCTGTTTCCAATAATTTGAACCAGAATACACAAATGACTTGCAGTGGCTTGAAGAAGAGTTAGCAAACAAGGGAGATAGAGAGACTGAACCCGCCGACGATAGTACCCCAATTTTATTTATTTTTTTTTAATTTAGCACTATTTTACCATTATCAGCGTGACATATAAAACCCTGTAAGACACATCTAAGTTCACTGGTCATTTTGGATAGCAGATAAAATGGTGATATTTGTAGTGTAGACATAATGATGTCTGATTCCTAGTACTATAATGGTGAACAATTGTGACTTAGTAAATTTCTTTAGAAAGGCATTTCACACCAAACCACTCTGAATGTTTTTTTTTTTACATCTAAATGGTTGAATGATTAAGTAATTTTGCCAAAATCGGTGGAGTTCCCCTTTAACTTTAATGAATCTTTCTCTCAGCTTCTTGTCCTCCCTCACTTTAAGCTTTTCCTAACACTCTTTGATGTTTGCTGCTTTGATTTCCACTAACCTCGTGACATCAGCCATAGTCAGTGTTTTCTCTTTTAGCTGTTTACCAAAGTGGTCAGTCTTTTCAGTTAGCTTGTTTATAGCAGCCAGAACGCTCCTATTACTTGTGTCGTTGCTGAAAGCCAGACAAGAGTTATTAGCGTCTTTTTTCTTTCTTGGAAGCATTGAGAGTTTGGCTGGGGTGGTGGTTGGCTTTCTCTTTCCACCTGCCAGCGTAATCCATTGACATCACGTAATCCTGGTGATCAGTCAAAGCTGCATTCACAGTATCATCGGCTTTACCACTCAGCCTCTTTTCTCTCAGCCAAACACTCAATGCTTATCAATCAAGGCACATTTATTCTCCTTTCTGTGCGATTAATGGCTAAAACTTAGAAGAATGGTGTTTTACTTCAACATTTTTGAGACCACCACCCAGTCCGCCATCTTGCCCTGATCTTTGGTGGTAGTTTGCATTGACTTCAGTAAATCTGAGGGATGTGATGCATGAACACTGTTTATATGTAGCAGGCTCACACAGTTTAATGTAAGCATTGTTAGTTTATTTCTGTATTTGTATTAACAGCCATGCACATAGGTCAATATACCTATGCCTTTGTACCCAACAACATCAAAGTGACCATTAAAATTCTAACAGCTAAACATCTTTTCGAGACCTGCTCTCTTGCAGGACCCACCTGTTTCTAATACATTCCCAGCCAACCAACCTTGAAGAAATCTGTGCTATTACTGGCTGAGGAAAAAAGGAAAATAAATTTTTCACAGTGAGCCCTGGGTGGTAAAGGTATAGGTGGTGCAAGTGGAGCAGGCCCAAGGTAGTACAATCAAAAAGTGACCCAGTAGACCTTCCTTCCAGGGAGATGGATTAGATAAGCACCTTATGATCAAATGGCAGCCTGTTTTCTCTCAAACATTAGTTTCCAATCAGGGATGCTGCTCCAATTCAGAATACACCAGTGACCGTACAGCTTTTAGTGAGCATTGGACAGAGTCAGGCATGTTACTGTCCATCCACTAAGTGGACCTCTAACTGTGACATGACATTCCAGCAGCTTAAGCAACAGCTTGTTCCAGTCATGGCACCCATATTCAGATTGTAGCGTGTCTAGATCAAGTCTTCGCTCTTTAGGACATACATCATAGTCAAACTGGCCCTCAGAGCCTACAGAGTCCTTGTTAAGGAGAAGTATTTATTCCATTTAAATGGAAGGTAGTGTCTGCCTTTGGATTTCAATTTGCCCACAGTGTGTACTGTGTGAAGTCATACCACAAAGCAAGGCCCTGTTGATACCTATTCTAGTGAAAGCTCTGTTGGAAGTCTCAGAAGTAGAATTTCTGACTCAGTAGGCTAACAGATCATTACCAGAAAAAAATGTTCTTGCTGGCCACTTTAGAAGAGGAACAGAACAATATATGGGTGAACTAATTACAAACTTTTGTCCAGGCCTACAGCAATATTATTCATTGTTTCACTGGATACAGCCCAGCCTGCTTGAAGTTTTTAAGGCATTTAAAATGTCTCATTGACTTGTTGATGGAGACAGTAGGAGGGGAGAATCAGGCTAGCCTTTCAGAGTGGTACATTATCAGGAGCAACTGACTTTTGTTTATGATAAAGACTCAGAGAATATGGAAAGAGCAGCTGAAAAAAAGCAGCTGTATGATTGGGCAGCTCGAGAAGGTACTCTGCTGCAAGAGGAAAGTGTGTTTAAAAAAAAATAAGCTAAGTGACCAGTGGGAGGACCTTACATGGTGATAGGACCTCATCGAGCTCTAGATATACACCTGAGAATAAAAACACAACTGGGTCTGTAATGTACAGGATCAGGTTCACTAACTTCAAAATACTCATATAAGGAAGGAGTGGATTACCACTTTGATCATAGTCTGTAAAAGAGCTAATTTCAGAATATACAAAGCTGGTTACACTGCACTCTACATGTTCTGAAATAAGTTCTTTTGCAACCTATGACCAAAGTATTAATTTGCTCCTGTTGATATGAGTATTTTATTTAGTGAACATGATGCTGTACATTACAGATCCAGTTGTGCTTTTATATGTGCAAAGTGTGTATATTTATTCCCAGCTATTATTCAAGAAATGTGGAATCTAGGGTTTTTGCAGTGTCTGGGGAGCATTATTAACAACTCTAAGTATAAACAGTTGGTTTGATCCTTTTGACTTAGGTTTTGAGTTGTGATTCCTTTTGAGTGATTGGAAGTGACTGTTTTTGTTATTTTACTCTGTTATAAATGCTTGCATTTTATGCTTATGCCTTTTTGGTCTAGTTGCCTTCTCTCTCCCTGTGTTTTAAGATTGATTCTGGTTGAATGCCTGTAACTGTTGGACTGTCTTTTCCTGAGGACAACAACAACAACCAAAGAAACATATTTTGTGATTTCATTGGTCAGACTTTAGAATGGGACTTTAACTTAGTTACAAAGTGACTTTCATATGCAGAAATGTATTCAGACCTTAATTTACACCATAATTTACAAAGAATGATTGATTATTATATGCTCAATTATAATCATATTTGGAATCACATTTCTCCAGCTCAAGTCAAGTCAAAGTTTATTTATATAGCACTTTTTACAACAGTGCTATATAAGTGTCCATGAGTGTCGCCAATGGCGACAGTGGCAAGGAAAAACTCCCTAAGAGCAAGAGGAAGAAACCTTGAGATGAACCAAGACTCAAAAGCAGACCCGTCCTCCTCTGGCTGACACCGGATAGCAAACAATAACATGAGCAATATGTTAAGAAAATAAGGTTTTACCATTAGTGCAAACTATTAAAATACAGAAAAGGGAAAATAAGGTGGAGTGATGGCTATGATTAAATGGTTTGAGTCTGTGCAGCAGCAGCATCGTCAGGAGAGTCGGTTCATGCAGGTGAGGTTTGCACAGCGTTGTACAGCAGGAAGCTCCATGGTAGTCAAACTGGTCCAGGAGACGGGCGAGCTGTCAGCACCCGATCAAGGCAGAAGAGGCAACAGCATCAGACCACACAGGATGGGCGGTTGTTCAGCTAGGCAAAGAAACACACAGACAGTTAGTTCTGTTAAGAGAGACTGATCACTGTATACAGTGTAACAGAGAGCAACAGAGACTCTGGCAGTTCAAGCTATTACAGCCTATCTGGCTGTCTCAGTCTGACTCCCATCCTATATGGTTTGGGTGTGACGGTGAGTCCATGTACAAGAGTGAAGTCTGGTTCTCCTGCATCTTTAGGCCAGAAGAACTGGAACCGGCGCAGCAGAGTGTCCAAGATAAGGAAGAGTTCCATGTGAGCCAGACCTTCACCAAGACACACACAAAGCCCTACAGACATGCAAAACACATTACCATACTTAAAAAACTACAAAACAAATTGAAAATGAAATGTGAACTAAGAAAAAAAAATGGGGTAAGCAAAACTTAAAAAAAGATTTCCTTAAATAACTATCTAGTTCTTCAAACCACCTTAAAACTGTAAATATAACATTTTTAATGTGATCTAAGCATCAAAGATTGTTTCCATGCAAAGTAATAAGATTCAGGGACTCTTGGTAAGACTATACTTATAGTTATCTAAGGTTCAAAACGTTACAGTTCATACTCGAATTAAGCAATTATGAGAAAAGTTAACAAGTTATACATAAACCGTTTGAACTTTTTAACCCTTAAACCAGATCCAACTAGTCAGGTAATTAACAAGCCTTTTGCTGAGCTGAAGTGGGTGTGTTAGAGCGGGGAAGCACCAAAATGGGCTGGGCAGGTATATTCCAGGAACTGCTGTCTTAAATAAAATGGAGAAATTAAAGCAGCAGCATCAACATCAATTAAGCAACATCAATTAAGCAGACTAAGCTTAATTGATGTTGGAGAAACCAGTTTCTGGGATTTGTTCACTGTGTTCATTTACACTGTTCAGAACACTAACTAGTAGAAAAGGGCAGGAAGGCCTCAGGCTTCTTGAACTGTCCCTGCTCATTCAGGAAGTTAGCTGGATTGAACTCATGAGGAAACTTCCACTGGCCTTCTTCACTCAGCACTGAGGCGAGGTTCGGGATGATCACAGTGTCCTGAAAAATAGAAGACGATGAAAAAAAAGAAAAACAAGTAATTAAGTAATAAAGTTATTAAGAAACAAAATGGAAAAGAGAGATCTTCACCTTTCGGATTCTGTAGCCCATCAGTTCAGTATCTCTGCTGGTGCAGTGAAACACACTCAGAGGGATTGTATTGGTGATACGCTGACACTCATGGATCACAGCCTGTGTGTGTGGCATCTCGTGTCTGTCCTCAAAAGATGCATGAGCTTTACCCTCCAGAACCTCATCAATCTCCTTCTGACATCTCTCTAGAAAGCCAAAAGAGCAGGCATATGGAATGGTAAATCTATTAAGAAAACAAATAGTATGATGAAATGCAATAGATAGTTGGTTCAAACCCTGGATGTCTGGATGTGTTATGAGGTAGAGGAATGCTGTTAGGAGGGTGTTGGAGGTGGTATCTGTCCCAGCACCACGCAGGTCCAAAATACATGCTACAAGCTGTTGCTCTCTGAAGGAGGACCCATCATTTCCTCTCTGTTGAACAGAAAGCATCATCTGGTACCTTGTGCATATAAAAGAAGATAAGATCCACTGTGTCACAGGAAATCTTCTTGACATTCAAGCACACACACCTTATCAAGCTGTAGTTCACCCTGTTGTATCTGTAACAGCACTCCTTACAAGCTTTCAGAATTTTATAAGCTCACTAGGCAAGATAACACATTTCCATTCATGAACAGTCTAGTTTTTGTGTCTCTTCGCCCACTGGCCAACTTTGTGAGCAGAAGTGAGCAAAGGCCTCTTGCGTATCAATCTGCTCCATATGTTCATGGTATGCAGTTCCCTGCGGAGAGTTCTTTCAGAAATTGGTTGTGAAGAACCTGCGTTGACTTCTAGAAGCAGTTCTTGCCTGGAAGCAAATTGATTTTTATTCACGAGCCGTGAAAACACGCTGGCGGTCCCTGTCCATCAGTTTCATCTTTTGGCTACAATTCTGACAAGAATTTTCTGTAGACTGGGATTTTTGCCCGTATGACCGTGCGCGCCGATACACATGCAAATTTGGCTACTTCTTTTACACTATGGCTTTTGGTACGCCCAAATGTAATCACTCCTTTTTGGCAATCATTAACATCTGCTTTGTGACCTATTTTCCACACATCGACCAAGACATTCACTGCACTGCACCACCTTGTCTCAATCTATGAATCCCATTGCTCATCCTCGTGCAATGCCATCTGCAGGAGCCTGAAGTTACTTTTCCGGGTATCTCTGCAGGCAGAATGTCTGAGGTTGAGATTAACTGACCACATTCTGTACATAGTAATACAGTAATTGTCTATAGACTTCACCTTTCCTTGCTGTTAGATGGCTGACTAGGAGGTTTTGTGAGCATCCTGAAAAAGTCTGCAGCCTTGATCACCAGAGCTTCCTTCACAGCCTTCAAACCAGCAAGAACCACTGCCGGTGTTCCTCCAATATACTGGCTATAAACGTTCCCATAGCGCTCAGCCAACTACAGACATACATCAAGCACAGAAACACTGACCTAGTAAAAATACACCATCATGGTGTCTATGCTGACTTTTAGTGTATAAATTGAGTTTTTCACACTGCAGAAATTTGCATGCAGTTATCACATTGATGTCTTGACCACAAGCATGGAGTTTTAAAAATAACTGATAATTGCTTTGTACCTCTGATATTAGATGTTGAATTTGCCAGCTACAACCACCAGAAACGAAGTTTAAACAGATTTCTCCCTTCAAGTAAACAAACTACTGCAGGTTGGTCATGCCTTTCCCTCTAGGTGCCCGTATGCTCAACCCAAATAGGCTTTAAAGTAAGCTCCTGTTCACTTTTGTAAATTTTTGGTGAAACTCATTATTGTCATCAATAAGAGGTTCAAAATAATGTATTTCAATGGTTTTCAGTCTTGGTCCTGCAGGTCCCCGGCTCTGCTTATGCTCCAACACGCGCACTTCAAAAGCCTCCAGGACCAAGGCTGAGAACCATTCATGAACATGGAATATTTTGTTTTGCTCAGACCAGCATCAACAGAAAATGGTTCTTTACCTTTTCAAAGCCTTTCAGATGATTGGTGATGTCCAGTTTCCCAAACATGGGCACAGGCCGGGGTCCAAGAGGAAAGTTCTTGGGCCTCTGGGTCCTGACGAAGAGGAAGAGGAAAAAGATGAAAACCCAAACCAGGACCAAGGAGCCCAGCATGATGGCAGTTGTGGTTCTGCTCTCTGCTGGGTTCTACCATAAAGGTTCTACCTTTTGTTCACCAGATCTTTCCAATAAACAGCCACGTCAACCGAGTAGGAGGAGCATGTGTGAGAGAGCAGTTAAATCATTGACACAAGGGTGGCTGGTGGAGTGTTTGGTGACGATGAAGCAACTTGTGGCTTTTGCACTATTTTTTAAAAAAATACAAAGATACATGTGTACAAACTTTAATGTTCCTCAGAGATGGTTGTCTGTTATTCTGTATTCCTTTCACCCCCTGATGATGCAGAGTAAAGCTTATAGATTATAGTCAAATAAAGTGATTGTGGATTCTGGAAATTACCAGAATGTTTTCATACACTTATGAGTGAATTCCGCCTTACTCAAATGCACCAACAACTATTTTTTCCCGACCTGTATTTCAGCAAACCCCAGCTCCTGTGCTAGGATGGGCTAATAGCATCTAGGGTTTATCATAACATATAACATGGAGGAAAAAATTCACATTCCTTTTTTTCTGCAGTGCATGAAAATAAAAACAGTACAGAACAATTTAGCATAGAAATATAGTACTACAATCATCTGGAGATCAGAATTTAGATTAACACAAAACCATGTGACAAAACCATTAAAAGTATTACCTTAGCTTAGGGAATAGAAGGGAATACATGTAGTACATAAGCTACATAAGCGTATCTTCCTTTGGATTAGTACATAATTGGTACACATTGGTATACACTGTTACAGACTAAAAATGAAAAACAGTATGCAGTGGAAGAGGCTTGCCAGAAGTGCATACTCACTTTAAACAATTACCTAAGCTCACATTTATTGTAACTATTTATTTTATTGCCACACAACACAGTGTACATTTTAATTATTTTTTTTATTTAGACTGACCCCAACTCACCTGTATGAATAAACATAAGCTTTACTGAACATTACTGTGTACAGTGTAATCTACCTCAAGCTGACTTCCCCTCTGTTTAAACTTGTGAACGTGTTATGAACATGTAATATGTTTGTTGACTGGTAAGGAACAGGGAGCAATGGGACAACAGTCACTGGATGGACAATGGCTATAATAAAATTGGCTCTTCAATGTCAGTGTGCTGAACCTAACTAACTAACATATGCCAATGATTTTTGAAAAAAAAAAAAAATCCTATCTAAGGCCCTCCAAGTACTTTCATTATTTTGCATCACACGCTGGGGGGGGGCTCCCTGTAAGGTAGAGCACAGTTAAATCATTGACATAAGAGGGAAGGCTAGGAACTTGTAATCATGATGATGCAGATTCAGTCTCTTTTCAGAAATTATTCTTTCAAGCTCTTATATATATTTCCTCACAATGCATGTAAGCCACAATAACAGCAGTGTTCTTTATCTGTAGCCTGGCCATACACATACAGTGTAAAAAATGGGAGAAAATCTCTAACTATTCCTTATATGTGATCAAATGTGGTAATCTTGGCAATACCACATAATGCAGCAAATCAGTGCTGAGTGCAAATCAGTTTTCATTCACTTCATTAATTTGTGTTAGTGAGTGCTAAGAGGGCAGCAGACTTCCAGCAACTAAATGATGGCCCTTAAATATGGCCCTTCACTGGGATGAAGATGCTCTTTAACCATAACCATAAGATAATGATGATTACTTAAACTAGAGTAATATAAATACGGCAAATGATTTGAATGAATTGTTTTTCAGCATGTAAGAAAGAGGGAACTGTGTAATTAATTTGTGGTAAAATCATAATACTGGCAGAAATATCGGAGAATTCATGAAATCAAAGTTAATAGATTATTCACAGAAATAATTGTTTACTTCTCTCACATAGAAAATATACAGCTAAACCTTACTGTAGCAAACTTTCATTGGTTGGCTATGTCTGCAGATTTTGGGGCAGTTGGAGTCAACAGGTGGGAGAGAAACTTAAGTGGTGTGTAAGGGGGCCCAGACTCAAATTTGTTTCATGCTGATCGCATTTCAGACAAGACAGCAGCTCCACATTCATTTAGTTGCATCTCCTAGTGACAAGCAAGTTCTGTCAGCTTGGTTTGGTTTGGTTCAGCAACAACTCAGACGTTGTGTAGTTTGTAATCCCCAATATTTCAGTCACCAAACTGCAGAAACCAGTCAGATAGTGTTAGATACCTAGTCTTTTTATAATCTGTTAGCACTTGTGTAGTACAGCGATTCTCAAACTGGTCCTCAGGGACCCCCAGAAGCTCCACATTTTTGCTAGAACATAACTCGTAATGTATTGGGATAGAGCAAAAATGTGGACCCTCTGGCAGTCCCTGAGGACCAGTTTTAGAACCACTGGTGTAGCATATCCAAGGCTTTACGCAAGACCAGTTGTTACCAACTTTGGTGTTGGAGTACTCCTGCCTTGCATATATAAGTGTTTTACACTTGATTGCGCTTACTTGCTAATTAACAATCACCTGCTGAGTTGAAGTGGGTGTGTTAGAGAGGTAGGAACACTAAATGGGCAGGGCAGGGATTACAGAAGATTCCAGGATCAAAATTAAGAATGGCTGTATGACTAAGCTTAACTGATTTTGGAGAAGCAGGTGCTTGGGTTTTGTTCACTATGTTCATTTCTACTTTCCAGATCTCTCACCAGCAGGAAAGGGTACGATGGCCTTTGGCTTCTCAGACTGTCCCTGCTCGTTCAGAAAGTTAGCTGGATTAATCTCTGAATTTCCACTGGCCCTCCTCACTCAGCACTGAGAAAAGGTTTGGGATAATGACAGCATCTTTGAATACAGAGGAAGACAAAAGGGAGGAAAAGTTACAGAAAAGAAGTATGAGGCCTAAGTTATAAAGAAATAAGTTGGAGAGAAAAGAAAGCTTCACCTTTTGGATGCTGTAGCCCATCAGTTCAATATCTCTGCTGGTGCAGTGAAACACACTCAGAGGGACAGTATTGGCCCTGTGCTGAGATTCATGGATTACAGCCTGTGTGAATGGCATGTTGTGTCTGTCCTCAAAAGATGCATGAGTTTTACCTTCCAGAGCCTCATCAATCTCCTGTCGACATCTCTCTAGATAGATAAGACAAATGGCATATGGTATGATTACTGTCTATGAAGAGAACAATATATGAACAAACAGTATGAATGAAGTGCAGTGGACTGTTCATAATTCAAAGTTCAAACCCTGAACACCTGGATGCGTTACGAGGTAAAAGAATACTGTGCGGAGGGTGTTGGAGGTGGTCTCCATCCCAGCACCATGCAGTTCCACAACATATGTTGCATGTTGTTCCTCACTAAAAGAGGACCCATCATTTCCTCTCTGTTGAACAGAAAGTATCATTTGATAAGGTTGTTTAAACACAAGTGAATTAGAGAGGATGATGCTTTGTGTTGGAGGACGTGTTCTCAGAATTTGTCTTTAATAATACCAGAAAAAATCTTCACATCCACACACACTATTAAGCTCATCCAAACACACCGATCAGGCATAACATTATGACCACCTCCTTGTTTCTACGCTTATCGTCCATTTTATCAGCTCCACTTATTATATAGGTGCACTTTGTAGTTCTACAATTACAGACTGTAGTCCATCTGTTTCTCTGCATACTTTGTTAGCCCCCTTTTACCCTGTTCTTCAGCGGTAAGGACCCCCATGGATCCTCACAGTGCAGGTACTATTTGGGTGGTGGATCATTCTCAGCACTGCAGTAACACTGACGTGGTGGTGGTGTGTTAGTGTGTGTTGTGCTGGTACAAGTGGATCAGAAACAGCAGTGCTGCTGGAGTTTATAATTGATAAACAAGGAGGTGGTCATAATGTTATGCCTGATCGGTGTAGTAAGGCTGCAACGATTAGTTGACATAATCCACAACATCAATTATAAAAATGTGTCGACTTAGAATTTCAGTGTCAACTCGTCACTACTTTGTAACTGCAACGCACTATAGGAAGTAGTGACGTCAGGAAAAGAGGTCTACTCAACGTCAGAAAGAGTACTTTTGCTCTTTCTCATGCATCACCGTAGTGCTGCCGTGAAATGACAGCTCTTCTTTGCAGTGTTTGCATTCAACTTGTTTCATTTGTTTATTTTTGCTGAAATGCTCCTATACTTTTAAGTGTTTCGGTCATGCCACACATTGGAAGCGATACCGCCTCCAGCATTTCCTGTAGTGCGTTGCAGTTACAAAGTAATGAAGAGTCGACATTGAAATTCTAAGTCGACACATTTTTATAAGAAATGCAGAAAGAGACGTTGAGTAGACCTCTTTTCCTGACGTCAGCCGACAGTAGAAATGTGGTTGAATTTGGAAGTTTTTTAGACGTCTTTTTCCTGGTGTCCATTCGATGTCCTCACAGTGGTTGTTCACCAAGGTAATTTTAGGTCATTTTGACATCATATTTACGTAATTTTAGTACAGTGTTTTCACTTAAGAGGCATGATATAATGCTGGGAACACTATATTTACTTTAGTCTTAATTTGTGTACAAGTTAGTGTTCACAAGATCACACGTCTATTTAATATTTTATAAACAAAAAGAGAATGTAATATTATTAAAGTTTGATGAGTTATAAATTACTGACTGTTGTGTGTCTCTAATTGTTAAACAGTAACATTTAAAAGATACATATTTAGTGAAAACCATTTCAAAGATATTCTGAAAAAGCAGCACAAAAACAAAATGTGAGACTAGTCAAACTGAACTGCATTTATTTAATACTTCATGAAAAAATTATTTTTTTATTTTCTTTTAAATAACATTACTTTCAGTTGCAAATTTGAATGAATAAAACATTAATATTTTCAATTAATATCAAATATACATTTATTTCAATTAATATCACAAATCTTTTTTTTTAGACTTTATACATTTAAATTATAACCCTATTTCCAAAAAAGTTGGGACAAAATGTAAATAAATGTAAATAAAAACAAAACATTTAAACCCTATATTTAATTGAAAGTAGTACAAAGACAACATATCAAATGCTGAAACTGAGCAACTTATGTTTTTTGAAAAACTTATGCCGATTTTGAATTTGATGGCAACAACACATCCCAAAAAAGCTGGGACGGGGGCAACAAAATGCTGGTAAAGTTGTGTAATGCTAAAAACACCTGGTGAGTTTTAACAGGTCAGTAACAAGATATGATAGAAAAGAGTCTTTCAGAAGTAAAGATGATGGGTTTACCACTCTGTGAAAGACTGCACAGGCAAATAGAGCAACAACTCAAGAATAACATTGCTTAACATAAAATAGCAAAGAACTTTTGCTTTTTATCATCTACAGTACATAATATCATTGAAAGATTCAGAGAATCTGGAAAAACCTCTGTATGCAAGGGACAAGACCAAAAATCAGTATTTGCTGGCTGTGATCTTTGGGTCCTCAGGCGGCACTGCATTAAAAACAGACATGATTCTTTAGTGGAAATCATTGCAAGGGCTCAGAAATACTTCTGAACACCACTGTCTGTGAAAACAGTTTGTCGCTGCCTCCACAAATGCAAGTTCAAACTCTTAAACGCAAAGAAGAAATCATATATAAACAGGATCCAGAAACACTGCCACCTTCTCTGGGCCCTAGCTTATTTAAAATGGACTGAGGGGAAGTGGAAAAGTGTCCTGTGTTCCGACAAATCTGAAATTCGTTTTGGAAATCATGGACACTGTGTTCTCTGGGCTAAAGACCACTCAGCTTGTTATCAGTGCACAGCTCAAAAGCCAGTATTCATGATGGTATAGGGGTGCATTATTGCACATGGCATGGGTGACGGGCACATCTGTGAAGGCACCATTAATGCTGAACGATATATACATGTTTTGGCAACATATGCTGCCATCCAGACAACGTCTTTTTCAGGAAAGGCCTTGATTATTTCAGCAAGGCAATGGCAAATCACATTCTGCACCTATAACAACAGCATTGCTCTGTATTAAAAGAGTCCGGGTGCTAAACTGGCCTGCCTGCAGTCCAGACCTGTCACCCACTGATAACATTTAGCACATTATGAAATGAAAAATATGACAAAGGAGACTCTAAACTGTTGAGCCGCTGAAATCCTATATCAACATAGAATGAAAAAACATTTCACTTTCAAAACCACAGTAGTGTCTCCTCAGTTCCCAAACGCTTACAGAGTGTTGTTAAAAGAAGGTGATGAAACACAGTGGTAAAGATGCCCCCTGTCCCAACTTTTTTGGAGCATGTTTTTGGCATCAAATACAAAATGGGCATATGTTTTTCAAAAATAATAAAAATTTCTGAGTTTCAAAATTTGCTATGTTGTCTTTGTAGTATTTCCCTTTAAAATTATGGTTTACATCATTTACATATCATTGCATCCTATTTTTATTTATATTTTGCACAGCATCCCAACTTTTTTGGAGATGGGGTTGTACTTTCTAAAATACACCAATGAACCAATCACATTAAAACTAATATGCTAATATTGCTAATATGTTCAGCATGACATCAGATTTGGTACATTGCAGGGCTTTCTGAACACTTTCTGTAATAAAGCATGATACACTTTTTATAGAAAATTTTAGAAATGAAGATTTAAGTTCAACATACCACGACTGATTCTGATCACTGGAGTTGCTATGAACATTTTTGATTTCACTCATTCATTTTGTAATTTGAGCAACAGGATTATGGGTATTTCTAGTGAAAGCTTCTTCAGTGTCTGCAGTTTGTTCTCAAAAGGAAATGCTGAAATGTCATTTAGGGAACATTTGAATAGTTCAGTGTCATGAGGAAGGTGGATAAGGTTATGCACATTATATACTACAAATTCTCTCCCATAAAGTTGACTGCTTTGCATCACAAAGTACATGAGCAGTTCTCTTGCGTAACTGGAATACTTTGTTCTCATCTCAGTGTTGGACTGGAGAAGGGTTGTCATGGCGACCATGACACAAAGCGCTCATACCTCTCACTGGGGAGAATTTTTCTTAAAACCAAAGGGCCCGTATAAAGAAGGAATTGCCTAAATTCAGTTGCCTTCCATCAGTCAGCCTTAAAAAGGGACCTTGGCTGTCGAACGAATTCTTTAGGCAACTTTCCTGAGAGCTTAACAAGCTGGTCAGACAAATCTGAAAGCTACAAAAATGAAAGTCTGGACTCTTTAGGGCCTTTACGCAGGTAACCCAGCAGATGCCTCACTACACCCAGACAGACAAGATGTATGTAGGCAGGAGTAAACGCACTTACACAGTCTACTCCACAACATAGAAGTGGACAGTCTGGTGTTCAGGGTAGCCTCCATTGGAAAACTTTTTATCTGTCCTTTTAACAGCACTTTCATCGGGAACTAAAGTAATCCGACCACAATCCAGACACCATGAATTGTGAATCTCTCACAGGTGTTGTAACCAGTGTGAGGAGCTGAGCATTTTAAAAACGCTCGGGCAGGAGCATCACAAATAAAAACCAAATCTTCTACAAAGATTTGTTTTCCACCTGTTTGAATTTCTTGTTTTAATTCTGAGGTGAAATCTGACAAATAGTCCTCCAGTGGAGCTGGTTTAGATGTGCCATGAAAAATGGCAACAATAAAAAAAGGTGGTGCATGATTTAGGCCCAATCTCATTTCTTCTTTTCACCCCTACCCCTTGTTTTCGAGTGTCACCCTAACCCCTTGGAACTGATTTACAAGGGGTAGTGGTTGAAATCTTGCCTTATGGACAATGGGACAACCTTAAAAAAAAAACAAAACAAAACAAAACAAAACAAAAAACATTGCTTCATTATCAGGCTATTAGCACTGCTCTGTAGGCGACCTGGCCCATCTGCAATGATAGCAGAGGAGGGTAAAGTTCAGCTCCTTGCTGCTGGGCTTTAGTTACATTTAGGGCATCATATGCCTTCAAAGAGGGGGTTTAAGACAATTATTTATAATTGCCCACCGCTAATTCTTCAGTGATATGAAGCTGAAGTCAGATATTCACCAGCTCATTGTTTGGATTTTCCCGTTCCACCTTAAATGGTGCAGCAGTTACATTCTGGCGCTTCAGGTGTCAGAACTGCTGGACTATTTAAGGTGGAATGGGAAAGTTAGCTAGCTATTAGCGTTTTTTTATGCTTGTTACGAAGAAAACGATCATAATACATTGAAACGACATTAAACTAAGATAATACAGTGGTTATCGTAATTTTTTTATGGGGAAAACACACAGAACACAATAATGGCCATAACTGAGAATTGCTAGGTTTGAACAATGGAATGATCAATCTTGAAAGCCAATCTGTTTATTGTGCCTTGATCAGTAGGTAATTTGTTAGGTGCTATTTGGAGATTTTTTTTCTATCCCAAAATAAATGTACTTCCCACCACATTTTCTTGAGCCTCCACTGTCCGAGGAGTTTTAAGTAGTGTTCTACAATCTTTCAGTAGATTTTGTCCATGATTTCCTAATACGCCAAGTAGGTCATTAAAACAGCTCCTTGTAACATGATGATTTGTTGCCCATTTGGTGAGGTCATGCTCAAGGTCACATGGAGGCTCATCACCAATGTCTTCAGAACAATCTAAACTTGCAGCTTGCTCATCGGACTCAGACGAAACAGGGAAGAAGTCAAAGAAAACATTCCCCTCACTAACTGAGCTCTGACTTATTGCTTTTTCTCCCTCATCCTCTGATGTGCTTGATTCTATAAGCTCTCTCAATTCAATAGCTACTCATCTCCAGTGTTTTTTGCGATCTGCCATATTTGAAGTTAAACATAATACAGACTAAATGTCAGTAAAGTGGTACAAGATCATTTGACACATGTAGGGCGGGTTACACCAACAAGGATTAAACAGTTTAGAGCTAATCAAGAAATTGTTAATCTAGGTTTTATTTTAAATCAAGATGTGCCGCACCACTTAATTTTAAACAAGAACTAACAAATCTACGATTAAAACCTTAATCTGCAATTACAACCGTGACCTGCAATAAATTTGTTCGCCAAGATTAATTCGCCAGTATAATCATTCATATCATATAAATGATTCTGAAATCTGAAGTGAGAAACAGTTATATTAATAATATACACAGATCAGGCATAACATTATGACCACTGATGTGGTGGTGGTGTGTTAGTGTGTGTTGTGCTGGTATGAGTGGATCAGACACAGCAGTGCTGCTGGAGTTTTTAAACACTCTGGCCACTCACTGTCCACTCTATTAGACACTCCTACCTTGTCAGTCCACCTTGTAGATGTAAAGTCAGACACGATAGCTCATCTGCTGCTGCACAGTTTGTGTTGGTCATCCTCTAGTCCTTGATCAGTGGTCACAGGACGCTGTTGGCTGGATATTTTTGGTTGGTGGACTATTCTCAGTCCAGCAGTGACACTGAGGTGTTTAAAAACTCCAGCAGCACTGCTGTGTCTGATCCACTCAGACCAGCGCAACACACACTAACACACCACCACCACGTCAGTGTTACTGCAGCACTGAGAATGATCCACCACCCAAAGAGTACTTGCTTTGTGAGGGTTCATGGGGGTCCTGACCACTGAAGAACAGGGTAAAAGGGGGCTAGCAAAGTATGCAGAGAAACAGATGGACTACAGTCTGTAACTGTAGAACTACAAAGTGCACCTATATAGTAAGTGGAGCTGATAAAATGGACAATGAGCGTAGAAACAAGGATCATGTGGTCATAATGTTATGCCTGATCGGTGTAACTGTTAATAATGCTGTGTCCCAATAATTCCCAGGGTCCACTATGTGGCTAACATAGTGTGTAAGGGTTTCATCTCCGTAGTCAAACCAAATGCCAAATAAAACCAGATAGATGATATTTGATGCAGCATCATGGAACAGTCTTCCTACACATGTAAATTCACAAATCTCAAATATGACTGCACAAGGCTGAATGATTTTGTTTTTTTTTCCCCTTAAAGATCTTGTAGCTGTAACTAGGATGCAAAATGTGGCCCTAATTAGCCTTTTGGATGCCCCGAAGACTCAATATCAAAATTGTGGAGAGCCCCTGAAAATGAACTTGAAGAACATATGACAGTGTTGATTAAGGAGAAACAGACACTCAAATATGAACTCAAGAAAAGGTCATTGTAATGGTGTTACAGTAACTGTTTACCTTTGAAATGCTGAGTTCTTTCAGTCTTAACTAGAGCTGAAGCTCTTCTTTCAGTGTGGCGCTGTGTTCTAATATGTATTACATAACATGCCGGCAGGGGGCCGTGCCGGGTCATTGCGGTCATTTTACACAAACACCGGCTCCAGTGAACGAACATCTACCCGCTGAGCGCTCGCTTTCTCAGATGCCGGAGGTTTTGAGGGAGAAAAAGAAAACTGTTTTTCCGAAAGCAGCTGTGGCAGCAACACTGAAACGCGAACTGCACGTTTACGCTGACGTTAGTCAGCAGCGGTGAAACAATGACACAGAGGGTCTTTTCCTCCGCATGACTATGGCTCAATCCCATTTCTTCTTTTTACCTCTACCCCTTGTTTTCGAGTGTCAAACTCGAGTTACAGTGGGTAGTGGTTGAAAGCTTGCCCTACGAAATGGGACAAATAATAAATAAAAAAAAACATTGCTTCATTATCAGCTACTAGCGCTGCTCTGTAGGCGACCCAGCCCGTCTTCAGGGAGAGCAGAGGAGGGTAAAGTTCAGCTCCTCACTGCTGGGCTTTAGTTACATTTAGGGCATCATAGCCTTCAAAGAGGGGGGATACGACAATTATTTATCGCCCACCGCTAATTCTTCAGTGATATGAAGTCAGATATTCACCAGCTCATTTTTTGAATTTTTCCGTTCCACCTTAAATGGTGCAGCAGTTACGTTCTGGCGCTTCAGGCGTCAACACTGCTGGACTATTTAAGGTGGACTGGGAAAGTTAGCTAGCTAGCTAGCTACCTAAACATTAGCATGCTGTTAGCGATTTTTTATGCTTGTTATGAAGAAAACGACCATAATACACAATACAAAACGACATTAAACCGAGATAATACAATGGTTATCCTAATTTTTAACGGAGAAAATTCTCACATTTGTGGGTTTCTTTGGTCGCTCGTGCAGCCACCTTGCCGTTTTTTCTTTTTTTTTCTCATAACACTCCGTTTGGAACGACTCTCTGAAAACTCTCCATTTGAAGGGCGATGTAGCCCAAACACTTCACCCTACCTCTCTATCTTGACAAAAATTGGGACACCCTACCCCTAGACGTGAATGCGCAAAATGGAGGGATAAGGGCTAAGTGGCAGGGGTGAGGGGTGAAATGGGATTGGGCCAAAGTTTATTCCTTTGTTAACTTCAAATCATCAGCTGACAAACCACTGAAACTGAGATGAGGTTGTTTTTGCTTCAAAAATGCTTGAGTAATCTGTACACGCTCTACTCGCCATTGCTGTTATTGTCGTTGCTTTATTGTAAGCGACTTTATCCTGCAACGACTACCAGAGCCGGTTTATGAAGAGCCTGGCTTCTTCCTATTTCCCCGTTATATCCGAAACATAACGCCAGAGGGCGCCCGCGAGCGAGTCCTCAATGAATGAGGGTGAATGAAGCTAAATGGTTAAAAACGAAAAGTTAAAACAGTTTCTAATCACTCGCCCAGAACTTTCCTTTAGTTTTAGAAAGTAAAAGGATGTATTTCACTACAATACTAAGAAAAATCTGTATCTTTCATTTTTTTCTACAGAAAATGGGTTTTGGGCAGCAGCATGCTGGCATTACTGCTACTGAGTGCTGATTGGTTGGCGAGCAGAGCAGCTTATTGGCTGTTTGCAGTCACTGACATCATGAACGTACACGAGGCACCGTTTTAAACTCCTATAACTCGAGTTCAAAAGCTCTTAAAATATAATTTCCCCCAAAACACAGGCTTTTAAAAACTGCTTTAGAAAAAAAAATCATTTTTTATTCATGTAGTGTTGATAATTAGTCAGCCAGCAGAAGCAGGTGTGTCACAGCAGAATAAGATTCCCCTACTTTAATATAGTCATATGCAAAGGTTTGAACAGCCTGGTCAAATGATATTTTGTTGATTTTCTAAGTGAAAATAAGTTAACACATCCTCTACAGAGAACACACTTAAATATGGCATTTTGACCTATAAAATGTGCCATAATCTTTGGCCAGGCCACATTTTATGATTTTTCCCCCAGTATGTTAAATTCAATAAATAGAAATTGTGCATTAAAGCATGCAGAAGTGTCTTCTCTCTAGAGAAGTCGTTAACTTATTTTCACTTAGAAAATCTTTATCTTATTTTCACTTTGACCAGGGGTGTCATGTGAAGAGCAAGTTTTATCCGTATGAATTAATTTTAATATTTGATAGTTCAATTTTCATAATTAAAAAAAAGCATTTTCACATGTTGAAATTGTATTGTAATTATTGCAGGATACGTACTGATTTCTTACTCTTTAATACTAAATTGTTACTTTATTGTGCAAATACAATAATTACATGTAAGACTATAATGTTTAACATTAACATATAACAAACTTTCAAGAAATCAATTTAAAAATGCAATAAATAGAATTTCAATATTTCTGTTCAATTTTAATTCATATTAGTAAAAAAAAAAACTTATTCTTACCACTGACAACTAACATCTTACATGCAAAATATGATCCCTGCTAATAAAAGTTCATTTGTAATATGTGAGAATTTAATGTGTCAAATTTTATGTTTTTATTACTACTAATAACATTTTTACTTCTTCTAACTGAATTGGTGATGGCCAAGCTAAAATAGCTTCCCATAAACTAACTGTCTGTAGCAGCATTTAGCCAAGCAGCTAAATTTGCTACTTTTTATGTGTACCAGCATTACATAATTACTAGCTAACTGTGCCACAAAGTGTACAAAAAAGTAGATGTATAGTGCTTCATTCAGAATGACTGAGTTACAAAACAGCTGTCAGATGCACGCAGAATATCCACCTACATTTGTGGGGTCACAAACCTCAAACTACAGTTGCAAAAGCTTTGAGAATTACAGTGCTGAATGGTCATGTATGGTCGAAGAAAACAGAAGTGGATCAAAGATAAAACTTTATTTGATAACAGCATGTAAATCACTGAATGAAGTTCCTTAATGGTGTGGTAAAGTTAGAGTTACAATGCAAGTTGATTTTAAACTAATAGTGAAGTGGTTTTCATACATAGCTACAAAGTATTTTTCCTAATATTAAAATGCATGGATTTTTATTTGATTATTGTTATTATTCATTTGATGTTTACAATCTAATCTGACCTTCATTCATATTGAAAATCTGCATTTTCTATTCCACTATAATTTTCAAATTGTCATTACACAAATTCATGGCACCCTGTCCTACATTCCTCTTGATTCTTGTGTATTACAGTGTGTTAAATTAGATTCAGCTCTATTTGAGAATGAAATAGTTAATACTTCTTCAGTTTCTACGTTTCTCTGGCTACTTATCTCAGTCTAAGTCCCATCCTATACGGTTTGGGTGTGAGTGTGACTCCAAATACAGGAGTGAAGTCTGGTTCTCCTGCATCTTGAGGCCAGAAGAAGTAGAACCGGCGCAGCAGAGTGACCAAGATGAGGAAGAGCTCCATGCGAGCCAGACCTTCACCAAGACACACACGAGGCCCTGCGGACATGTACAACACACAACGTTCTTTGTCGGGTTATAGAGTTGGTTTAAAAGCTTATCCCAGACTAAAGTATAGAATTTAATAATCCAATTCCAAAGTTGGGACAGTAGGAAAATGCAGTCAATTAAAATTAGTGCAAGATATTTAGACAAGTTATTTAATGTTTTAACTCATGAACTTCAATGTTTTTTGTACATATACGCTTACTCAAAATGTGATCTTGTTGAGCATGTTTACCACCATGTTACATCACCTTTCCTTTTAATAACGTTCAGCAATCATTTGGGAACAAAGGACAACATGTACTCGACAGTCCGGGGTCTCCTTTGTTGTATACTGCCCTTCATAATACACCATTTTCAATGGGAAACAGGTCTGGACAGCAGGCAGGCCAGTCTAGCACCTGCACTCTTTTAATACGAAGCCACACTGTTGTAACACATGCAGAATGTGGCTTGGCATAGTCTTGCTGAAACAAGCACGTCCCTGAAAAAGATGTCATCTAGATGGCAGCAAATGTTACCCCAAAATGCATATGTACCCCTCAGCATTAACATCGGTGCCTTCACAGATGTTAAAGTTACCAACTAACACACCCCCATACCATGACAGGCGCTGGCTTTTCAACTTTGAATTGGTAACAGTTGTGATTATTTTTCTTTCTGGCGTGGAAAACACAAGCCATTATTTCCAAAAACAATATGAAAGGAGGACCAGCATCCCATAGCACACGTTTCCACCCAGAGAAGCTGACATGTTTATGTTGTTGATGTATGGCTTCAGCTCTGCGTAGTGGAGTCTTAACTTGCACTTATAGATGCAGTGACGAACTGTGTTTACTGACAAGAGTTTTTTGGCCTTTAGATACAGACATTCTTCCAGATTCTCTGAATCTTTCAATAATGTCATGGACTGTAGATTGTAGAATTTTTTGTGAAGGGGCGACCGAGCCTTTTGTGTAAACATTCTTTTACACCCATGATAACAAAACCTGTTACCTCTTCAGCTGGGGCACATTCAATCTCAAAACGTTGTGCACCATTTTACTACGGTTTCCAGGTTGAACAACATGTATCGTCGAAATGGTGTGCAACGGGCTTTAAGTTATGTTTTCTCTCATTAGATGGGTGTGTCAGAGGTTTTACCCAATCAGCAGCGACATGCATATAAACCCCACTGTATTAAAAAGCCAGTGCACACCATGGATTCTAATAAAGTCTACAAATGCAGCCGCTGCAGCTTGGTGTATGCAACAACTGAAGACATAAGAAGAGATATTTGTTGTGTGTATATTAGTGTAAGGTTTTTTTTTAACAGAACACGCTAGAAGGGTGCAAAGAATGGCCTTCTCAGCTGCCATATTTGCAATGCTTACATAATACAACAGAGTGTTCAATGCACCACCATTTCCATTAAAAAAACGCTTTGCTACATTTTATCATGGCTGAACGCAGCCCTGTTTTCCTGTGGAAAGCTCCAAAATGGGTGTGTCTGATCATATCACAAACTTCCCAGTCTTACACTGCCCCATTCCAATTTTTGGGGGTGTGTTGAAGGCATCAAATTTGGAATTAGTGTATATTTACAAAAATCAAAGTTGATAAGGTTAATTAAAAGTTCAGATAAATTAAATATCTCTTTTTTGTGCTGTTTGCAAATAATACCTGTAAAAGACAAAAATTACTGCTTTCTGTTTTTATTTGCATTTTACATACTGTCCCAAATTAGTTTCTGTAAAAGCTTAACCTACGATGGAGAACCAGGATTTATTCATTATGTTCATTTACACTGTTCAGAACTCTAACCAATGGAAAAGGGCAGGAAGGCCTCAGGCTTCTCGAACTGTCCCTGCTCATTCAGGAAGTTAGCTGGATTGAACTCATGAGGAAACTTCCACTGGCCTTCTTCACTCAGCACTGAGTAGAGGTTCGGGATGATTAGAGTACCCTGGATCACAAAGAAAGACAAAAAATGCAAAAAAATAAAAAACTTAGAATAAAGAAAGGTATGTGGTTCAAATTATATAAAAAAGTAAATTTTCACCTTTGGGATGCTGTAACCCATCAGTTCAGTATCTCTTGTGGTGCAGTGCTGTACACTGAGAGGGAAGGTGCTGGCGACGCGCTGACACTCGTGGATCACAGCATGTGTGTACGGCATCTTGTGTCTGTCCTCAAAAGATACATGAGCTTTACCCTCCAGAATCTCATCAATCTCCTTCTGACATCTCTCTAGAAAGTCAAAAGAAAAGGCATATAAGACCAGTACTGTCCCTGTAAGATCTAGTATTCACTATTAGGTTTATGTTGAAGTGCAGAGGCCAATGCATGAGTCAAACCCTGAATGTCTGGTTTGGTCATGAGGTAGAGGAACGCTGTTAGGAGGGTGTTGGAGGTGGTTTCTGTCCCACCACCATGCAGGTCCATGATGGTTCTCACAAGATCTGCATCATTAAAGTAGGTTCCCCCATTTGCTCCCTGTTGAGCAGAAAGCATCATCAGATAAAGTGGCCTACACTTATGTGCATATTAGAAAATATACGATACACCATGTTGGAAAAATTCTTTGCAGAAGTTCACTTCAATAAAAACAGAAACATATTCTTCACATTCACGCACACTGTAAAGAAATACACTGTAAATTTAGGGTAACTTACTGACAGTGGAGTTGCCAGGTAGTTAGTTTAACTGATATTTACAGCACTCATACTGTAGCAAAAACCTGTAAATGTTGTTGACAGTGATGAATTATTGTACTGTACTTCTGAAATTTAGCAGTATGTTACTGTAATGAACAATAGCCTTTTTTCTGAACATGTACAGCACACACATAAGAAATGAAAGAGTTAAAACAGCAGTTTAAAATGTCCAATTAAACTGCATTAAAAACATTCAAAGAGTCATAAACCCTAAGAAAGTAATCAAAACTTTCATTTCAAAAATACAAATAGCTTTTCTTTAAATGCTAACAGGTTAACAGGCTCCTCAGGCTAAGATGAAATATTTAAAGGCTTTACTTAAAACTGCAATAGACAAAGTAAAAATATGTTATGTTCATGTCTCCAAGAGTCAACTTTTAAGCTAGAGTTTTATAGCACTTAACTCAATGTGGGAAAGCGTATAAACGTTAGCTCGCCATTAGCATGGCGCTGCTAATCCCACAGAGACAGAATCCCTGGGCAGGCCTAGCTTAAATTAGCATTACCCTAGCCGTGGTAATCAGGCACTGAGAAAGAAAAATACTTACAAAGTTTCTATATGAAATTATTCTATATAATATGACAAAATATAAAACAAAAAATCACTTGAATATTCTATTCTGTATTTTATGTCACTGCAAGTTGTGCTAGGTAAACCAGCATGCTATTAGATAGCTAGCAGGAGTTAGCATGAACTAATTTTACCATTTGTTGTATTTATCTTGGTTCACAGACACATTATATGGATGAAAATATGGACAGCCCTCCTAATTATTGAGTTGAGCTGCCACTGGACACTGGAGCAGTAAAAACGCATAGTGCCAACAGTAAAGATCGGTGGAGTAGCGATAATGGTCTGAGGCTGTTTTTCAGGGTTTGGACCCCTTAAATCTACGTTAATACTACAGAGTACAAAGACATTTTAGACAATTATATACTTCCAACTTTGTGGAAACAGTTTAGGGAGGCCCCTTTCTCCAGCCTGACTGTGCCCCAGTGCACAAATTGAGTTCCATAAAGACATGGTTTGACAAGTTTAGTCTGGAGGAACCCCAGTGGCCTGCGCAGAGCCCTGACCTCAACCTCACTGAACACCTCTGGGATGAATGTGAACATCTATTATGAGCCAGGCCACCATGTCCAACATCAGTGCCTGACCTTACAAATGCTCTTTTGACTAAATTGGAACAAGTTCCCATGGACACACTCCAAAATCTTGTGGAAAGCCTTCCCAGATGAGTGGAGCCTGTTATAGCCATTTAAATGCTAATCACTTTGTAATGGGATGTCCAACAATTTCATATAGGTGTGATGGTAAGGAGTCCATATATTTTTGGCTATATAGTGTATGAATGGAGCTCAGCAAGGAGTTTTAACATTTAAATGATGTAAAACTGTAAAACAAAATTAAATTAAAGTGGAGACAATGACTCAATGCTGCTTCAGACAAAAAACCTTTTGGAGCCTAGTTTCTCACTAAAGCTCATGATATCGTGTTTTGGTGTATTATTACAATATTGATACAATAATGTTACAGTAGCCATAACAGGCTTGATACAGTATAATCCACCTGTAGTGTAAATGTTTTCCCAGAATTCAACCCGAGAAGCTGTATAAAAATGTACAACACATTTAAAGTGTCATACTGGTATGAATACAGTACATTATTGGGCAAACTACAGAACGTCACAACGCACACACCTTATCAAGTACGTCCAGATAGCAGTCGACAAAGTTTTCTGGCTCTCCTGGGACTCTGGATGTCTTGTGTTTGCTGACCCTGCTTGCTATCATTTTTTTGATTTCCTCAAAATATGTGAAGGCTTTCTTAAAGGGAAGAGGCAGGGCTCTCACAATAGGAAGAGCATCATATATCTGCGGGAGGGGAAAACACATTTTAAGTGTCATACAATTAAAATACATTTTTTCCAAAGTTATTGTAATATGCTGTTAGTACAGGATATATAGTTAGTTCCATAATTTTCTGGCCTCCTTTACTAAGGATGAGTAAAAATGTCATGAAAAATGGTCTTTGTGGATAATTAGCTCAATGTCAAACTAAATAAAATTAGAAAATAAGTAAATTTAGACTAAGAAAATAAAAACCTTGAACTCTAAAAATATATACTTTAAAAAGACCTCGTCACAATTATTAACACCCCCGCATTTAGTATTTTGTGCTACCTCACTTTTCCAACATAACAGTAATAAATCTTCTCCTGTAATGCTCAATGAGATTACAAACAAGCAGTCTTAGACTGCTCCTCAGTACAGGATCTCTCCAGATCCTCCAGAGTTCTTGGTCCTCTAGTTTAGACTCTCTTCTTCTGCTTACCCCTCAGGTTTTCAAAGGGGTTTAGTTTGGGGGGCTGAGATGGCCATAGCCAAAGCTCAGTTTTGTGGTCATTAAACCCTTTTTGTGTGGAATGCTACCATCTTCCAGGCAGGTGGATATGGGCATTGTCAGGCATATATTTTTTATTAACCACTGCTGGATTGATGAAGGTCAACACTCATTAGATTTTTGCAGTCTGTAGTCTTCCCCATGTTGATGAATGACTAAGGGAAGGTGGCCACTGTGTCACCTCATATCTTCAATTCAGTAAACCGGAAGTCATAGATGAGCCCTAAAGATTCCCTGAGCACTCAGGTGAACTTAAAAAGTGAAATATAAATAAAAAAAATCTTCTGTTACATTTTATTTTGTAAGAATATTTAGGTCTATCAGTAATTGTGACGTAGTATTGTTTTAAAAAAAACTTTCTTGGGTTTGTTTTCTTAAATTTACTTCAATTTAGGATTAGACTTCTCTCATATTTTCAGTGTGAGATTCAGGTAATTGACCACAAAGACATTTTTTCTTGACCATTTACCAATAATTATGTAGCTGACTGTATTATCTTTACTCTCTCTCTCTCTCTCTCTCTCTCTCTATATATATATATATATATATATATATATATAAAGACACACACCTATCAGGCATAACAATATGATCACCTCCTAGTTTCTATGCTCAGTGTCCATTTTATCAGCTCCACTTACTATATGTGCACTTTGTAGTTCTACAATTACAGACTGTAGTCCATCTGTTTCTCTGCATACTTTGTTAGCCCCCTTTTACCCTGTTCTTCAGTGGTAAGCACTCGTGCCAGCACAACACACACTAACACACCACCACCACATGAGCATTACTGCAGTGCTGAGAATGATCCACCACCCAAACAGTACCTGTTCTGTTAGGGTCCATGGGGGTCCTGACCACTGAAGAACAGGGTAAAAGGGGGCTAACAAAGTATGCATAGAAACAGATGGACTACAGTCTGTAATTGTAGAACTACAAAGTGCACCTATATAGTAAGTGGAGCCGATAAAACGGACAGTAAGCGTATAAACAAGGAGGTGGTCATAATGTTGATCAGTGTATATTTGTTATAACATTATTTCTGTCAGGTTTACATCAAAGTTGCTCCAAAGTCTGAAGCGAGAAACATCTACGTTTGTGTTAATGATAAAATGTCCCACCATTCCCCAGGGTCCTCCTGCAATCTTCGTAATTTTAGTGAAGTAGTTGACATACTCCTGTAGGGTTTTGTCATGATAGTCATAGCGAGTGCTATATAAAACCTGGTAGATGACATTCGATGCCACTTCATGAAACAAAGTCTGAGGGTTGATGCAGCCTCCTATACAAAGACAATGCAAATTCATAAATTAATCTGTGATGTAATTGCAAAAAAACTTCATGGTTTTGCTTTTTGTTCCTGAAGTATAATATAGCATAATAATAATAATAATACCAGCACTTTTCTCCAAACGTGCAGTAAGGTGTTCGATCTCTCCCAGAATCCTGTCCTCCATAGACCGCTTCCCCATGCCAAAGTTCCTCAGGGTCATGAGGGAAAAGCGCCGATGCTCCCTCCAGGCAGGACCATAGTTGAGAAATACAACCCCTGACACATTAAACTGACATCAGTAACTCATTTCAAAGTGAGAAAGCTTTGGTCTTTTTAACTTTTACCTAGAGTAAAAGACACCATGATATCAGCATAAAAGAAATATTGATTAGCCACAGTCTGTACACAGGACTTTGATCTCAGTCTGATGACTCAAATAATTTATGGACTTCACCATTTCCTTGCGTTAGATGGCTCATTATGATGTTTTGTGGACGTCCTGAAAAGTCTAAAGCCTTGGTCACCAGAGCTTCCTTCACAGCCTTGAAACCAGTAAGAAACACGGCTGGTGTTCTTCCAAAGTAGAGACTGTAAACGTTCCCATAGCGCTCAGCCAACTAAAGACATACAATACAGCAAGCAGAAAAAGTAAACAGTTCATCATAAAAAAAGTGTGCTTAGACAAAAAACCTCAAAAATAAAGTAACCATATTTTAGATGAGTAAACAGAAACTCTGACCCAGTAAAAACTAATACCACCTATTTGCAGAATTAAACGGGGTGTACACTGATGCTTAACATATCAACAGAACTGGTTTCCACACTTCAGAGATTTGCATTTGCATATCACATATAAACATATAAACCACAATCATATTTCTGTAAAGCTATTTTTGTTTAGAGTAAATTTAAGGTAAATTTCACTGTTATTAGATGCATTTTTACCAGTTGTATCCAGCAGAAATTTAAAGCATGTAAATTAAGAGAAATTATAAATAAAGAAAATTTTAATTAAAATATGCAAGTTGGTCTTTCATTTCATTTTTGTGAGCATCATGTCTACATAGGAGTTCTAAAAATGTTTGTGTTGATTAGGTCAGCATTAAAAAAAGCACAGTACTCTACCCTCTCAAAGTCTTTCAGTGGATTGGTGATGTTCAGCTCAAATAGATTCCCGAATAGGGGCACAGGCCGGGGTCCAGGAGGAAAGTTCTTGGGTCTCTGGATCCTGACGAAGAGGAAGAGGAGAAAGATGAGAATCCAGGCAAGAATGAAAGTGTCCAGCATGGTATCTGTTCTAGTTCTGCGCTCTGCTTGATTTTAGTATAAAGGTGGTTTCTTTAGTGCACCAGCTCCATCTAAGCTGTTAGAGTGTTTTTATAGTCTAGTGTCTGTCCCTTTTCACCACAGATATATACAAACAAAGACGCTGCTGAGTGAACATGATGCAGCAGTTTAAAGTTCTCAACCCTTTCCACCCCAAAGCCCACCTGTTTATAACTATAAGCAGCTCACAGAAAAATTAAAATCAATGTTTTTAATAGTTTTTTTTTTAGTTTGCTCACACTGAAAACCTGTGAATGAGGGCCTGAAAAAGATCAGATTGTCTATTTCAGTTCAATCACAGAAACCAAAATTTGCAGTTATGTTAAAAACTTTACAGGTTAAAAAAACATGTTTGCAGAGGTGATAAAAGGCCCCCTGATGCAGATGTAGATGTGATTTATTTGTACGTCTCTGTTAATATTTATATTAGTCATAATTTGGAAAGGTTTGATTCCTTGAATTTTAATATTTAGGTGTAAGTTCATCTTTTTTCTACTTATGTATTTATGACTTAATTTGCTGTAACCAGCCCACTACAAAATACCGCCTCCTCCTGAGTACAGGCCTGCAGACCACTAGAGGGTGCTTCACAGCCCACTGGTGGTCCGCAGCCCACAGGTTTTGAAACCCTGCTATAACTGGAGTTAAAAAGCGCTCAGAAATATAAAGGCAGTGTTAAAATGTTTTGTGCTGTACTGTGTTCGGTGCATTCTTCTATATAGAAAATGTTTAAGCATTTACAAACTATGATTTTGCTCAAATGCTCCATATTATCGCCCTCTAGCGTTTGATTCCTCTCTACACATTCTCTGACGATGCATTTTGGCATCTGTCGTATTGGGGCAGTCAAGATTCGCTTGTAAACAAATCCACGTGTATGGAGATATGATGGGTTTGCTTTATTAAATCGCCAGTAATTTGGTTAATACTCAACGAATTTTCACCTAATTTGTTTTGTTATAATGGTCAGACAGTTCTGCATGTTGATGATTAGATGGTGTTATATTTGTAAAATGCTTCAGTTTCCAACAGCTGGCCATACTGTTAGAATTTAAATAAGGAAGTTGAGAGACGTGACCTAGAGAAGTGATATTCAGACATTTGTGTATTTATCTGATGTTTATAGGTGGAGGCGCGGTCCGTGAGGAAATATAAAACATGTTTATGATCTAAATAAAAGTGACATGTTTTCTCTCTGTCAGTAATGCAAAAACAGTCAATTTTAAGTCCAGAGTTCAATCTGACAGTGCCAAGGAGACGATTATATGTATGTAGGGAGTGCTAATAAATTAAAGATTGAGCTAAATTGCACGGATTGCAAGCATGCTTTTTTCCCTGTTTCACAAATGAGAGCAGGAAGCCTGGCATATGAAACGAATAGAAAAAATTACAACAGTAGGTGCTCTCTTGATCAAACACATCAGCATCTTTATACATGACTATAGCACAAACATAAATGTTAATCGCTCCGTTCTCCCTATTATATAAGCCTACTCAAAGTCCACGTAGGAAATTCTGCTCACTAGGCGACCATCTTTGCAACGCCACTGGGCAGTTATTTCCAGCCATGCAAGACCGGGGGCCATATTACAGAAACTTCTTAAGTCTGAAATCTTATCTTATATGCTTAGTCACCATGACAACTTTAGTTAGGACTGAATTTAGGACAGAAGCCATTACAGAACAACAGTTCCTAAGTTCATAATCTTATCCAGATAAGAAAACAGTATTACAGACACATCCTAACCAGACAAAATTTCGTAAACTCTGTTCTAACTTTAAGACAAAACCAGAGCTGTCTTAACTTCTGTTTTAACCGTCTGTTTCTATTGTTTTGTGCAGTGACGGGCAGCACAGTTCACTATAACTATAATAATGACGGTGCATTTATCTACATTGAAAACGCTGCTTTGACTTGTGAGGGTTTTTTTCTAACAGCGTTTTAAAACCCCAGACGCTGCAGACTCGATCTCCACTGCCATTCTTATTACCTTCGTTTGTTATGGTTTGATAAAACCTCTTCAGATATAATATTACAGTGATGGTGGTGAAAAATGAGGAGGCTCTGAAAAACACCAGTCACAATATTCTTAACTTTCAGTTTGTCTTCTTTTTTACATCAGTAAGGGTAGCTTCTTTACATCAGTAAGGGTAGCTAACGTTAGCTGTCTGACCAACCAACTTCATTAACCTACGTGTTTATGTTTCAGCTGTTCGCATATGGTCGGTTGCTAGGCAACAGACATGACAGTTGATGGTCGACTTCCATCGATGAAATTAAGATTTCCTAACTTGAGATAAGAAAAGATGCTGTAAGATAAGATTCTTAAATCAAGATAAGATTCTGTAATACGAATTTGTGAAAAATCTTATCTTGACTTATCTGAAGACAAAAAGATAAGAAGTTTCTGTAATACGGCCCCCCGCCTCCTATCTCTTTGAGAAAAGACCTAAATTGGTCAAATTACTATTTCAGAAACATATTTGAAATCACTGATAAAACGTAAAAAAAAATCCTCATACATACTTTGTAACGTTTGGCTCAATAACGCAGAATTTTTGTTTTTATTTTTTTCGGGTTGTTCTGGCTACTGCGATTGCGCAGATCCAGCGGCGTAACCATCGAGCTGATTGGCTGTTATTCCCGAAAGGCGGGGCTTTCTCCGCAGACGCTGTGTTGAGTGTTA
Source organism: Colossoma macropomum (assembly GCF_904425465.1). Classification (NCBI taxonomy): domain Eukaryota; kingdom Metazoa; phylum Chordata; class Actinopteri; order Characiformes; family Serrasalmidae; genus Colossoma; species Colossoma macropomum. The sequence continues at coordinate 7,269,074 of NW_023494788.1, read as the reverse complement.
CGAGCTTTCCCGTTCATTTTTCAGACACTGACCTCTTACTTTATCACGTCTCTGGCCGACCCGACCTCCTTAGTGCTATGTTTATTGTAGTTTCATTGTGGACGTCACATTCTTAAACCGTCGCTCTGTTGTTGTACAAAATGGTAATGACCGCTCCAAGATGACGGAGCCGTTGACGTGCCTGTATGAAACAAACGCGGCTTCTATGGGCGATTCACCTCACGTTCACTGGCTGAATCCCGAATGGATGCCTACCCCTATGTAGTGCACTACGTGCGTTATGAAACTTTGGCTTCTACAAACAGTGCACGATATCTCCAGTAGGGAATTGTGCACACGTTACTGACATGTGTGCATTGTTGTGCACATGCTATACGCTGTTTGTGTGTCGGAGTCTTTATCGTAAAACTCCCAGATGAGCCAATGAATTCACATTGGACAACTAGCTGTCAAAATAAAAGGTCTGGTGAAAAATACAGCACACTTTATGCTCGTTAGAATTTTCTAAAAAACCACCTGGTTTATCTGAATAAAGTTCAGTTAGATTTAAAGTCACCTACTGTTTGTGGCTTACTCAAATCTTACACTTTTAAAAAGTACACTTTGTATCTAATATTATTATTATGTTACTAAAACCTCCCAACTCCCAATAAAGCACACATCATTATTATAAATTTACTAAAACCACTCAGTTTATCCAAATAGATGTGTCATAAAGATGTAATTTTAAGGTCTCCTCTTCCAAAGCTTTCTTCCTAAAAATGATTAAACACCTGGCAGACATGCTTTTTGATTGTAAATGACACCATTTTATATATATATATATATATATATATATACACAGTCCTGCTCACCATTATTGGCACCCCTTCCTTTTTTGCATAACCTGTACAATATCTTCAGAAATAAATGTAAATGTACCAAAGTTATATCTTCAGGATTTTTTAATTGGAGGTCCAAAGTAATACAACAAAAAAAAACATTGTTTTTCAACTTGCATGTTGCAATTTTAAAGAAGAAACAGAATAAACAGCATGTGCAGCAATAAAGGCACCCCTTGTTAATATTTGGTTGCACACCCTTTGGCTGTGATGACAGCCTCCAAACGTTTCTTGTAGCCATCTAGAAGCTTCTTGCACTTCTCAGCTGGTATTTTTTCCCACTCTTCCTTTGCAGTTTGTTCAAGCTCTTGAATGTTTGCAGGATTCTTTTTCCCAATGGCAGATTTCAACTCACCCCAAAGATTTTCAATGGGATTGAGGTCAGGACTCATTGCTGGCCATTTTAAAACAGTCCATTTTTTCCTTTTAAACCATTCCCGTGTACTTTTGGATGTGTGCTTTGGGTCATTGTCTTGCTGGAATACCCATGATCTTCGGCTCAAACCAAGTTTTCTTACACTGGGTAGGACATTTCGCTCTAAAATCTCTTGATAATTCTCTGATTTCATGATTCCTGTGATACGGTCAAGGCCTCCAGTACCAGACGCAGCAAAGCAACCCCACAGCATTATGGATCCTCCACCATGCTTAACTGTTGGTAGGGTGTTCTTTTCCTTATAAGCTTCATTGCGCCGTCTGTAAACAAGCTGTTGCTTTGCATTGCCAAAAAGCTCTATTTTTGTTTCATCTCTCCACAAAACATTGTCCCAGAATGATTGTGGTTTGTCAAGGTACTCTTTGGCAAAGATCAGTCGTTCCTTTTTATGTCTTTTCTTTAGCAATGGTTTCTTCCTTGGCCTTCGCCCATAAAGCTCTGCATGGTTTAGTGTGCGGCGTATGGTACTTGTTGAAACCATGACCCCAGACTGTTCCAGGTTGGCCTTCGGTTCTTTGGATGTTTGCCTTGGTGTTTTTTCCACCATTCGCACCAACCTTCGAAGACTTCTCTTGTCAATTTTCCTCTTTTCCCCACGTCCAGGGAGGTTCTTGACATTTCCATGCTTGGCAAACTTCTTAATAACATTGCGCACTGTTGAAACTGGGATACCAAGGTCTTTGGAGATGGCCTTATACCCTTTGGAAGTCTTGTGTTTGCTAATAATAGCACTTCTGATGTCCTCAGACAGCTCCTTTGTCTTCACCATTGTAACAAATGAACATGGCCCAACGTATGGCTTTTTAAAACCCTGAAGTCATCATTCATTGGCTAAATCATATCACATGGGCACTGAATTTGTCACAGGTGATTATCATTTGTGATTTACCACAGGTGAGTGAAAATGTGTTTCCATACTAATTTAATGTAAAGGGTGCCAATACCAGTGTCACAGCAAGCTTTAGGTTTTTTCTGTTTTTCCCTCACATTGTTTTTTGTTTTAAATTGTTGTTTATAGTTTGCTCTTTTGTTTTAAATATGAGTGCTCTATACAAAAAAACTGTTTCAGTTTATTAATTTTTTCAGGGGATATTCCACAATATGTACTTAAACTTCATGGGTGCCAATAATGATGAGCAGGACTGTATATATATATATATATATATATATATATATATATATATATATATATATGTGTGTATACATGTATACATACATACATATATATATATATATATATATATATATATATATATATATATATATATATATATAATGCTGGTGTAACATGCTTACATACATTGTTTTTTTTTTATTGAGTAGTGGAGAAAAGTGTGAGGGAGAAAAGGTTTTTGATGTATAAAATTGTACAAGTGATGCTAGAAATATTTTTTCAGCTGTTTTTGACTTCAGCTGATTTTTACAAGGCTGAAGTCAGCTTCTCATTTGCCAGCTTCTTGTTCTGCCGAAGGAGAAACTGACTTTAGCTTCGCAACTGTTTAGTGTTTGACAGTTTCTCGTTGCAGATTAAATGTATCAAGACCAGCTGGAGTGATTCTAAATGCAAATAAGTCCATTCGTCTCCAAATTTTTATGTTCGTCTTAAATCTTTCTCTTTGCCTTTTTATTTAGCTATTAGCTAGGGCGAGATTGTGGGCTGCACTGCCATGTGACCAGCAGTCTGCGTGCCAATAAATATAAAGGGTGAATTAGCAGGTGGACATTAACTCCAGCATTTAAGACCATTTATTGTTAAAACTGTGTTAAAAAAAGATCAGCAAGGCTTTATTTTACTGCAAAGGAAGATTATTTTGTTTTTACCTAAAAATATAATTCTACTGTGGAGCTGCAACAGGACAGCGAAAGAGCCGCATGTTGCCGACCGCTGACTTAGACCCATGAACACACTTTCAATTTGTACAGTTCTATATCAGATATCTGATATATATGAGTCTAAAGAAAGGAATCATATTTCCCCCCATTTCCTAAACTGAAGATACAAGAGAAGATGTGCAAAATCTGGATCAAGCAGTGTGGAAACCCACATTACCAAATAAACCTATCATAAATCAAAAGTGTGAGCGTATAAGACAGTTAAATCATTGACATGATGGCTGGACGCGTGTTTTGTGATCTGTTCACATGCACTATTTTCACACATACAAACCTTAATATTTCTCAGAGGCGGTTGTTCACGTTATTCTTTATTCCTACAGAATAAAGCACAGAAATCCAGCACCATGATCATCCGACAGGCCTCCTGACCAGAAAAATTATATCTTGCCAAGTGATAACATCTTTAATCTTTAATAGGATTTCACTTGCTAACATATGATTTTTTGTACACTGCAAAAAAATAAGAGACGATGAGGCTGGATGCAAGGGGGTTGCTTTTATTTACACCAGATTCCAGAAACTGAGTAGCATCCTAACCATAAGACCAGTGAAAACAGGCAACAGCAATAGGGTAACATATGCAATGCAAGACAAAATGACTGAGCAAACCCAGGGCTATGAATATACTGAGAGGAAACAGGACATGCTTGGGATTAATGAGAGGGCAGGGCTACAGACTACAGGCAGGTGGAGCAGAGGGGGACAAGGGGACAGGACTAGAGAGGAGACACTGACCAAAAAACAACAAAAGCACATGGCACAAGAAAACTAAAGGCACAGGACAGAAGACAAACAAAAACACGTGGCACAGAGAAACAATAAAACAAAGGATAAAACAGAAAAAGACAAAGACAGAGCAAAACAGGATGTTACAGAAGACCCCGCCTCTAAAGCGCAGCTCCTGAGGCACAGAATGAAACAGACTAAGGAAGTTGGCTCAGAGGGGAGGCTGGAAACAAGGGCTAGACAGGGAACTTACCTGGGAAACAGACAGGAAAGTCATCAAAAGACTGGACATAAGACTGGACAAAGGACTAGACTGGAGACCGGACAGGGGAACGAGCATGAAACTGGACAGTGGACTGAACGTGGGATAGGACAGGAGATGGGACAAAGAGCAGGGCAGGAGACTCGGAAGCCACGGGCAGGTCTGGAGACAATGAGACCATGGGAAGGTCTGGAGACACAGAGGCCGGCTGGTCAGGGAACTCTTGAGACTGCGAGGGATCTGTTTTGAAAGCAGACACAGGCTGAGCCACATCAATGTCCTCGGAGGCAGACAGATGCTGTGACATCCTCAGAGGCAGGCCGCTGTTTACTAGTGCTCACCAGAGCACTGGGCGACACTGTGAGGACATGCACAGGCCCACTGCTGCTCTACAGAGCACTGGATGGCGCCAGAGAGGCTGTATAAAGAAAGTCCAGAAATTTCTCTTCTACCGTGGGGAGATGTGCTCGACCACAGTGCTTTCTATGGCATTTCCGGTGCTGGGAAGAGGCTACACTTTCATCCGCATGAGCCTCGCCGGATTCTGGAGGGATTAGAGCACGGTCATTTAAAATAAGGAGGGCACAGAAGTCAGTCTGTAAGGTAGCATCCAACAGTCCACTCGGCAGCGCAGACTTAAACCGTTGCAATACCAGGTATCCCTCTTGCAGCCTGGATTCATTTCTTTCAACAAGTTCTTGCAAACTCGCTGCATCCCTGTTTGATCTTGTTTTCTGTAACGTAGGAGAAGTTGAGGCTGGATGCGTGCATTATGACACAAAACAGAGGAAAACAGAGGGCAACGTAACAATGCAGGACAAAGGGACTGAGCAAACACATCTATCTGTGTATGTATCTAAACATACACTGAGAGGAAACAAGAAACACTTATGATTAATAAGAGGGCAGGGCTACAGACTACAGGCAGGTGGAGCAGATAACAAGGGGGCAGGACGAGGGAAGAGACAGAGACCAAAACAATGACAAAAGCACATGGCACGAGAAAACAAAAGAAACATGGCAGAAGACACAAACAAAAGCAAGTAGCACAGAGAAACGACAAAACAAAGGCTGAAACAGAAAAAAAACCCAGGACAGAGCGAGACAGGAAATTACAACGATACCCTTAAGCAGTGCTCCTTTAGCCAAGGGAACTGAAGGGAATGGTTGTACCTAGGCCACATGAACTTTTCCCCTTTGGATTATTAGTTTTTTTTCTGTTAGATTTGCTTATTGTTCCTCACAGCCAGTTAATAATGGGCCTGTTACATCACCGCTGTTCCTAACAGGCTTAGACTGTTACATAAAAGAAATCATTATTCATTCACATGCTGAGAGAGAAGAGCAGTGGTTCTCAACCTGACAGTTAAGATGCATGTGAGATTTCATTTCTTACTGGGAAGAATTTGTGGAATTTCCCATTTTACTTTACTGGGAGGAACAACTTTAGAAATAGGAATTACATTTTAATGTGTTAATTCAACTGTCATGTTGAAATTGTAACTATTGTATGTTAAGAATTTATTTCTTATCAGTGACAAATGTATTAATGCCATATATGCAAATTCAATTATTAGATGTAAGACTAGAAAGTTTTACTTTTATGTGTAACATTTCAATTTAAACACTGAATTATTAGAATTTCTGAGTCTCTTTTTACTCATGACAAGTAGCACATGATCAATTTTAATTCATAACAGTAGAAATGACCTCTCGCTATTAAGAAATGACTTGCTATATGCTATACACTATATGGTTATATGCTGAAATATAATACAGTAGTACTAATCACTAGTACTATATAATTTTACTTCCTTAAACTGAATACCAAAAAAATTGTAGATTTGAAGCTAAAACACTTTTCCATGACAGTGTGTAGTAGGTCTTAGCCAAGCAGCTAATTTTGCTACATTTTGCTACCTACAGTAATACATAATGCTTCATTTAGAATGACTGAGCTACAAAACAGCTGTCACCAGTATGGAGAATATTCTCCAATAACTACATTTCTCAGGTTGTAATCCCCACACTTAGATTTTTGGGGTTTGATCACATCAGGTAAACTCCAAAAAACGTCTTTAGTGGTGTGGTAAAGGTATACTTGCAATGCTGTTTGATTAAACTATTAGTGAAGTGGATTTTATACATTGCTATTAATTAATTATTACTCTAATATTAAAGTCCATTAATTATTATGTCTCTTTATAATTTTTAATGCAACTGATTCACACCTATATTATTTTTTTCTATTCTACCATAATTTTGTCATTGTCATTACAAAGGTTCCTAAACTGCACTTCTGCCATATTTTAGATTCAGCCTTATATTAGAATGAAATAGCTGGCAGTTTCCACATTCCTCTAGCTGCTCATCTCAGTCTGATGCCCATCCTGTACGGTTTGGGTTTGAGACTGACTCCAAATACAGGAGTATAGTCTGGTTCTCCTGCATCTTCAGGCCAGAAGAACTGGAACCGGCGCAGCAGAGTGACCAAGATGAGGAAGAGCTCCATTCGAGCCAGACCTTCACCAAGACACACACGAGGCCCTACAAATACATGCAAAGCACATAGTATTCTCTGTTAGTTCATCACAGGGCTGGTCTAAAAGCTCATCCTGGACGGAAAGCAAATTTTCAAAGCAGACTAAGCTTTGATGGAGACGCAGGTTTCCAGGATTTGTTCACTCTGTTCATATGCACTGTTTAGATCTCTCACCAGCAGAAAAGGGCAGGAAGGCCTCATGCTTCTCGAACTGTCCCTGCTCATTCAGGAAGTTAGCTGGAGTGAACTCATGAGGAAACTTCCACTGGCCTTCCTCCCTCAGCACTGACAGGAGGTTTGGGATGATTAGAGTACCCTGGATCACAGAGAACGACAATGAATGAAGAAACTTAGAGAAAAGAATGTTTGGGGCTTAAATTACATAAAAGAAAGTGGAAAGAAGGAGAAATCTCCACCTTTGGGATGCTGTAGCCCATCAGTTCAGTGTCTCTTGTGGTGCAGTGGGGAACACTGAGAGGGAAGGAACTGGCGATGCGCTGAGATTCATGGATCACAGCATGTGTGTAAGGCATCTTGTGTCTGTCCTCAAAGGACGCGTGAGCTTTACCCTCCAGAACCTCGTCAATCTCCTTCTGACATCTCTCTAGAAAGATGAGAGAGACGTCTGGGATCATTACTGTCTCGTGAGGTCTATCAACAAATCAAGTGAAGTGCAATGGACATTTTCATAGGTCAAACCCTGAATGCCAGGTTTGGTCATAAGGTAGAGGAACGCTGTTAGGAGGGTGTTGGAGGTGGTTTCTGTCCCACCACCATGCAGGTCCATGATGGTTCTCACAAGATCTGCATCATTAAAGTAGGATCCATTATTTGCTCCCTGATGAACAGAAAGCCTCATCAGATAAAGTGGCCTATACAAACATTGTGTTTAAAGATGTTCTCTTCAATAAAACCAGACAAATATTCTTCACATTCACACACCTTATCAAGTTCATCCAGATAGCAGTCGACCAAGTTTTCTGGCTCTCCTGGGATTCTGGATGTCTTGTGTTTTCTCACCATGCTTGCTATCATGGCTTTGATTGCCTCAAAATGTGCAAAGGCTTTCTTAAAGGGAAGGGGCAGGGCTCTCACAATAGGAACCATATCATATATCTATGGGACAAAGACATTCATCATTAGACATTTATTTCTTTCAATTAAAACCCATTTTCCAAAGTTATTGCAACATGCTGTCAGTACAGTATGTACAGTCATTTCCATAATTATTGGCTCTCTTGGTAAAAATGTCTTTCTGGTTACTAAGCTTAATTTCAAACAGAAGAAAATGAGAAAGTTTTAACTAAAGTTTGATGTAAATTTAGTCAAAAAAATCCATTATTTATACCCCAGTGAAACCGGTCGTCATGGATGAGCTCTTAAGAGTCCCTGAAATATCTAGGGGTGCCCAAAATTGACACACGGTTTTGTTAAGAAAAGCTGTTGTAAAATTCTCTAATATTTTCAATGTGAGATTAATTTAATTAAGAACAAAGATATTTTTCAAGAAACTTTTTTTTAAAATAAACAATCAAGTTCATGTAAAAATTTGCCTCAAAGCTTGAAGCCAGAAACATGTATGTTTGTGTTAATAGTAAAACGTCACACCGTTCCCCAGGGTCCGTTGGTGACCTTTGCAAGTTCATCATAGTGGTCAAAATATTCTTGGAGGGTTTTGTCCTCGTAGTCAAGGCGAGTGCCATATAAAACCAGGTACATGATATTTGATGCAGCTTTATGAAACAAAGTTTCAGGATCGATGGAGTCTCCTATAAAAAACAATGTAAGTTCATTAATTATCTGTAATGTGGTAACAAATCACTGAATCGTTTTGCTTTCTTGTTTTTGAAGTATTGTACAGCATAATAATAATAATAATAATAATAATAATTATACCAGCACTTTTTTCCAAATGTGCAACAATGTGTTCAGTCTCTCCCAGGATCCTGTCCTCCATAGACCGCTTCCCCATGCCAAAGTTCCTCAGGGTCATGAGGGAAAAAGCGCCGATGCTCCTTCCAGGCAGGACCATAGTCAAGAAATACGACCCCTGACACATTAAACTCACATCAGTAACTCATTTCAAAGTGGAGAAGCTTTGCTTTTCTTCACCTGACAGCTGCTGTGTTTGTATGAGTAAAATACACCATGATTTTAGTATAAGAGAAATACTGATTAGCCACAATTTGTACACAGGAATTTGATCTTAGTCTGATGACTCAAATAGTTATAACTGTTTATGGACTTCACCATTTCCTTGCGTTAGATGGCTCATTAGGACGTTTTGTGGACGTCCTGAAAAGTCTGCAGCCTTGATCACCAGAGCTTCCTTCATAGCCTTGAAACCATTAAGAACCACTGCTGGTCTTCCTCCATAGTAGAGGCTGTAAACGTTCCCATAGCGCTGAGCCAACTAAAGACATACAATACAGCAAGCAGAAAAAGTAACCAGTTAATTATTTAAAAATGTACAAAAAAACCCTCTTAAATAAAGTAACCATATTTTAGATGAGTAAACAGAAACTCTGACCCAGTAAAAACTAATACAACCCATTTGCAGAATTAAGTGGGGTGTACACTGATCCTTAACATATTGAGAGAACTGTTTTCCAGAGATTTGCATTTGCATATCACATATTAACATATAAACCACAATCATATTTCTGTAAAGCTATTTTTGTAGCAGTTTTTCATCGTAATGTTTATTAACAAGAAAATGTAAATTAAAATATGCAAGTTGGTCTTTCTTTTCATTTTTGTGAGCATCATGTCTACATAAGAGTTCTATAGATGTTTGTGCTGATTAGGTCAGCATTAAAAGAGCGCAGTACTCTACCCTCTCAAAGTCTTTCAGTGGATTGTCAATGGTCAGCTCAAACAGATTCCCGAATAGGGGCACAGGCCGGGGTCCAGGAGGAAAGTTCTTGGGTCTCTGGATCCTGACGAAGAGGAAGAGAAGACAAAAGAAAATCCAAGCAAGAATGAAAGTGTCCAGCATGGTATCTGTTCTAGTTCTGCGCTCTGCTTGATTTTAGTATAAAGGTTGTTTCTTTAGTGCACCAGCTCCTTCTAAGCTGTTAGAGTGTTTTTGGAGTCTCACAAACAAGAGAGAGAGTCTGGTCCTTTTCACCACAGATATATACAAACATAGATGCTGCTGTCTGTTGTTCTCAGTCCTGGTGATATCAGAGATCAGATATCAGAGCTTGATCACTTCCTCCTCCTCCCATTATACCAAAACCACGACAACCGCCAGAGGGCACCCGCGAGAGAGTCCTACATGAATGGGAGTGAATAGAGTTAAATGGCTAAAATCAAAGTTTAAATAGTTTCTCAGTCGCTGTCCAAAACCTTCATTTAATTTCAAAAAGTATAAGGATGTTTTTCAATAATAAAGCAAGGAAAACCGACCTGTATGTTTCCCTTTTTCTACAGTAAACAGGTTTTAGGCAGTAGGACGCTAGCATTACTGCTACCGAGTGCTGATTGGTCAGCATCACTGCTACTGAGTGCTGATTGGTTGGTGAGCTGATGAGCTGAGTTAACATGATGCAGCAGTTTAAAGTTCTCAACCCTTTCCACCCCAAAGCCCACCTGTTTATAACTATAAGCAGCTCACAGAAAAATAAAAATCAATGTTTTTAATAGTTTTTTTTTCTTAGTTTGCTGACACTGAAAACCTGTGAATGAGGGCCTGAAAAAGATCAGATTGTCTATTTCAGTTCAATCACAGAAACCAAAATTTGCAGTTATGTTAAAAAAACTTTATAGGTTAAAAAACATGTTTGTAGAGGCGACAAAAGGCCCCCTGATGCAGATGTAGATGTGATTTATTTGTACGTCTCTGTTAATATTTATATTAGTCATAATTTGGAAAGGTTTGATTCCTTGAATTTTAATATTTAGGTGTAAGTTCATCTTTTTTCTACTTATGTATTCATGACTTAATTTATGACTTCTCCTGAGTACAGGCCTGCAAACCACTAGAGGATGCTTCACAGCCCACTGGTGGTCCGCGGCCCACAGGTTGAGAAACCCTGCTATAACTGGAGTTAAAAAGCGCTCAAAAATATAAAGGCAGTGTTAAAATGTTTTGTGCTGTACTGTGTTCGGTGTATTCTTCTATATAGAAAATGTTTAAGCATTTACAAACTATGATTTTGCTCAAATGCTCCATATTATTGCCCTCTAGCGTTTGATTCCTCTCTACACATTCGAGGCATTTTGGCATCTGTCATATTGGGGCAGTCAAGATTTGCTTGTAAACAAATCCACGTGTATGGAGATATGATGGGTTTGCTTTATTAAATCGCCGGTAATTTGCTTAATACTCAAACAATTTTCACCAAATTTGTTTTGTTATAATGGTCAGACAGTTCTGCATGTTGATGATTAGATGGTGTTATATTTGTAAAGTGCTTCCAACAGCTGGCCATACTGTCAGAATTTAAATAAGGAAGCTGAGAGACGTGACCTAGAGAAGTGGTATTCAGATTTACATTTGTGTATTTATCTGATGTTTATAGGTGGAGGCACGGTCCGTGAGGAAATATAAAACATGTTTATGATCTAAATAAAAGTGACATGTTTTCTCTTTGTCATTAATGCAAAAACAGGCAATTTTAAGTCCAGAGTTCAATCTGACAGTGCCAAGGAGACGATTATATGTATGTAGGGAGTGCTAATAAATTAAAGATTGAGCTAAGTTGCACGGATTGCAAGCATGCTTTTTTCCCTGTTTCACAAATGAGAGCAGGAAGCCTGGCATATGAAACGAATAGAGAAAATTACAACAGTAGGTGCTCTCTTCATCAAACACATCAGCATCTTTATACATGACTATAGCACAAACATAAATGTTAATCGCTCCGTTCTCCCTATTATATAAGCCTACTCAAAGTCCACGTAGGAAATTCTGCTCACTAGGCGACCATCTTTGCAACGCCACTGGGCAGTTATTTCCAGCCATGCAAGACCGGGGGCCATATTACAGAAACTTCTTAAGTCTGAAATCTTATCTTATATGCTTAGTCACCATGACAACTTTAGTTAGGACTGAATTTAGGATAGAAGCCATTACAGAACAACAGTTCCTAAGTTCATAATCTTAACTTTCAGTTTGTCACGCTTTAGTTTTATTTGACCTTCTTTACATCAGTAAGGGTAGCTAACGTTAGCTGTCTGACCAACCAACTTCATTACGTGTTTGTGTTTCAGCTGTGCGTGTATGGTCGGTTGCTAGGCAACAGACACGACAGTTGAAGGAAATTAAGATTTCCTAACCTGAGATAAGAAAAGATGCTGTAAGATAAGATTCTTAAATCAAGATAAGATTCTGTAATACGAATTTGTGAAAAATCTTATCTTGACTTATCTTAAATTAAGACAAAAAGATAAGAAGTTTCTGTAATACGGCCCCCCGCCTCCTATCTCTTTGAGAAAAGACCTAAATTGGTCAAATTACTATTTCAGAAACATATTTGAAATCACTGATAAAACGTAAAAAAAAATCCTCATACATACTTTGTAACGTTTGGCTCAATAACGCAGAATTTTTGTTTTTATTTTTTTCGGGTTGTTCTGGCTACTGCGATTGCGCAGATCCAGCGGCGTAACCATCGAGCTGATTGGCTGTTATTCCCGAAAGGCGGGGCTTTCTCCGCAGACGCTGGGTTGAGTGTTACGAGCTTTCCCGTTCATTTTTCAGACACTGACCTCTTACTTTATAACGTCTCTGGCCGACCCGACCTCCTTAGTGCTATGTTTATTGTAGTTTCATTGCGGACGTCACCTTCTTAAACCGTCGCTCTGTTGTTGTACAAAATGGTAATGACCGCTCCAAGATGACGGAGCCGTGGACGTGCCTGTATGAAACAAACGCGGCTTCTATGGGCGATTCACCTCACGTTCACTGGCTGAATCCAGTGAATCACTGCCTACCCCCTGTGTAGTGCACTACGTGCGTTATGAAACTTTGGCTTCTACAAACAGTGCACGATATGTCCAGTAGGGAATTGTGCACACGTTACTGACATGTGTGCATTGTTGTGCACATGCTATACGCTGTTTGTGTGTCGGAGTCTTTATCGTAAAATTTAATGGTGGAGGGAGTAGAGAACCATTTGAGATTCAACTTGACTCCCTGATGAGCCAATGAATTCACACTGCGCAACTAGCTGTCAAAATAAAAAGGTCTGGTGAAAAATACAGCACACTCGTTATTAGAATTTTCCAAAAACCACCTGATTTATCTGAATAAAGTTCAGTTAGATTTAAAGTCACCTACTGTTTGTGGCTTACTCAAATCTTACACTTTTAAAAAGTACACTTTGTATCTAATATTATTATTGTTACTAAAACCTCCCAGTTTATCTGAAGAACAGTGTAAAAGCTTACCCAGTACTTATACTGTTAAAAAAGCACACATCATTATTACCATATCATTATTATAAATTTACTAAAACCACTCAGTTTATTCAAATAGATGTGTCATAAAGACTGCCCAATTTATCTCAGTAGATAAGTATATCTAGTATATAGTAATTCTAAGGCCTCCTCTTCCAAAGCTTTCTAATAAAATTAATATCTGCCAATTAGCAATTTCTTCCTAAAAACGATTAAAGCAAACCTCTGCTCATCAAAGCTGGTGTAACATGCTAAGCGTTGCTTACATACATTGTTTTTTTTTATTGAGTAGTGGAGAAAAGTGTGAGGGAGAAAAGGTTTTTGATGGATGAAATTGTACAAGTGATGCTAGAAATATTTTTTCAGCTGTTTTTAAAAAGTTATGTAGGCAGAGAAAATGTTCATTTTGGCAGTAACATGTCTCAGTATGTGCTAATGTACTAGTACAAGCTAAAAAAATACACAATAAATGAAAGTGCAGACTTACTTTGTCCTGCTTTAAGTTATAGCTCAGCTATAGTCGCTTTTCTCGCGTCTCTGGCAGGAAACATTTCCACAAAAGTAGAACAGTTTTTTGTAAAACGTCTGTCAAAGTTTGATTTTTACAAGGCTGAAGTCAGCTTCTCATTTGCCAGCTTCTTGTTCCAAGCTTCGAACAAGAAGCTGCCAAAGGAGAAACTGACTTTAGTTTCTTGTTGCAGATTAAACATATCAAGACCAGCTGGAGTGATTCTAAATGCAAATAAGTCCATTCATCTCCAAATTATCATGTTCGTCTTAAATCTTTCTCTTTGCCTTTTTATTTAACTACTAGCGGGGCGAGATTGTTGGCTGCACTGCTATGTGACCAGCTGTCTGTGCGCAAACCTTCAGGGATAAAGGGTGAATTAGCAGGTGGACATTAACTCCAGCATTTAAGACCATTTATTGTTAAAACTGTGTTAAAAAAAGATCAGCAAGGCTTTATTTTACTGCAAAGGAAGATTATTTTGTTTTTACCTAAAAATATAATTCTACTGTGGAGCTGCAACAGGACAGCGAAAGAGCCGCATGTTGCCGACCACTGACTTAGACCCATGAACACACTTTCCATTTGTACAGTTCTGTATCAGATATCTGATATATATGAGTCTAAAGAAAGGAATCATATTTCCCCCCCATTTCATAAACTAAAGATACAAGAGAAGATGTGCAAAATCTGGATCAAGCAGTCTGGAAACCCACATTACCAAATAAACCTATCATAAATCAAAAGTGTGAGCGTATAAGACAGTTAAATCATTGACATGATGGCTGGACGCGTGTTTTGTGATCTGTTCACATGCACTATTTTCACACATACAAACCTTAATATTTCTCAGAGGCGGTTGTTCACGTTATTCTTTATTCCTACAGAATAAAGCACAGAAATCCAGCACCATGATCATCCGACAGGCCTCCTGACCAGAAAAATTATATCTTGCCAAGTGATAACATCTTTAATCTTTAATAGGATTTCACTTGCTAACATATGATTTTTTGTACACTGCAAAAAAATAAAAGACGGTGAGACTGGATGCAGGGGGGTTGCTTTTATTTAAACCAGATTCCAGAAACTGAGTAGCATCCTAACCATAAGACCAGTGAAAACAGGCAACAGCAATAGGGTAACGTATGCAATGCAAGACAAAATGACTGAGCAAACCCAGGGCTATGAATATACTGAGAGGAAACAGGACATGCTTGGGATTAATGAGAGGGCAGGGCTACAGACTACAGGCAGGTGGAGTAGATGAAAAGGGGACAGGATTAGAGAAGAGACACTGACCAAAAAACAACAAAAGCACATGGCACAAGAAAACTAAGGACAGAAGACAAACAAAAACAAGTGGCACAGAAAAACTATAAAACAAGGACAAAACAGAAAAAGACAAAGACAGAGCAAAACAGGATATTACAGAAGACCCCGCCTCTAAAGTGCAGCTCCTGAGGCGCAGAATGAAACACACTAAGGAAGTTGGCTCAGAGGGGAGGCTGGAAACAAGGGCTAGACAGGGAACTTACCTGGGAAACAGACAGGAAAGTCATCAAAAGACTGGACATAAGACTGGACAAAGGACTAGACTGGAGACCGGACAGGGGAACGAGCATGAAACTGGACAGTGGACTGAACGTGGGATAGGACAGGAGATGGGACAAAGAGCAGGGCAGGAGACTCGGAAGCCACAGGCAGGTCTGGACACAATGAGACCATGGGAAGGTCTGGAGACACAGAGGCCAGCTGGTCAGGGAACTCTTGAGACTGCGGGGGGTCTGTTTTGAAAGCAGACACAGGCTGAGCCACACCGACGTCCTCGGAGCAAGACAGTTGCTGTGACATCCTCAGAGGCAGGCCGCTGTTTACTAGTGCTCACCAGAGCACTGGGCGACACTGTGAGGACATGCACAGGCCCACTGCTGCTCTACAGAGCACTGGACGGCGCCAGAGAGGCTGTATAAAGAAAGTCCAGAAATTTCTCTTCTATCGTGGGGAGATGTGCTCGACCACAGTGCTTTCTATGGCATTTCCGGTGCTGGGAAGAGGCTACACTTTCATCCGCATGAGCCTCGCCGGATTCTGGAGGGATTAGAGCACGGTCATTCAAAATAAGGAGGGCGTAGAAGTCAGTCTGTAAGGTAGCATCCAACAGTCCACTTGGCAGCGCAGGCTTAAACTGTTGCAATACCAGGTATCCCTCTTGCAGCCTGGATTCATTTCTTTCAACAAGTTCTTGCAAACTCGCTGCATCCCTGTTTGATCTTGTTTTCTGTAACGTAGGAGAAGTTGAGGCTGGATGCGTCTATTATGACACAAAACAGAGGAAAACAGAGGGCAACGCAACAATGCAAGACAAAGGGACTGAGCAAACACATCTATCTGTGTATGTATCTATACATACACTGAGAGGAAACAAGAAACACTTAGGATTAATAAGAGGGCAGGGCTACAGACTACAGGCAGGTGGAGCAGATAACAAGGGGGCAGGACGAGGGAAGAGACACAGACCAAAACAATGATAAAAGCACATGGCACGAGAAAACAAAAGAAACATGATAGAAGACATAAACAAAAGCAAGTAGCACAGAGAAACAACAAAACAAAGGCTGAAACAGAAAAAAGACAAGGACAGAGCAAGACAGGAAATTACAACGATACCCTTAAGCAGTGCTCCTTTAGCCAAGGGAACTGAAGGGAATGGTTGTACCTAGGCCACATGAACTTTTTCCCCTTTGGATTATTAGTTTTTTTCTCTGTTAGATTTGCTTATTGTTCCTCACAGCCAGTTAATAATGAGCCTGTTACATCACCGCTGTTCCTAACAGACTTAGACTGTTACATAAAAGAAATCATTATTCATTCACATGCTGAGAGGTTCTCAACCTGACAGTTAAGATGCATGTGAGATTTCATTTCTTACTGGGAAGAATTTGTGGAATTTCCCATTTTACTTTACTGGGAGGAACAACTTTAGAAATAGGAATTACATTTTAATGTGTTAATTCAACTGTCATGTTGAAATTGTAACTATTGTATGTTAAGAATTTATTTCTTATCAGTGACAAATGTATTAATGCCATATAAGCAAATTTAATTATTAGATGTAAGACTAGAAAGTTTTACTTTTATGTGTAACATTTCAATTTAAACACTGAATTATTAGAATTTCTGAGTCTCTTTTTACTCATGACAAGTAGCACATGATCAATTTTAATTCATAACAGTAGAAATGACCTCTCGCTATTAAGAAATGACTTGCTATATGCTATACACTATATGGTTATATGCTGAAATATAATACAGTAGTACTAATCACTAGTACTATATAATTTTACTTCCTTAAACTGAATACCAAAAAAATTGTAGATTTGAAGCTAAAACACTTTTCCATGACAGTGTGTAGTAGGTCTTAGCCAAGCAGCTAATTTTGCTACATTTTGCTACCTACAGTAATACATAATGCTTCATTTAGAATGACTGAGCTACAAAACAGCTGTCACCAGTATGGAGAATATTCTCCAATAACTACATTTCTCAGGTTGTAATCCCCACACTTAGATTTTTGGGGTTTTGCAGCTCGAAGAGCCATTTGATCACATCAGGTAAACTCCAAAAAACGTCTTTAGTGGTGTGGTAAAGGTATACTTGCAATGCTGTTTGATTAAACTATTAGTGAAGTGGATTTTATACATTGCTATTAATTAATTATTACTCTAATATTAAAGTCCATTAATTGTTATGTCTCTTTATAATTTTTAATGCAACTGATTCACACCTATATTATTTTTTTCTATTCTACCATAATTTTGTCATTGTCATTACAAAGGTTCCTAAACTGCACTTCTGCCATATTTTAGATTCAGCCTTATATTAGAATGAAATAGCTGGCAGTTTCCACATTCCTCTAGCTGCTCATCTCAGTCTGATGCCCATCCTGTACGGTTTGGGTTTGAGACTGACTCCAAATACAGGAGTATAGTCTGGTTCTCCTGCATCTTCAGGCCAGAAGAACTGGAACCGGCGCAGCAGAGTGACCAAGATGAGGAAGAGCTCCATTCGAGCCAGACCTTCACCAAGACACACACGAGGCCCTACAAATACATGCAAAGCACATAGTATTCTCTGTTAGTTCATCACAGGGCTGGTCTAAAAGCTCCTCCTGGACGGAAAGCAAATTTTCAAAGCAGACTAAGCTTTGATGGAGACGCAGGTTTCCAGGATTTGTTCACTCTGTTCATATGCACTGTTTAGATCTCTCACCAGCAGAAAAGGGCAGGAAGGCCTCATGCTTCTCAAACTGTCCCTGCTCATTCAGGAAGTTAGCTGGAGTGAACTCATGAGGAAACTTCCACTGGCCTTCCTCCCTCAGCACTGACAGGAGGTTTGGGATGATTAGAGTACCCTGGATCACAGAGAACGACAATGAATGAAGAAACTTAGAGAAAAGAATGTTTGGGGCTTAAATTACATAAAAGAAAGTGGAAAGAAGGAGAAATCTCCACCTTTGGGATGCTGTAGCCCATCAGTTCAGTGTCTCTTGTGGTGCAGTGGGGAACACTGAGAGGGAAGGAACTGGCGATGCGCTGAGATTCATGGATCACAGCATGTGTGTAAGGCATCTTGTGTCTGTCCTCAAAGGACGCGTGAGCTTTACCCTCCAGAACCTCGTCAATCTCCTTCTGACATCTCTCTAGAAAGATGAGAGAGACGTCTGGGATCATTACTGTCTCGTGAGGTCTATCAACAAATCAAGTGAAGTGCAATGGACATTTTCATAGGTCAAACCCTGAATGCCAGGTTTGGTCATAAGGTAGAGGAACGCTGTTAGGAGGGTGTTGGAGGTGGTTTCTGTCCCACCACCATGCAGGTCCATGATGGTTCTCACAAGATCTGCATCATTAAAGTAGGATCCATTATTTGCTCCCTGATGAACAGAAAGCCTCATCAGATAAAGTGGCCTATACAAACATTGTGTTTAAAGATGTTCTCTTCAATAAAACCAGACAAATATTCTTCACATTCACACACCTTATCAAGTTCATCCAGATAGCAGTCGACCAAGTTTTCTGGCTCTCCTGGGATTCTGGATGTCTTGTGTTTTCTCACCATGCTTGCTATCATGGCTTTGATTGCCTCAAAATGTGCAAAGGCTTTCTTAAAGGGAAGGGGCAGGGCTCTCACAATAGGAACCATATCATATATCTATGGGACAAAGACATTCATCATTAGACATTTATTTCTTTCAATTAAAACCCATTTTCCAAAGTTATTGCAACATGCTGTCAGTACAGTATGTACAGTCATTTCCATAATTATTGGCTCTCTTGGTAAAAATGTCTTTCTGGTTACTAAGCTTAATTTCAAACAGAAGAAAATGAGAAAGTTTTAACTAAAGTTTGATGTAAATTTAGTCAAAAAAATCCATTATTTATACCCCAGTGAAACCGGTCGTCATGGATGAGCTCTTAAGAGTCCCTGAAATATCTAGGCGTGCCCAAAATTGACACACGGTTTTGTTAAGAAAAGCTGTTGTAAAATTCTCTAATATTTTCAATGTGAGATTAATTTAATTAAGAACAAAGATATTTTTCAAGAAACTTTTTTTTTAAAATAAACAATCAAGTTCATGTAAAAATTTGCCTCAAAGCTTGAAGCCAGAAACATGTATGTTTGTGTTAATAGTAAAATGTCACACCGTTCCCCAGGGTCCGTTGGTGACCTTTGCAAGTTCATCATAGTGGTCAAAATATTCTTGGAGGGTTTTGTCCTCGTAGTCAAGGCGAGTGCCATATAAAACCAGGTACATGATATTTGATGCAGCTTTATGAAACAAAGTTTCAGGATCGATGGAGTCTCCTATAAAAAAACAATGTAAGTTCATTAATTATCTGTAATGTGGTAACAAATCACTGAATCGTTTGGCTTTCTTGTTTTTGAAGTATTGTACAGCATAATAATAATAATAATAATAATAATAATAATAATAATTATACCAGCACTTTTTTCCAAATGTGCAACAATGTGTTCAGTCTCTCCCAGGATCCTGTCCTCCATAGACCGCTTCCCCATGCCAAAGTTCCTCAGGGTCATGAGGGAAAAGCGCCGATGCTCCTTCCAGGCAGGACCATAGTCAAGAAATACGACCCCTGACACATTAAACTCACATCAGTAACTCATTTCAAAGTGGAGAAGCTTTGCTTTTCTTCACCTGACAGCTGCTGTGTTTGTATGAGTAAAATACACCATGATTTTAGTATAAGAGAAATACTGATTAGCCACAATTTGTACACAGGAATTTGATCTTAGTCTGATGACTCAAATAGTTATAACTGTTTATGGACTTCACCATTTCCTTGCGTTAGATGGCTCATTAGGACGTTTTGTGGACGTCCTGAAAAGTCTGCAGCCTTGATCACCAGAGCTTCCTTCATAGCCTTGAAACCATTAAGAACCACTGCTGGTCTTCCTCCATAGTAGAGGCTGTAAACGTTCCCATAGCGCTGAGCCAACTAAAGACATACAATACAGCAAGCAGAAAAAGTAACCAGTTAATTATTTAAAAATGTACAAAAAAACCCTCTTAAATAAAGTAACCATATTTTAGATGAGTAAACAGAAACTCTGACCCAGTAAAATCTAATACAACCCATTTGCAGAATTAAGTGGGGTGTACACTGATCCTTAACATATTGAGAGAACTGTTTTCCAGAGATTTGCATTTGCATATCACATATTAACATATAAACCACAATCATATTTCTGTAAAGCTATTTTTGTAGCAGTTTTTCATCGTAATGTTTATTAACAAGAAAATGTAAATTAAAATATGCAAGTTGGTCTTTCTTTTCATTTTTGTGAGCATCATGTCTACATAAGAGTTCTATAGATGTTTGTGCTGATTAGGTCAGCATTAAAAGAGCGCAGTACTCTACCCTCTCAAAGTCTTTCAGTGGATTGTCAATGGTCAGCTCAAACAGATTCCCGAATAGGGGCACAGGCCGGGGTCCAGGAGGAAAGTTCTTGGGTCTCTGGATCCTGACGAAGAGGAAGAGAAGACAAAAGAAAATCCAAGCAAGAATGAAAGTGTCCAGCATGGTATCTGTTCTAGTTCTGCGCTCTGCTTGATTTTAGTATAAAGGTTGTTTCTTTAGTGCACCAGCTCCTTCTAAGCTGTTAGAGTGTTTTTGGAGTCTCACAAACAAGAGAGAGAGTCTGGTCCTTTTCACCACAGATATATACAAACATAGATGCTGCTGTCTGTTGTTCTCAGTCCTGGTGATATCAGAGATCAGATATCAGAGCTTGATCACTTCCTCCTCCTCCCATTATACCAAAACCACGACAACCGCCAGAGGGCACCCGCGAGAGAGTCCTACATGAATGGGAGTGAATAGAGTTAAATGGCTAAAAATCAAAGTTTAAATAGTTTCTCAGTCGCTGTCCAAAACCTTCATTTAATTTCAAAAAGTATAAGGATGTTTTTCAATAATAAAGCAAGGAAAACCGACCTGTATGTTTCCCTTTTTCTACAGTAAACAGGTTTTAGGCAGTAGGACGCTAGCATTACTGCTACCGAGTGCTGATTGGTCAGCATCACTGCTACTGAGTGCTGATTGGTTGGTGAGCTGATGAGCTGAGTTAACATGATGCAGCAGTTTAAAGTTCTCAACCCTTTCCACCCCAAAGCCCACCTGTTTATAACTATAAGCAGCTCACAGAAAAATAAAAATCAATGTTTTTAATAGTTTTTTTTTCTTAGTTTGCTGACACTGAAAACCTGTGAATGAGGGCCTGAAAAAGATCAGATTGTCTATTTCAGTTCAATCACAGAAACCAAAATTTGCAGTTATGTTAAAAAAACTTTATAGGTTAAAAAACATGTTTGTAGAGGCGACAAAAGGCCCCCTGATGCAGATGTAGATGTGATTTATTTGTACGTCTCTGTTAATATTTATATTAGTCATAATTTGGAAAGGTTTGATTCCTTGAATTTTAATATTTAGGTGTAAGTTCATCTTTTTTCTACTTATGTATTCATGACTTAATTTATGACTTCTCCTGAGTACAGGCCTGCAAACCACTAGAGGATGCTTCACAGCCCACTGGTGGTCCGCGGCCCACAGGTTGAGAAACCCTGCTATAACTGGAGTTAAAAAGCGCTCAAAAATATAAAGGCAGTGTTAAAATGTTTTGTGCTGTACTGTGTTCGGTGTATTCTTCTATATAGAAAATGTTTAAGCATTTACAAACTATGATTTTGCTCAAATGCTCCATATTATTGCCCTCTAGCGTTTGATTCCTCTCTACACATTCGAGGCATTTTGGCATCTGTCATATTGGGGCAGTCAAGATTTGCTTGTAAACAAATCCACGTGTATGGAGATATGATGGGTTTGCTTTATTAAATCGCCGGTAATTTGCTTAATACTCAAACAATTTTCACCAAATTTGTTTTGTTATAATGGTCAGACAGTTCTGCATGTTGATGATTAGATGGTGTTATATTTGTAAAGTGCTTCCAACAGCTGGCCATACTGTCAGAATTTAAATAAGGAAGCTGAGAGACGTGACCTAGAGAAGTGGTATTCAGATTTACATTTGTGTATTTATCTGATGTTTATAGGTGGAGGCACGGTCCGTGAGGAAATATAAAACATGTTTATGATCTAAATAAAAGTGACATGTTTTCTCTTTGTCATTAATGCAAAAACAGGCAATTTTAAGTCCAGAGTTCAATCTGACAGTGCCAAGGAGACGATTATATGTATGTAGGGAGTGCTAATAAATTAAAGATTGAGCTAAGTTGCACGGATTGCAAGCATGCTTTTTTCCCTGTTTCACAAATGAGAGCAGGAAGCCTGGCATATGAAACGAATAGAGAAAATTACAACAGTAGGTGCTCTCTTCATCAAACACATCAGCATCTTTATACATGACTATAGCACAAACATAAATGTTAATCGCTCCGTTCTCCCTATTATATAAGCCTACTCAAAGTCCACGTAGGAAATTCTGCTCACTAGGCGACCATCTTTGCAACGCCACTGGGCAGTTATTTCCAGCCATGCAAGACCGGGGGCCATATTACAGAAACTTCTTAAGTCTGAAATCTTATCTTATATGCTTAGTCACCATGACAACTTTAGTTAGGACTGAATTTAGGATAGAAGCCATTACAGAACAACAGTTCCTAAGTTCATAATCTTAACTTTCAGTTTGTCACGCTTTAGTTTTATTTGACCTTCTTTACATCAGTAAGGGTAGCTAACGTTAGCTGTCTGACCAACCAACTTCATTACGTGTTTGTGTTTCAGCTGTGCGTGTATGGTCGGTTGCTAGGCAACAGACACGACAGTTGAAGGAAATTAAGATTTCCTAACCTGAGATAAGAAAAGATGCTGTAAGATAAGATTCTTAAATCAAGATAAGATTCTGTAATACGAATTTGTGAAAAATCTTATCTTGACTTATCTTAAATTAAGACAAAAAGATAAGAAGTTTCTGTAATACGGCCCCCCGCCTCCTATCTCTTTGAGAAAAGACCTAAATTGGTCAAATTACTATTTCAGAAACATATTTGAAATCACTGATAAAACGTAAAAAAAAATCCTCATACATACTTTGTAACGTTTGGCTCAATAACGCAGAATTTTTGTTTTTATTTTTTTCGGGTTGTTCTGGCTACTGCGATTGCGCAGATCCAGCGGCGTAACCATCGAGCTGATTGGCTGTTATTCCCGAAAGGCGGGGCTTTCTCCGCAGACGCTGGGTTGAGTGTTACGAGCTTTCCCGTTCATTTTTCAGACACTGACCTCTTACTTTATAACGTCTCTGGCCGACCCGACCTCCTTAGTGCTATGTTTATTGTAGTTTCATTGCGGACGTCACCTTCTTAAACCGTCGCTCTGTTGTTGTACAAAATGGTAATGACCGCTCCAAGATGACGGAGCCGTGGACGTGCCTGTATGAAACAAACGCGGCTTCTATGGGCGATTCACCTCACGTTCACTGGCTGAATCCAGTGAATCACTGCCTACCCCCTGTGTAGTGCACTACGTGCGTTATGAAACTTTGGCTTCTACAAACAGTGCACGATATGTCCAGTAGGGAATTGTGCACACGTTACTGACATGTGTGCATTGTTGTGCACATGCTATACGCTGTTTGTGTGTCGGAGTCTTTATCGTAAAATTTAATGGTGGAGGGAGTAGAGAACCATTTGAGATTCAACTTGACTCCCTGATGAGCCAATGAATTCACACTGCGCAACTAGCTGTCAAAATAAAAAGGTCTGGTGAAAAATACAGCACACTCGTTATTAGAATTTTCCAAAAACCACCTGATTTATCTGAATAAAGTTCAGTTAGATTTAAAGTCACCTACTGTTTGTGGCTTACTCAAATCTTACACTTTTAAAAAGTACACTTTGTATCTAATATTATTATTGTTACTAAAACCTCCCAGTTTATCTGAAGAACAGTGTAAAAGCTTACCCAGTACTTATACTGTTAAAAAAGCACACATCATTATTACCATATCATTATTATAAATTTACTAAAACCACTCAGTTTATTCAAATAGATGTGTCATAAAGACTGCCCAATTTATCTCAGTAGATAAGTATATCTAGTATATAGTAATTCTAAGGTCTCCTCTTCCAAAGCTTTCTAATAAAATTAATATCTGCCAATTAGCAATTTCTTCCTAAAAACGATTAAAGCAAACCTCTGCTCATCAAAGCTGGTGTAACATGCTAAGCGTTGCTTACATACATTGTTTTTTTTTATTGAGTAGTGGAGAAAAGTGTGAGGGAGAAAAGGTTTTTGATGGATGAAATTGTACAAGTGATGCTAGAAATATTTTTCAGCTGTTTTTAAAAAGTTATGTAGGCAGAGAAAATGTTCATTTTGGCAGTAACATGTCTCAGTATGTGCTAATGTACTAGTACAAGCTAAAAAAATACACAATAAATGAAAGTGCAGACTTACTTTGTCCTGCTTTAAGTTATAGCTCAGCTATAGTCGCTTTTCTCGCGTCTCTGGCAGGAAACATTTCCACAAAAGTAGAACAGTTTTTTGTAAAACGTCTGTCAAAGTTTGATTTTTACAAGGCTGAAGTCAGCTTCTCATTTGCCAGCTTCTTGTTCCAAGCTTCGAACAAGAAGCTGCCGAAAGGAGAAACTGACTTTAGTTTCTTGTTGCAGATTAAACATATCAAGACCAGCTGGAGTGATTCTAAATGCAAATAAGTCCATTCATCTCCAAATTATCATGTTCGTCTTAAATCTTTCTCTTTGCCTTTTTATTTAACTACTAGCGGGGCGAGATTGTTGGCTGCACTGCTATGTGACCAGCTGTCTGTGCGCAAACCTTCAGGGATAAAGGGTGAATTAGCAGGTGGACATTAACTCCAGCATTTAAGACCATTTATTGTTAAAACTGTGTTAAAAAAAGATCAGCAAGGCTTTATTTTACTGCAAAGGAAGATTATTTTGTTTTTACCTAAAAATATAATTCTACTGTGGAGCTGCAACAGGACAGCGAAAGAGCCGCATGTTGCCGACCACTGACTTAGACCCATGAACACACTTTCCATTTGTACAGTTCTGTATCAGATATCTGATATATATGAGTCTAAAGAAAGGAATCATATTTCCCCCCCATTTCATAAACTAAAGATACAAGAGAAGATGTGCAAAATCTGGATCAAGCAGTGTGGAAACCCACATTACCAAATAAACCTATCATAAATCAAAAGTGTGAGCGTATAAGACAGTTAAATCATTGACATGATGGCTGGACGAGTGTTTTGTGATCTGTTCACATGCACTATTTTCACACATACAAACCTTGATGTTTCTCAGAGGCGGTTGTTCACGTTATTCTTTATTCCTACAGAATAAAGCACAGAAATCCAGCACCATGATCATCCGACAGGCCTCCTGACCAGAATTCAGATTTTTTTTAACACTGCAAAAGATGATATCTTGCCAAGTGATAACATCTTTAATCTTTAATAGGATTTCACTTGCTAACATATGATTTTTTGTACACTGCAAAAAAATAAAAGACGGCGAGACTGGATGCAGGGGGGTTGCTTTTATTTAAACCAGATTCCAGAAACTGAGTAGCATCCTAACCATAAGACCAGTGAAAACAGGCAACAGCAATAGGGTAACGTATGCAATGCAAGACAAAATGACTGAGCAAACCCAGGGCTATGAATATACTGAGAGGAAACAGGACATGCTTGGGATTAATGAGAGGGCAGGGCTACAGACTACAGGCAGGTGGAGTAGATGAAAAGGGGACAGGATTAGAGAAGAGACACTGACCAAAAAACAACAAAAGCACATGGCACAAGAAAACTAAGGACAGAAGACAAACAAAAACATGTGGCACAGAAAAACTATAAAACAAGGATAAAACAGAAAAAGACAAAGACAGAGCAAAACAGGATGTTACAGAAGACCCCGCCTCTAAAGCGCAGCTCCTGAGGAACAGAATGAAACACACTAAGGAAGTTGGCTCAGAGGGGAGGCTGGAAACAAGGGCTAGACAGGGAACTTACCTGGGAAACAGACAGGAAAGTCATCAAAAGACTGGACATAAGACTGGACAAAGGACTAGACTGGAGACCGGACAGGGGAACGAGCATGAAACTGGACAGTGGACTGAACGTGGGATAGGACAGGAGACGGGACAAAGAGCAGGGCAGGAGACTCGGAAGCCACAGGCAGGTCTGGACACAATGAGACCATGGGAAGGTCTGGAGACACAGAGGCCGGCTGGTCAGGGAACTCTTGAGACTGCGGGGGGTCTGTTTTGAAAGCAGACACAGGCTGAGCCACACCGACGTCCTCGGAGCAAGACAGTTGCTGTGACATCCTCAGAGGCAGGCCGCTGTTTACTAGTGCTCACCAGAGCACTGGGCGACACTGTGAGGACATGCACAGGCCCACTTCTGCTCTACAGAGCACTGGACGGCGCCAGAGAGGCTGTATAAAGAAAGTCCAGAAATTTCTCTTCTACCGTGGGGAGATGTGCTCGACCAAAGTGCTTTCTATGGCATTTCCGGTGCTGGGAAGAGGCTACACTTTCATCCGCATGAGCCTCGCCGGATTCTGGAGGGATTAGAGCACGGTCATTCAAAATAAGGAGGGCACAGAAGTCAGTCTGTAAGGTAGCATCCAACAGTCCACTTGGCAGCGCAGGCTTAAACTGTTGCAATACCAGGTATCCCTCTTGCAGCCTGGATTCATTTCTTTCAACAAGTTCTTGCAAACTCGCTGCATCCCTGTTTGATCTTGTTTTCTGTAACGTAGGAGAAGTTGAGGCTGGATGCGTCTATTATGACACAAAACAGAGGAAACAGAGGGCAACGTAACAATGCAAGACAAAGGGACTGAGCAAACACATCTATCTGTGTATGTATCTATACATACACTGAGAGGAAACAAGAAACACTTATGATTAATAAGAGGGCAGGGCTACAGACTACAGGCAGGTGGAGCAGATAACAAGGGGGCAGGACGAGGGAAGAGACACAGACCAAAACAATGATAAAAGCACATGGCACGAGAAAACAAAAGAAACATGATAGAAGACATAAACAAAAGCAAGTAGCACAGAGAAACAACAAAACAAAGGCTGAAACAGAAAAAAGACAAGGACAGAGCGAGACAGGTAATTACAACAATACCCTTAAGCAGTGCTCCTTTAGCCAAGGGAACTGAAGGGAATGGTTGTACCTAGGCCACATGAACTTTTCCCCTTTGGATTATTAGTTTTTTTTACTGTTAGATTTGCTTATTGTTCCTCACAGCCAGTTAATAATGGGCCTGTTACATCACCGCTGTTCCTAACAGACTTAGACTGTTACATAAAAGAAATCATTATTCATTCACATGCTGAGAGAGAAGAGCAGTGGTTCTCAACCTGACAGTTAAGATGCATGTGAGATTTCATTTCTTACTAGGAAGAATTTGTGGAATTTCCCATTTTACTTTACCGAGAGGAACAACTTTAGAAATAGGAATTACATTTTAATGTGTTAATTCAACTGTCATGTTGAAATTGTAACTATTGTATGTTAAGAATTTATTTCTTATCAGTGACAAATGTATTAATGCCATATAAGCAAATTCAATTATTAGATGTAAGACTAGAAAGTTTTACTTTTATGTGTAACATTTCAATTTAAACACTGAATTATTAGAATTTCTGAGTCTCTTTTTACTCATGACAAGTAGCACATGATCAATTTTAATTCATAACAGTAGAAATGACCTCTCGCTATTAAGAAATGACTTGCTATATGCTATACACTATATGGTTATGTGCTGAAATATAATACAGTAGTACTAATCACTAGTACTATATAATTTTACTTCCTTAAACTGAATACCAAAAAAATTGTAGATTTGAAGCTAAAACACTTTTCCATGACAGTGTGTAGTAGGTCTTAGCCAAGCAGCTAATTTTGCTACATTTTGCTACCTACAGTAATACATAATGCTTCATTTAGAATGACTGAGCTACAAAACAGCTGTCACCAGTATGGAGAATATTCTCCAATAACTACTTTTCTCAGGTTGTAATCCCCACACTTAGATTTTTGGGGTTTTGCAGCTCGAAGAGCCATTTGATCACATCAGGTAAACTCCAAAAAACTTCTTTAGTGGTGTGGTAAAGGTATACTTGCAATGCTGTTTGATTAAACTATTAGTGAAGTGGATTTTATACATTGCTATTAATTAATTATTACTCTAATATTAAAGTCCATTAATTGTTATGTCTTTTTATAATTTTTAATGCAACTGATTCACACCTATATTATTTTTTTCTATTCTACCATAATTTTGTCATTGTCATTACAAAGGTTCCTAAACTGCACTTCTGCCATATTTTAGATTCAGCCTTATATTAGAATGAAATAGCTGGCAGTTTCCACATTCCTCTAGCTGCTTATCTCAGTCTGATGCCCATCCTGTACGGTTTGGGTTTGAGACTGACTCCAAATACAGGAGTATAGTCTGGTTCTCCTGCATCTTCAGGCCAGAAGAACTGGAACCGGCGCAGCAGAGTGACCAAGATGAGGAAGAGCTCCATTCGAGCCAGACCTTCACCAAGACACACACGAGGCCCTACAAATACATGCAAAGCACATAGTATTCTCTGTTAGTTCATCACAGGGCTGGTCTAAAAGCTCATCCTGGACGGAAAGCAAATTTTCAAAGCAGACTAAGCTTTGATGGAGACGCAGGTTTCCAGGATTTGTTCACTCTGTTCATATGCACTGTTTAGATCTCTCACCAGCAGAAAAGGGCAGGAAGGCCTCATGCTTCTCGAACTGTCCCTGCTCATTCAGGAAGTTAGCTGGAGTGAACTCATGAGGAAACTTCCACTGGTCTTCTTCATTCAGCACTGACAGGAGGTTTGGGATGATTAGAGTACCCTGGATCACAGAGAACAACAATGAATGAAGAAAGTTAGAGAAAAGAATTTTTGGGGCTTAAATTACATAAAAGAAAGTGGAAAGAAAGTGAAATCTCCACCTTTGGGATGCTGTAGCCCATCAGTTCAGTATCTCTTGTGGTGCAGTGGGGTACACTGAGGGGGAAGGTACTGGCGACGCGCTGAGATTCATGGATCACAGCATGTGTGTACGGCATCTTGTGTCTGTCCTCAAAGGACGCGTGAGCTTTACCCTCCAGAACCTCGTCAATCTCCTTCTGACATCTCTCTAGAAAGATGAGAGAGATGTCTGGGATCATTACTCTCTCGCAGATCTATCAACAAATCAAGTGAAGTGCAATGGACATTTTTATAGGTCAAACCCTGAATGTCTGGTTTGGTCATGAGGTAGAGGAACGCTGTTAGGAGGGTGTTGGAGGTGGTTTCTGTCCCACCACCATGAAGGTCCATGATGGTTCTCACAAGATCTGCATCATTAAAGTGGGATCCATTATTTGCTCCCTGATGAACAGAAAGCCTCATCAGATAAAGTGGCCTATACAAACATTGTGTTTAAAGATGTTCTCTTCAATAAAACCAGACAAATATTCTTCACGTTCACCTTATCAAGTTCATCCAGATAGCAGTCGACCAAGTTTTCTGGCTCTCCTGGGATTCTGGATGTCTTGTGTTTTCTCACCATGCTTGCTATCATGGCTTTGATTGCCTCAAAATGTGTGAAGGCTTTCTTAAAGGGAAGGGGCAGGGCTCTCACAATAGGAACCATATCATATATCTATGGGACAAAGACATTAATTATTAGACATTTATTTCATTCAGTTAAAACCCATTTTCCAAAGTTATTGCAACATGCTGTCAGTACAGTATGTACAGTCATTTCCATAATTATTGGCTCTCTTGGTAAAAATGTCTTTGTGGTTAAATATTTTAATTTAATGTTTTACCATACACACAGTGTGTCTTTTTAGCTCACCCCACTTGTTTTCAACAGGGTTTAGGCCAGGGGACTGAGATAGCCATGTCAAAAGTTTGGTTCTGTGGTCATTAAACCCTTATTCATTATCAGATTAGATTAAGATTAAGTTACCCTTATTAGTCCCACAACTGGGAAATTTCACCTCCATATTTAACCCATCCGTGCAGTGAAACACCACATACACACTAGTGAACACACACTAGGGGCAGTGAGCACATGTGCCTGGAGTGGTGGATAGCCCTATCCACAGCGCCCGGGGAGCAGCTGGGGGTTTAGATGCCTTGCTCAAGGGCACTTTAGTCACATACTAAAGTGGATCGAGCCGGCGACCTTCCAGTCACAAGGCTAACCTCCAGCCCATGACTGCCCCATGACTATCCTTGAAAAGTTTGTGTCTCCAATCATTGTGCATAAAACCCTGAACAGTGGATATGGGCATTTAAAGAAATATATGTTTTTCATTGCCATTAAAAACACTCAGAAAAGGGAAATAACTAAGGGCGCCAAACTTGACACATGGTTTTTCTTAAGAAAAAATATTGTAAATTTACTTTTATTTAAGGTTAGATTTCTCTCATATTTCCAATGTTAAATTGATTTAATTAACCACAAAGTCACTTTCAATGACCTTTACCAACCAATGGTGCCAATTCAACAGAAAATCTTATTTCAGTCAGGTTTATGTCAATGTTGCTTCAAAGTCTGAAGCGAGAAAGATGTATGTTTGTGTTAATAATAAAATATCCCACCATTCCCCAGGGTCCATTGGCAACCTTCGCAAGTTCATCGTAGTGGCTAAAATATTCTTGGAGGGTTTCATCCTCATAGTCAAGGCGAGTGCCATATAAAACCAGGTAGATGATATTTGATGCAACTTTATGAAACAAAGTTTCAGGATTGATAGATCCTCCTATATAAAAACAATGTAAATTCATTAATATCAACTGTGATTTCAAAACACTGAATGATTTAGCATAATAACAATAATAATACCAGCACTTTTCTCCAAACGTGCAACAAGGTGTTCGATCTCTCCCAGGATCCTGTCCTCCATAGACCGCTTTCCCATGCCAAAGTTCCTCAGGGTCGTGAGGGAAAAGCGCCGATGCTCCTTCCAGGCAGGACCATAGTCAAGAAATACGACCCCTGACACATTAAACTCACATCAGTAACTCATTTCAAAGTGAGAAAGCTTTGGTCTTTTTAACTTTTACCTAGAGTAAAAGACACCATGATATCAGCATAAAAGAAATATTGATTAGCCACAGTCTGTACACAGGACTTTGATCTCAGTCTGATGACTCGAATAGTTTATGGACTTCACCATTTCCTTGCGTTAGATGGCTCATTAGGACGTTTTGTGGACGTCCTGAAAAGTCTGCACCCTTGGTCACCAGAGCTTCCTTCACAGCCTTGAAACCAGTAAGAACCACTGCTGGTGTTCCTCCAATATACAGGCTGTAAACGTTCCCATAGCGCTCAGCCAACTAAAGACATACAATACAGCAAGCAGAAAAAGTAAACAGTCATCATAAAAACATTGCTTGAAAAAAGATACAAAAAAGCAACAAACACTGGCCCCCTAACAATTGATGCCATCTAGCTGCAGATAACGTTTGGTGCATAGTGACCTTTGGTATATAGAACAGTTTCCACACTTCAGAGATTTGCATTTGCATATCACATATTAACATATAAACCACAATCATATTTCTGTAAGCTATTTTTGTAGCAGTTTTTCATCGTAATGTTATAACAAGAAAATGTAAATTAAAATATGCAAGTTGGTCTTTCTTTTCATTTTTGTGAGCATCATGTCTACATAAGAGTTCTATAGATGTTTGTGCTGATTAGGTCAGCATTAAAAGAGCACAGTACTCTACCCTCTCAAAGTCTTTCAGTGGATTGTCAATGGTCAGCTCAAACAGATTCCCGAATAGGGGCACAGGCCGGGGTCCAGGAGGAAAGTTCTTGGGGTCTCTGGATCCTGACGAAGAGGAAGAGAAGACAAAAGAAATCCAAGCAAGAATGAAAGTGTCCAGCATGGTATCTGTTCTAGTTCTGCGCTCTGCTTGATTTTAGTATAAAGGTTGTTTCTTTAGTGCACCAGCTCCTTCTAAGCTGTTAGAGTGTTTTTGGAGTCTCACAAACAAGAGAGAGAGTCTGGTCCTTTTCACCACAGATATATACAAACATAGATGCTGCTGTCTGTTGTTCTCAGTCCTGGTGATATCAGAGATCAGATATCAGAGCTTGATCACTTCCTCCTCCTCCCATTATACCAAAACCACGACAACCGCCAGAGGGCACTCGCGAGAGAGTCCTACATGAATGGGAGTGAATAGAGTTAAATGGCTAAAAGTGAAAGTTTAAATAGTTTCTCAGTCGCTGTCCAAAACCTTCATTTAATTTCAAAAAGTATAAGGATGTTTTTCAATAATAAAGCAAGGAAAACCGACCTGTATGTTTCCCTTTTTCTACAGTAAACAGGTTTTAGGCAGTAGGACGCTAGCATTACTGCTACCGAGTGCTGATTGGTCAGCATCACTGCTACTGAGTGCTGATGGATATCACTGCTTGAGTGCGATGGTTGGGAGCTGATGAGCTGAGTTAACATGATGCAGCAGTTTAAAGTTCTCAACCCTTTCCACCCCAAAGCCCACCTGTTTATAACTATAAGCAGCTCACAGAAAAATTAAAATCAATGTTTTTAATAGTTTTTTTT